>NW_020799110.1:1746716-1789730 GCF_003259725.1 Athene cunicularia
AAAAAAAAAAAAAAAAAAATATATATATATATATATATAAATAAATATATATAAAAAATTTAATCTGTGATTATTCTGCAAGTAATTGTCTACTGCTGGCCCACTTGCACTAGAGGGGGTATTCCTGGCCAGCAGGACTGGAGGCAGCACGTGCAGCCTACGCAGCCTTTCTGTTTCTCGGTGAGAGCCGGACCGGGACTGCCCCAGGGGCTCTTTCTCATCAGCAACCAGTATCATGAGTCAAAGCTTGTCTTGTTTAAACCAAACTGTCCCCCAGTTGTTCCCCAAACCATGCTTAAATAAAGGGAAAATGAAACTGCTTCCTCCCTGTGCAATTTTCTACCTGCTGTAGGGTCGTGATGTGGTTAGAAGCAGCAAATCCACGTGTTTGCAGTTCCCCAGGCAGGTAGTGAGAAACTGGAGGCCGATGAACTCGGTAGGCACGTGTTTATTCTTAGGTAGGCACAGTCATTTTAGACCAGAGACTTAGTGATACAGAACAGATTCACACCATGACTGGCACTGACCTAAACAGAGCAGTGCTGGGGAGTTTGTGCTGCGGAGGCAGAGGGCTCTCCAGTGGAGACGGGGTGAGCTCTGCATATGAACCTCTCCAGAAAGTCTCAAGTGCTGGCAGAGAGTCTTCCTTTTCTTACATAAACTGCTGAGCTTTTATTTAGATGAGACCAAAATCTTCAGAAAGTATCTTGGATTTTTTTTTGGTAGGTTTTGCAGGGAAATTAGAAAATTAGAGCGTTCTATCCCGCGTGCTTCTGAACTGATATCCTTGTGAGTCTGGTGCGAATTAGCTGCAGAGCTGATGGCTTCCAGAGTGGCTGCTTACCCAATGTGAATATAGTTCACAGTGCCATTTTTTTTTTTTTCTTTTTCCCCCCACTGAAAGTTTTACCAGTTATTGCTATTTACAAAGCAGGAACGGGAGCTTTCATTCAGCACCGTGCCGTTGGCCGGGCAGCTGGGGAGGATGCAAACTGGGTGGCTGAATTCCTGAAACCCATTTCTGGGCAGGCTCCGTGCTCGGCGCTTTGCAGACACTATGGGCTGCATCTCTGGGAATTCACCCAAATGAGAGGAAGCAGTCACCGACTTTGGTTCTTTTTCTTTGGTTCTTCACGTCTTTTCTTTGTGCCTGTTCTGTGCTGTGCCCCCTCGGTCCCTGTCCTTCTCATGACAGTCTCACTGTGTGGAGAATACGATCCTGCTGAGGCACAGTGGTGTAAGGGAGGCACTTACCCACGTTTTGGCCCCGTTGGAGGGCAGGGCCGATCACATGTGCTGTTGGAAAGGTCACTGTTGGCCGTTTATGGCTGTGGTAAGATCCACTGCAAATCACAAAGATAAGTAAAATTAAACGTGAGCGACACTGAGATGGATTTGGGCTGAAGATGCTTTAAAACGTGGCTCTTCTTAGAGCTTTAAAACGAGTATCAGTCTTGCAGCACGTGAATGCTTTTTGTTGGTTTTGTGTATTTTTCAGTAACGTTTATTTTCATCAATGGAGAACATTTTTACGTCACCTTTTGAATATGTTTTTCTTTATTCTGCAAGTTTTTAACATGTTTCCATCTGTATTACCATTTTTCTTTATTAGTTTCCTCATTTTTACTATCTTTTTTTAAACTTGATTGAAATCTGTATTACTTAGTCTCTGTGTGGGTGTGGGTCTCGTCCCTCAGACTTTCTGCTCACCAGCTCCTGTTGATGGTGGTGGGAACTCTTTAGAGAAGGCTTGCAGAAACCAGCTGTATAATTGAATCCATCTACCCCCCTCATGAAAAACTCCTGTCGAATGCTCAGTCATTATGAAAACTGCTCAAAACAAATCGAGTAAAAGAAGAAACAGAGCTGAAAGAGACCACCCAAACTACTAGAACCAGAATAAGCATTATCCCTCTCCTTTTCCTTTATTCCAGAACTTGTGTCCGTACTCCCACATCTAGGAAGAGGAAAAAAGACCACAGTTATTAATAATTGCCAGAGATCTTCTATATATATATATATTTTTTTTTAATGTTGAAAAGGGATGTTTGTGAAAAGCTGCTCTGTAATAGCCATCCCCAGGAGAGGAAAGGCAAAGGGCTCTCCTCTTTGTATTGTGGATCTGCAGCAATTTGGTCTTAATCCGTTTGAACAAAGCAGTCACACTGCAGTAGAACTTGCTGTTGTGGGTGTTGGGTTGTTCCCACATGCTCTGTCTAACATCTGCTTGGGGTGTGCAGCCAGAGTTCCTCCTCTTTCTGTAGGCATCCAGAGCCGTTTACTTCATAAGGCGGCGTCGGGATGAATGACAGGAAATTAAAGTTGGATTATTTAGCCTTGGAAAAATGTACAGAACAATACATTACTGAAGAATGCCCAGTTGAACAAACTAAAGTAAACGAAAGAAACTGCAGGTGGTCTAATCTGTCCTCCGTGGACTTGGCCATGACTTCCCGTCCGTGAAGAAGGCGAAGATGCCAGCTCCGAGCAGCGAATGTCACGGCTTGGTCCGGTGTCTGTTGTGCAGTTTCTTGACACAGATAACGGGACTCAGATAACAGAGTGACTGCATGGCTTTGATTACAATGGGCGTTTGTTGGAGACGTCTTTGAAACAGCTGAGAGGAAGTTTTGGCAAGAACGCTGTCACATAAACATGGTTTTTAAATAGTCGTAGGTTGTCAGTGATTTATCTCTGTGGGTTCTGTCCAAAGCGTGGATGCTCAGTGGCTCTTTCCCAGGGAGCGGAGGGAGAATGTGGTTGGCTTTCCAGGCACAAACCAGAAACAGTGGGAGGGTACTGAAAGATTCAAACCACTGGTTCCCAGTGGGGTTTGACACACAGATAAGCTGCTCTTGCCGTTTATTGTGGTCACGCACTACCATTAAACTTCAGGCACGGTTGACGTGGAAGAGCTTCCTACCACCTTCCATCAGTTTGAGGAGCACCATCAAACCAAAGCCCCTGGGGACTGGTGTCACAGGAAGGGCAGGGACAAACAGGGGCAAATGCAGGCTACCAGTTATTTAGTAAATATTATTCCAGGTGTAGTCAGCAGTGCCGCCATGAAGAGTTGGAGGCCTTAGAGCTGGCCTTCCCCTTCACCTCAAGCTTCTCCTAGCTCAGCTGTGCCTGCCCGTGGTTTACGGAGGGAACGTATTTCCTGGTGGCTGGTGCCCAGACCAGGGGTTTCGACGGTGTCACAGAGAAATCCTGAGAGCCCCCGGCTCCCCCCGGCTGCCTGGATGCTGTGCAAGTGGCGCCGCACAGATCCTTGCCCTCCTGTCGCTGTACAGAGCCTACGCTTCACTGCTGGGAAATTGGGGCAGGCACTGGGCTGCGGAGGTAATAAATGCCTCTTGGAACGGGGTGCGAAGGAAGTTTAACTTAACTTTTGCCAGACCGCAGCTTGATTTATGCGTGAGGCTTGATTTCCCTGTTGCCAGACCTTTTCACTTTCCGTTTCTTTTCAATATTGTCATAGGAAAAACAGCCCTTTGCTGCAAAACTCGAAGTATCTTCTTCCTCTGCGATGAAGAGGGTCAGTCCCTATGGATTTCTGAGACTTCTTTAGTCTAAATGCCAACATATGATGTGTCAGGTAGAAACTGTAGGTAATTGCTCCCTTTGATTCTTCAATTTGCTGAAAGTCTGATGTAAATGATAAATACTTTCTACTAACTGAATATAGATAGTTAATAATCAGTAGTAAATAGTGAATTATTATCTATGCTTATAATCTCCTTCTCCTTTAATACACACAATTTCCAGAAGGCCCAGAATGTCCTCAGTGTGCCTGTGTATTTATAGTTCATCTTAGTTTGAAGTTTATGGACTATCCCAGAATCATCCGGGTTGGAAAATCCCTCGCAGCTCCTCCAGTCCAACCATGACTCTCCCCCTGACCGTTCCCAACTCCCCCAGATCCCTCAGCGCTGGCTCAGCCCGACTCTTCAACCCCTCCAGGGATCCCGGGGACTCCCCCCTGCCCTGGGCAGCCCATTCCAACGCCCAACAGCCCCTTCTGCACAGAAATCCTTCCTCAGAGCCAGCCTGACCCTGCCCTGGGCAGCTTGAGGCCATTCCCTCTTGCCCTAAGACTTCTTATGTCTTGAAAAATTAAAGTATAGCATGATGCTATTCTGTGAAAGACAATTTCTGGAATATACTGGAGCATTAGTTTACACCGATCTAGCTACATTTGTATAGGTTTTGCATTCATTTATTCATATTTTCAAAGAGGAAAAAAAATGACCTGTTGAAATTCTAGTGCAAATAACCTCTCGTTCTTATATTTCATGAAATGGGGAAAAGAATTTCAGAGTTGTATGTGGTTTGACAGAAACCTGGAAGTTGCTAATAACTCCTAGAAGTGCTGTGTGCTTGGCATTGAGTGCGGGAACCCTCCCACGTCTGTCGGATTCCAAAAGGTCCCTTTGACAGTTTTGTGCGGAATGCCAAGGAGATGGGCAGGCAGCGAGTCACCCGGAAACGCGCATCGTCATTTACCCCTCCAAACCCCCTCAAATAACTCGCTTGAACAACACATGCCAGAAATTATTGGAAAGCCAATAACTTAAATAATTTAGATCTAAGAAGCCCTAATTTCGAGAGCAGCTTTTACCTCCCGTATGACCCTGTGCAAGGTGTTTTGTGAATATCTGTGATGAATAATGTATCTGTTAAAGCCAACAAACATCCACCCTGTTCAAACGTGAAAGCTTATTTGACACTAGTTAAATTGTCACTGCATCAAAAGGAACCTTAAGCTCTGAATTCTAGGGGTTTTGTAATTACAAGGATTTTATTTTTTTTTTTAGTTTCAATACTGTTGTATCAATTTCTTTAAACAAGCTTATCAGTAAGTTTCAAAATGTTTATATTTTATAATTCTCATCTCTTTCTACACCATTTCTTGGCGAAAAGCTCTAGGGAATGGAAAGCACACGTGAATATTCACTTTTTTTATAGATGTTATGCAAATAATGCCAAGCGTAGAAATGCTCGTGAACCTCTTGTGATCACGCTCTATGAAAAAATGAGAGTGCTGGTCGCAGGTTCCCCAGCTTCATGTAATTCTACAGCTTTGAACTAAAATAATTTTCCCAAAAATGTATTTTATTTGAAGGAGAACATAAGATATTCTGTATTTTTAAAAATATTTCAGCACAGCAGTACAAGGACTGCTCTCTTCTTTCTGCCCGTGCTGCACCCTCAGGTGCTCGGGACACGAGCCACGGGTGCGTTAGATACAGAAGGGCTCCTGGGCAACCTCCAGCTTTCCTGGTCCGAGCCCAGGCGTTCCTATGGCTCCCTTTTCCTCCACCCCCACTAGCAGCACTTTATGAAAAAGTACAG
The DNA here is from genome assembly GCF_003259725.1 of Athene cunicularia. Classification (NCBI taxonomy): domain Eukaryota; kingdom Metazoa; phylum Chordata; class Aves; order Strigiformes; family Strigidae; genus Athene; species Athene cunicularia. The sequence continues at coordinate 1,752,075 of NW_020799110.1, forward strand.
TTGCAGAATTGCAAAATTATTTTAGAGATGATACCACTGTGCTGCTGCTACAGGAGGTTTTGTTCTCTAAGTGTCCTTTTTTTTTTAAGTCTCCCAAGAAATTATCCGAGTGTCATTTGTGGGTTCACTTCTTCAGGAGCATCAGTGAGAAGAACCTGGGGGGTTGTGGTGGTGTGCTGGTTAATGCAGAAGTACTGGCACATTCATAAAATCGGCAAAAAGAAAGGTAAGCTCCTGGCTTGGTCTGGCCAGTGATGAAGGACCGATTTTTATTTAAATAGTTGGCTTTCCTGATTCTGAATTATTTTTTTGAGGACAACCAGTCACCCAGTGATAGGCAAAGCTCTTAAATAGGGACTAAAAATCCCAGACCCTTTCCGGGGAAAGCAATTGGGGCAAATTTACATCCCGTGTTCAAGGGAAAGTGAATTTTTGTGTACGTTTGCCTGCTCCGTTTGCTGCCAACCGCTGTGGCATTTTGAGGGAAAACCTTGGGTTTTCTTCCACTTCTGTACTTGCTGCAGTGCTCTATTTTATGGGGTTTTTCTGTGTAGCTTATGGTGCTGCCTTTTTTGTAGAGGCAGCTTTGATTCTGGGTCATTCTTATGTTTTCTTGAAAGCCAGCTCTGCGTGTTTAGGAGCACATTTAGCTGTGTTCGTTAAGATGAGAATCAGATTAAGGTACGTGCTGTTATGTCACTTTATAGGGCTTCAAGTCTTGAAGTTATGACTATGCTTAGGATTTTTTTTAAACAAAATGATCCTATTATGCAACACAAAACTAGATGAGATTTCTTTGATATATAAACTGTTCAAGAAAGTTGCCCAGTCTGAATTATTTGTTATTGTCTTCTTTGAGCCCAAACGGTCTGTTACGTGTCACTAAGGGATTTCAGGTCAGCTTTTACAATGAGTTTCCACCTGCAAGCAAACAAGCTGGTGAGAAAGTTTGATCTGTCGTGACCAGCCTGTGGTTTTGCACATCACATGCTTGTAACCTGCATGCAACAAACCGCCCGGGTGCTGTGCCGGGAGGACAGACTGAGGGCGTCTGTCCTGCAGAGCCCTGCTGGGAGCGAGCCTCGCTCGGAGGGCACAAAGATCATAAATCCCAAGTGTCACGTTGTCTGCTGGGATGTGTCACGTTTTCATTTACGTGAGACTACGTAGAAGGAGTGATATTTAACACTTCTTTTATCTTTGCTTGGTATTTTCTTTGGAAGTCTTTTTTCCAAGTGGAGGATAAAACAAACAAACAAAAAATTAAACTGATTGTACAGATGAAAAGAACTGGGACATATCCCGGAAAAAAGGCAGCGTCTGACTGAAACTGATAGGTGATGTGTTCGGAAAGATAACATTTGGCTGAGAGAGTCTAAGACAAAATACATAGAACCTGTACGTCAGGGTCAGTGTTTTGTAGGAGGCACCATTAGCAGATTATTTCCAGGTCTGCCTCCCTGCATGCTTTGGCTCTCAGCATTATGTACAAAGTGTATGACTTAAAGCAGCTCGTGTTTACGTTTGGTTGAATTTGATGTTTCCTAGTGGGATTAAAAACCCCCCAAACCAGTTTCTTACTATAAAGCCAATCTCTGTTAGTGCATGAACAGAAACTGGAAGGCTGCTCTGAAGCGGGCAGCAGCGCAGCAGCATTCCCACCTTTTCAGTCAAAGTAATTTGTTATTCTTAAGAAAATATAAACAACCGGCTTAGAGGGTTTGTAAGCAGTGAGAAATCAATTCAAGTCTTCCAGATCATAGAGCCGTGCTTTCCAGAGATGGCCGCTGTGCCTCGGGCGGAGGCAGTGCTGTGATGGACTGCTCTGCCTGTTTGAGGTGGGAGCGAGGAGCTGCATGGCTGCGATGCAAATAAACCACAACACGTGTAAAAGTGATTTTTAGTGTAAATACAGACGTGAAACCCATGTTTTTGTTTCCAGATTTAACAAATCAAGTAGAGACAATTGGACTGAAGCTGCAGAAAGTAACAGCCGAGATGGACCACTACAAAAAGCTGTTAACGTAAGATTTCTGTTGGCTTCATTGCTTTGCCGCTGCGCAGAGAGCTAAAACAGGCCACTTTTTTTTTTTTTCTGAGCTTGCTGCTTGTCGTGATGATTTGAGAAGGTTATGACCAACAGAGAAAATCTTTTCTCTTCCTATTAAACAGTCTGTACCTGTGCAAGCCAGGCTTTCTTCCTCCAGCTGAGTTTAATGATACAGCAAAGAGGAGGGTTAAGTCGGCTCAGTCCCACATTTGGTTTAACACGCAGTGTAGGATACATTTTGTGAAATCCGCCTAACTTCTGGACTAAAAACGTATATGGAAAGTAGTATGTCACGCTGTAGGTTTAGGATGGAGAGAAGGGTGCAGTAAAACAAATAAGAAACTTTAGTATTTAATCAGCGATTGTGATTTCTTTTTTTTTTTTATTCGCCCCCCCAATGCCAACTTGCTGTGACTTTTCTCCATGCACCAGTATGCTCATGCGGTTTGTGATTTTACTGCGTTGTGCTTACGCCTTCAAGTAAGCGTATGGAAAGCCTCAATTAATAGAGCAGAAATAGAATGTCATCAGCCCCCTGTCCGAGCGGACTGAAGCACGATGACTGAAAAGCGAGCGCTCGCAATGCCCCGTCTCCAGCCCCCCCAGCCCCGGTGCTTTCAGATGCCGCTGCTGCAGCCCACAGGTGAAAGGGGGAGCAGAAACGAGAGGGAATAAGGAAAAAGATGCACCTCTGCTCAGGTGTTGGTGTGCTCTTGCACGCTGTTCTCCCGGGTTAATGTTTGAATGGCCACGCAATTCCGTTTGTTGAAGGGTCCCCAGACACAGTGGGACCCGTGCCATCACCTCTAAAAGCTGCGGGGTTTGGGATCTGAATGCCTCCCTGCATTTAAAATCCTCCTTGCTTGCATGTAGAGTAGAAAAATCATTCAGAAACGGCAGCGTTTTATAACTCACTTCGTAATTCACTACTGAAAACAGAAATTACTGTTTCAAATATTGAGCTCACGAGTAATGAGCTAGTACTGCCGTTATAACACTTTATAACTCACTACTGAAAACAAAAATTGCTGTTTCAAATATTAAGCTTGCGAGTAATGAACTATAACAGCCGATCTGGAGAGGGGCTCTCATCAGTCTTTTTGTGCGCTTCCCTGAAGTTTAGACAAGGCTGTGTTCTTTTATGATGTGTACTTTCTGGTGCCGGTGCCTGTATTCAGAGGGTCTGATCATAATGAAGTTGCAAATATTTGGAATGCTTAGCAACAAAGTCTTTTAATGATAATAACAAGTATTGAGTATGAAAAACAGATTTCATGAGCACAGTTAAACAGTAAAGGGTTTCCAAATGTAATATTAAAATTTCAATGTAATGTGGGTACAATTTAATAAAATAACATACTCTGTTTAAATATAAATATGACGCTTAACCATGGTTATTAATTGGTGAAGTGATGACATAATGACAAGGAACCTGCAAAGTTTCCAGCCCTCTTACCTCCTAAATTGTTATTTGTTCATTTTTATTCACATCTTGAAACTTTCATCCGTGTTGCAAGATCTCGCTTTCCTGTTTGCAACGTTAATCTTGTGACCCTAGGTTAGGCTGAGATTACGTTGGAGGTGTAACTTCCAACTACTTACAAATGTCAGCTAGAACTGGAAGAACTTTTTGTTCTCTGCCTTTTAACTGAAATAGAAAATGCAAGTTAGGGAATACATCAATAAATGATGTTCGGGTTACTGCATGAGTAAAGACTATCGTTTCTTTGGACAGGACACGTATTTTTTGTTAATGTTTTCTCAGGGTGAAATCAACAGAACTTGATGTCTGTCAAAATGAACTGAAAAAAATGAAATATGAAAATGGAATTTCCGAGTCAAGGTAAATGCTGAAATTATGTTTCGTAACATAATGTATGAATTTCTGAGCAGTGAGAGCAAAAATTTTATGACCTTAATGCAGCTTTTATGCAACCATTTTTTCTGGTTTTGTGCTCAAGTCGCCAGGTTTACCTTTGTAAGGAATATATGGGGGTTTGTCTAATACTTTATTTTCTGTCTATTTAGTTTCTGTCTATAAATGAGAATATAGTAACTATGATGCTGATACTTTTTAATTTCATCTGTAGACTTACAAAAGAGCTCAAGGAAAAAGAGGAATCTCTTCTGATTTGCCAACAAGTGTGCAAACATTTACAGGAAGAAGTGGCTGAGAAAGAAAGGAAAGAAGAAGATCTAAAAAGAAGAACTGGTCGATCAGAAAGTGAGCTGGAAGCACTTAAAGCTCTTCTTAGACAAACAGAGGAAGAGGTGGTGATGTTGAAACAAGAAAGGTAATGGGAGCTGAGTCACCACGGGTGATCTCCTGTGACTCTGCGTTCAGCCTAGGTTTTTGTTCTGCAAATTGAAAATAAAACATTCCTCTTCTGCCAGAGCCTCACTGTTACTGAAAGGGCAGATGGATTCTGCCGAGCACCAGAGGTGGTTTGTGCTGGTGAGAGGTGGGAGGAGAGGCCCCAGAACTGCCCGTGGCACTGGGCGGACTGGGAGAGACCTGGTGGTCCCAGCTCAGTGTTCCGGAGTGGCTGCCGTGCCTGGGCGCTCAGCACAGCCCTGCCCTGCCGCTGCGGACTCTCACCTCCTGCTTGCAGGGCAGAACTCTGGCAGCCCTGAGAAAATATCCTCATATTTTGGATTTTTAAAATTATTACCTTTATTATTAAAACCTGAAAGAAAAAGAAAAAAAACCCTTCCAAATAAAACCACAAACAAACAAATAAAACCCCCAAAAAGCCAAAAGGCTCTGCTTTGCAGTGCAGGACTTCAGCTCAAGCATAATGAAAACCCCCATTTACTGCCGGCGTTCTAGCTGCTATTTGTTACGTGAGGCCTGTAGAGCTTAAATTCCTGTAATTTATGTTATTAACAACTTGCAAACCATAACAATGCCGCAAATATTGCGGTATGCCAGTTTGTTGGATGTACTCTTGGATTTGGTGAAGGGTGCAGACAACTTCCCGCCAGTCTAATCTTTATTTTGAAAGGTCTCGGGGATCAACCAAGCTGCCATTTTCCCTGTAATTACTTTTCGTGCGTGGAAAATAAAGCACTGAGCTTGTGGGGATTGTCTTCCTGGAACGGCGTCTAGTTGGAGTGCCTTTGTTTCAGACTTGTGCGCTTACCGACCTAAATCCACATTTTTTTAAATGTAATACTACATATCCAGTTTTATTCCTAACAACCACGGGCTTGTTTTTACCCTTTAAAAGTGTCCTCCTAGTAAATTTTCAGTTACTGATGAATGAGCTTGTCTTTTGTTGGCGAATGGGAAGTGCTGTCCCCTAATTAAGAGATGGTGGTACGTGGTTTGTTTGATTTGTGTGCAGTAGGAAACGTGTTCAGAGAAGTGCCTTGTGGAGAAGATAAGCATTTTCTCAGCGATGTGCACCAAGAGGCATTAAGCTGTTTTCATATTTAAAGGCTTTGAATATTCCTCGTGCTTTAGTACGTGCATGAAAAGATATTACGTGTTAATTTAAGAATATTTCCCTTCTACTTAAACCCCGGATACATGACTTGTTCCAGTTGGTACATTGCTAATAGTCTAAGTTACAAGAATTTAAACTCTTTAGGGCTTTTGCTCTATAAGCCTCACGTAACCAACAGTAACTCTAACAAGAGAAAGCACTCAGTGGTTTTAATTCAAAACCTATTACGGTCTTTAAATTAATGATAGTAATATTCAGAGCTCATCAAATGCAATTTCTGTGTCGTATTTAATGTTTTCAACGTTCTTCAGTTTTTCAGCGTTCTTCAAAATTTGACCTGAGGAATATTTAAAAATATTTGAGGCTTAAATATGTGAGTGTATAAGAAAGATCAGCTCTAGTATTTTCTTTAAAACATCAAATTCGTAAAGCATGTGATAGCATTATGCAAGTGTTAGGTAGCGATTACTGCTGGGCCTCAGGCAGGGTGGTTGGGCTTACTGCACGGAATACTAAACTGAGAGGAAGAGAAGAGCCTTTGCCACAAAGGGCTTAATTGCAAGAAAATGGCATACCACCAATCTGGGCCGAGCACATATTTACATACGAGTTTTTGTGGTTTCTAGGGAGTTAATGCTGATTTCTCATCAGAACAGAACAGAGCAGCTGCAGGAAACATTAAGACAGAAGATGCGGAATGAAGATAACTGGAGGGAGAAGGTAATACTGGATGTGCAGTTGGCACCCTTTTTGATTTCTTCTCTTTTTTTGTTGTTTTTGTTGGTTTTTTCAGTTGGAGTCAGCTGTCACGGATGAGCACAGTAAGCCAGATAACCATCTCCTCGAGTGTAAACATGTCAGTAGTAGTCTTTGTGCAAGAGGCTCTAATGAGTGATCTCTCTACATAGGTTGGACCCGGCCACAGAAGGTGTGCTAAATGTACATAAACGAGTGTTTGCAGACTTGGCAGATGTTCAGGTCTGATCCAGACTTCCCAGGTTTCAGGGTATTTGCGAAGTGCCTGTGTTAGGAGTGCAGGCAGTCCCCTGGAGGCCAGGCTGTGAGGAGCAGGAAAAGCCCAGTCTAACGGCCTGGGCCATTGTCCTACACAAGCTCCAAGGGGGTGAATGTACAGAGCCCACCCTGTTCTCCGGGCAGCAGTCTGGGTTACGAACCCTGACCCACAGTTCTGCGTGGGGAAGAGCATCAGCGCCTGGCTTTGTCTCCTGACGCATCTGACCGAGCTTAGGAAAGCATATATTTAATATTGAGGTAGCTTCCCAGTAAAAACAAGGTTGGGCGTTGTTGGCGAGATGGAGAGAACACAGAGCCTCCCTGCTCACAGGTTAACTGGAACGGAAGGTTGTGATTTGTAAAACAAATCTATAAAATAAATAATAAGCAGATGAGCAAAGCTGTCCTTTTCCATAGAAGGCAGGGGTTTGCAAACCAAAGCAGAGCTGAACAAGCTGTTGTGGCGTGGTGAAGAGGTAACGTGACAGTTCCACCCTTTCCAAGCCCTCTGTGAACGTGGCATTTGTTGTTTTGATACGAACCCGTCGTTCCCGCTGGTGCTGGGACAAGCCCCCCGCGTACAGAGAGGAGAGTGACACCCCGCCGTGAGCCAGTGGTGGGGCTAAGGGGCATGGCAGGCAGGTTAGGGTTAGACTGAGGAATGGGGAAGGGAGAACGGGGCTCCTCCGTTCGCTTGAGCTGGGGGGGGCTGGCGGTAAATAGAGCTAAGGGAGTCTGTCACGGTGACAGTCCCAGAGCTGGAACGGGCCTCTGGGGTGTGAAGGGCTGCTGCGCTTTCTGCTGACCTCTTGCATCAATCCTTCCCTTCAGGCAGTCACATCTCTGCCAGATAGGCTCCTGCTAATGACTCTGCTGTGTTGGTTTTTTTTTTTTACTTGCTTTCCGTTCAAATCAGAGCAGTATGAAAATAAAAACTTCAGTGAAATTTACTGTGCAAATACCTCTGTATTTCATTAGAAAATACGCTCCTACGACTTGGCTTCTCTGTGAAATGGCCCATCCTTTGTTACTTTATTCATTGACTCATAAAAGCCTGCAAAGCCACTTTCATACGCCTTCCCACCTGGGCTCTTTTGGGAATTGGATGGTGATTCCTTTCACGGTGAGGAGGAAGAGGAAGGTGGGAGGGAGAAGGATACAAGCATACTCCTTTGTACATGCCCATTTTTCCTTTATTGAATGGAGTGACGGAAAAAAGAAATTGAGTAAAGGCTACAGATGAGAAGGATGGTTAAAACACAGCCGAGAGCACGCCCTGAATTCAGGGGCTAACTGGCTTGGCTGGGGAACAGAGAGTGGGAAAGAGAGAGGAGGTCTAGTCCTGCTCCGTGGACGGAGGATGCGGTATTCCGAAAAGAGCTCGGAGACAGGGCAGCACACCCAGCTGCACCCCGCGGCCGTGCCGGTGCCGGACACGTCGCACAGGTCTGTTCCACAAGCATAACCCCCCCTTTAGGAGTGCTTTCCTGTTAGAAGGGGTTCCCACAACTACTCACATCGTTAGTTGGCATTATTGCACTCTACAAAGTCAGGTTGTAATTTGTTAGTCAGCTTCTAGTATGTGCTTGGTTTTGGGGTCTTCTGTGGGAAAATATTTTCAGTTGATGTAAAAAATAGATACGTGTATGTCTGCTGTGTGTGCTAATTGGATAGGTTTCTTAGCTAATTGCAGGGCTGGTTGGAATGTGGCAATGCTGTCACTCCTCATGTCTACCGGCCTTTGAGGAGCTTCCCTGTGGAACGGTGATCTCGGGAGTCGGGAGCTCTGGCTCTGCTCTGCAGGACAGATTGCTTTTTCTTGGGGTTTTGGGTCATAGAATCGTTTAGGTTGGAAAAGAGCTTTAAGATCATTGAGTCCAACTGTTAACCCCGCACTGCCAAGGCCAGCACTAACCCACGTGCCATGTCTGCACGTCTTTTGAATACCTCCAGGGTTGGTGCCTCCACCACTCCCCTGGGCAGCCTGTTCCAGTGCTTGGCAACTGTTTTGGTGAAAAAATGTTTCTTAATATCCAATCTAAACCTCTCCTAGTGCAACTTGAGGCCATTCCCTCGGGGCCTGGCGCTGGGGCCTTGGCTCCAGAGACTCATCCCCCCTCTCTGCCCCCTCCTGGCAGGGAGTTGCAGAGGGCCAGGAGGTCTCCCCTCAGCCTCCTCTTCTCCAGACTGAACCCCCCCAGTTCCCCCAGCCGCTCCCCAGCAGACCTGTGCTCCAGACCCTGCCCCAGCTCCGTTGCCCTTCTCTGGCCACGCTCGAGTCACTCAATGGCCTTTTTGGGGTGAGGGGACAAAACTGAACCCAGGAATCGAGGGGCGGCCTCCCCAGTGCCGAGCCCAGGGCTCAGATCCCTTCCCTGTCCCTGCTGGCCACGCCAGTGCTGGCACAAGCCAGGATGCCGTTGGCCTCCTTGGCCCCCTGGGCACACTGCTGGCTCCTGTCCAGCCGGCTGGCCATCACCCCCCAGGTCCTTTTCCTCCCGGCAGCTTTCCAGGCACTGTGAAGTTCTGAGCTGGAGACTCTAACTGGGATTGGAGAGTCCAGCTGCCAGCGTCTCCCAGTGGGATTTGGAAAGCTGTTTACCATAAACAGCTGGAAGCGTGTAAACTTTGTTTTAATCTGCAACTTTCTCCCATGAGCACCAAAAAAACCCCCCAAACGGAATATAAGAATATTCCATTAAAAAAAATTAAAATTAAATTTATTAAAATTTAATAAATTATTAAAAAAAAATTAAAATCTGTGAAGGAAAAATTGAAAATAGTGTTGAACAATAACTCTTGACTTCTCTGACTTAAGCCTTACATAATTGGTGACTAAAATTACTGTCTTTTTCTTTTTTGGCTCACTACCTGATAAGTGTCTGAAAGCGTTATTTAGTCACAGGAAAACTTTTGGACTACTAGCAATTAAGATCAGTTACATTTCTTTTAAAACTTCTTAAGCTTTCCGTCGCAGGATATAATTTTAGAATGAGGTCACACTGTCTGCATAATCACAACGTATTGTTCAACCTGACATTAAAACAAAATAAAGACTGCTACTAGGAAGAGAGAGCAATTACAGCTTCGGTACCCCAGCCATTAAAATGCAGTGAACAGCAAGTGCTCTAAAAATGTTCTCATCAGACAAAAGAATCAGAAATGTGACAAAGTGACAAAGTTATCTTTTTCTTGGGTCAGTGTGCCGTTGCATAAGTATAAAGTGTCGTAGTTTTCTATTTAAAATACAGATAAACCCTAAATTGTTTTAATGGAACAACAACAACAAAAAATCTCTTCTACAAAAGATTTGAAGATCGACGTAAGCATTTGTTATATGGATTTTTTAAATAATAATTAACGAGGGGCATGTAAGTGGTTTTAAAGCAATTAGTAGCCATTACGCTTGCTTTGAAGATCAACTGCCGTTTTATTTCCTGTTCTGGTTATCAGCTTTATTAGCTTCAAGTGTTAAATGTGAAAAATGCTCGTATAATCTTTAAAATGAGCTCTTTTTTTTTTTTAATACCGCCTTTATTTTTTTTAGTCTTTGTAATCAAGTAGCCTCCACCATATGATCTGCTTTTATAATAATATGTAGAGTTAATACATTTGTTTTTCTCTGCTTCGAATCCTAACTCCCGTATCTAATAATGTAGAAGATGCATCTATAATAGTAAAAACGATAACCATAATATTAGTCTGCTTTGAGGATCTTCCAGATAGATCAGTTTTAAGCTTAAACCTTAGTGGGGGATTTGTGCCTATTCCGTGCCCAGAATTGGGTATATTTTGGTTGAAAAAATAATGCAAATATTTCCAGTTTATCTTTTCCCTCAAAACAGTTAGCGAGATTTGTGGTACTTTTGCTCATAATTAGTATGTGAAATTAGATAATTGTATTTAAGATCATTCTGGGCTTTTCTGCTTTTAATAATTTTAAGTAATTAGGCTAGCGTCGTGCATGTTTAATGTGCCTTTCATATTCTTTCAGCATGCTACAATTAAGTCCATTAGAATTCAGCCTGCAGAAATGTAATATTAGCATAGTGGTTTAGGAAAACTATTTTTCAAAATACAGCCTTCGGTGTTTCCTCCAGAATCCAGGCTTTTATCTTCAGGAAATGATGGCTGAATTTTCCATTTTGAATTTATAGCGTTAATTATGTGAGGGGTCTGAAGGACCGGGATATTTTACCCAGCATTTGAAATTCTCCCTTTTGTTTCTCGGCTCTTTTTGCGCAGAGCCTGTCCCCCCCACACACACACCAGCAGTGCTGGCTTGTCCGGACCCTAAAACGAGCTGGAGCTGCTGAGCCGTGGAGCCTCGCTGCTCCCTGGAACCTCGACTCAGCGACGGGGCCAGCAACAGCCGGGTCTAGCCAAGCTGGCCCAGCCCCTGTCCAGCTGAATCTTAGACGTGTCCGGGGTTGGGGAGCCCACCGCTGCCCTGGGGAGATCATTCCAGTGGTTGATTGTTTTCAGCATGAAACATTTTCCTCTTGTGTCCCATGGGAGTCTCCCCAGGAGACTTGTACCCGTCACCCCTCGTCTTCCCCCGTGACCCCTTGCACAGAGGGACTCTCCGTCTCCTCTGCAGCCGCCCTTCAAACAGCGGCACGTGGCGAGAAGGTCTCCCCTCAGCCTCCTCCTCTCGAGGCCGAGCAAACCCCGTTCTCTCAGCCTTTCCTCACGCGCCTGCCCAGGCCTTTGATCGTCCTTGGGGCCCTTCTCTGGACCCTCTCCAGCCAAAGCCTATCATTTTGCTGCATTTGAAAATAATAACGAGCCGAGTTTTACCTCCAGAGCAAATGCTTCCAGCAAAACAACCTATTTTAAGAACCGGCTACGGATTTTGTAATTTCGCAGTGATTTAGCGTGAAGTTCAACTCCCTAAATCGGGCATCTTAGCGTGGCTTGAGACACCACAGGGCTTGTGAGACGCTTCCCCGGGGCTGGCGGCTGCGGAGCAGGAGCCGTCCGTGCCGGCGGGAGCTGTCGCTCGCCGGGCTCCAACGGTTGCAGCCGTTGGGGTGTGTTTGTTCAGCGCCCGGAATCTCAGCCTGCCAAATTTCACATCACTTCATTTACGGCGCTGCGGAATGTGAAAAATATTTTCAGATGAGTTGCTACATAGCGTTAAAACACACTTGTTCCCTAGATGGAAATTGATCTGGCTAAAGGGGAAGCACGACACAAAGAAGCAATTCTTAAAGTCAAGGAAGAAGCGAGAGTGGAACTAGACATTGAGAGACAAAAGCAGCAAGAACTAATCACAAAATATCAGCGAGATCACGAAGAGCTCCAGAAGAAGGTGTGTAACACTGCGGAGAACGGTTGTGTGGGAGTAGGTACTGCAAACTGTTGAAAAATGGTGCATGAAGGAAAAAACCATCTTTATGTGTAGTCCTGTATCTAAATGATACAATATTTTTTTCCCAGTCTTAGTATAGACTTTTTTTTTGTTTTGTTTTTTGATGGAACAGGCTAAAAAGTAACTGTTCTAGTCCCAGTTAAATGGTGTGGAAGTTCTCCTCTCACATTTTCTCTGCTAAGTGTTCTTCTACGTCCATAGACTGTAGTTGTTAATTATTTCTAAACTGACATCATCATTTTTAAAAGCTTTGGACCGTTTCAGACTGAGACAGTCCCAGACTGTTTCAGTCTGTTTATTCACAAAACCATCCCTGTTGTTTTCTCCCTTCCCAAATTAATTCAGTACCGATGGGGTAAGGGCCGGTAGCCAGTTAACGGCGTTCGGGGCTGTACTGGTGTCTGCATCACATGCAGTTGGCTACTCCCAGCTACCCAGACCCACCGGTTTTGACGTTTTCCATAGAAATTGAAAGTTGTACCTGTAACTTTAGTTTTCAAAAGATTTGACGCATTTCTTGAGAATTCAGGAAAAAAAAAAAAAATCTGATGAAATTATTTTGTTATTTAAAATTCGTTACGTTACACAGTGTTTTAAAGAGCTGACAGTAACAGTTTGGCTTAGTTTACAAATATTTGACGATGATTTTAAAACTCTGAAGAAATACTGGCTTGAAGTATTTTTTTATCTCTGTTTCTCCGTTTGGTCTTGGACATACTAATTAATCTCTCTGTTCTGAATTAGTTTTGATTAATTTACAGCTCTCTGATATCCTTAGGGGGCATTATGTAAATTCAAAGCAATTTTTTTTTGTCTCTGAGGACATGCATGTTTACTTTTCTTTTTTTTCCTGAAGTCAACATTTGTCTGATACTTAATTCTACGCATCTAACGATATCCACTGAATCTAGATTAATGCAATTTTTGTCTAATCTAATGCAGATACCAGGATTAATATCCAGTGCCACCAACAGCTTAAGGATGGAGGCAGAAATTCTTGAAAAGAAGCTACAAGATGCCCAGATCAAACTTGCAGAGAAAGATGAAGATAAGGAAAAAGAAATTCAAAGCCTTAAAAGACTAATTACTGAACTTGAATTTCAGCTGACGATGGAAAAGAGCAATAATGAATCATTTCTGGATAATATGAGGAAAGAAATTAAGCACAAGTCAGATGAACTGGAAAAATTAACCCAGGAGAGGACACAGCTGATTCACAATTTGAGTCAAGTTCAAGAGGAGGTAGGAGCATGACAGAGGAAATGCCTTGCTGTTTTTACTTAGAGACATGTGATTTCTAAAATCATTCAAAGCATCTATATTTCAGACCCTGATATGTTTAAAACTCACTGAGATGAAAAGATTTATAAAACAAGTCCATCATAATTTCATAACTGCAATATCTCACAAAACATGTGATATTTTTAATTGAACGAGCACTTAAACTAGTGTTTTATTTTAAAAAAAAAAAACAACATTTTTTTCCAAGTCCTGCAAGACATTTGTGTCCTCGCGTAAGGCTAGGTAAATGTGAGTAAACAATAAAGCACTCTTCATGTTTCTAAAGTAGAAGACACGAGCATTTCTCGTTCTTAGAACCAGATAGCAGCAATCCTCCCAGCAGTCTTACTTATTTTGGCAATAATTTGTAAGAAACCCCTTTGTACTGTCGATAGGAATGAGAGTGGGTGCAGTCCTGGTCTGCACGGCTTCTGGGGCAGAGGTTGCATCTTTTACTCGTGGGAGTATGTGTGTGCATCCCAACGGGGACACATCCCACCTCCCACCAGTACATCCACTCTCTGTAACGCAGGAATGCATAGTAATTAATCAAATGTGAAGAGAAATTTGACTGATGCATATTCTCACGACAAGCATTTTGCTGAATGTTTGGAATAAAATGGGAAGGGAGGAGAGAGAGCTGTACTGCTTTAGGTGTGAAAACAGTGAAGTGAGGGACTGTAGATAAAATTAGACTGGAGTGCCCAAAACAATTAAGTGGCAGAGAAAAAAAAATGGTAAACAGTGAAAATAAAACTCTTCAGAATTAATTAGAGTTTGGGTTGATATTTGTTTCTTGATTGAAGAAGGTTCAGAAACACTGTGTTGGCGAAATTCAGACGATGCTGGCAGTCCTTCTGTCCTGTACCTTTGGAAAAGGCTCTTGGAAGGACACACCACCCCCTCTCCGAGTATCGGTGCAGCTCTTCAGCAGGGGAAGGAACTCACTGTTGTCCTCAAGCGTGAGGTTCCACCCGCTCTGCTCATGGTCTGAGTTTTCCCCACTCTGAAGCAGAGTTCCTCCTCTCATGTCATTATATTAGGAAACGGGGAGATAAGAGCGGTTGAAAATTGAAACTGGTTTTAAGGTAAACTTCCTCAGATTTGCAGGTAACGCTTCCCAAATCATTTCATGGACTCTCAGTGGCCATCTGAGTGGCAGGAAAAGTAACCTCTAACTTTCTTTCATTAAGCTCTCTGCAGAGTTAGATATTCAGAGAATAAGTTGGTTTGGATGTTTGCATCTCGCCCACTTCTGCTTCTGCACGTGGTTATGTTTCTTCTCCAACAGCCCCTTCGCTTGCAGTTGGCACAGAGCTTAGCCTGAGCAGAACTTCTGTGTTTCCACTCTACGTCCGCTACACATGCTTTGACTAAAAGCTTAAAATCTAAAAAAAAATTGGTCAGCAAAGGACTTTTCATTTCTCCATCATTTTTCCAGTTTTGACGGGAACACACTTGCAAAAATGTGACGGTTTGAGTAACCTCTTGGCTAAACAGAGCTTACCACCTTCCGCTGTAGTGGGAACACACTTCTGTGCTCTGACTTTACCGACACCAGTATTTTCTCTTCAGAATGTCAAAAAAATGCTATTGAGACCATCTTTCCTACGTGCTTTCCTCCCTGTATACACCCACTGTCATAATCACGTAGAGAATGTCAAGTCCAAATGTCCATCCTCGCTTCAAGTGCGTGACCTGACCCGGCGCACAGCTCATACTCTTGGCACCGAGGAGGTTTGTGGAGAAAAGTTTTTGTCGGGGCAGTGAGGTTGTGCATGACTGAGGCTGTTCTCCCTTTGACTTGGTCATCGCTCTCGGTGTTTGCTTCCCTCCCCTTCCCACAGACCTCCTGGTGTCAGCAACAATTGCCTGCTGAGAAGAACAACAGAAGTGGGTATCTTCCGCTTGTGTTAGTACTTCAGTAGTTCTGACTCCTGTGAATCAATTTAGTGTCGTCCCCCCCTTGTGTTTTATTGACTTTTTTGTTTCAGCTGGAAATCGGGAAAATTAGCATCACAAATAAGTTCTGCGTAATATACCAACTTTGGGACTTCTGTAATTCCAAACAAATTCAGCCGTCTGCTCCAGGCCCGGCACCAGTCACCATTTAGGTACCAGGAACGACAGTGCAAAGTCTGTGAAAAACTCTAGGCTGAAAACCAGTTATCCCAGTTATATGGGAAAGAACGATCCCTAATGAATGCCATCACAAGAAATCAGTGCACACCTCTGTAAACGACAGAGGAGGAGAACTTTTTGAACACCGTGCCGTAGCGAAGTGGCGTGGTAACGCTCAGCCTCTGCCCCTTGCTTTCTCCTTTCTGGGAGCAGCGTTCCCGGTTCCCCCTAGTTGGAGGGTGGACAGGCAGGAGATCCGAAGTAACTTGTGGTCACTGACCTCACGTTTTCCCCTGGTTGCTGGGGAATGGAGGGTGTGTCAATGCTGATGTGTAGGGTTTGTGTGCTTCAGTACCCTCCAGCCCCCTTAAGCCCGAGGAGCCGAGCAGGCGCAGATTTTGACGAATGGCATTTTGTAAAGCCAGTGTTTTGTTTTCTGTTTGCAGAACACTCTTCTCCAGGAAACGGTGCGCAGAGAGTGTGAGGAACGCTATGAGCTGACTGCAGCTTTGACTCAAGCCAGGGAACAAGTCCTGGAACTAAAAAAGCTCAGTGGAAACTTCCCCTTATCACCGTGTTCCCTGACTCAGGGCAGCCTAACCTCCTCCGCTGCCCTGCTCGCTGATTACGGGCAGAAAAGCCGCGCAAGCCCCGGCGCTGGGAAGGAAATCAATCTCTCTGGACAGTTTGGTGTTTCGAGGGCTGCTAAGGCACCCACCTCCGGGAAGCGCAACGGCGGCGGGGGCTTGCCCGCCCTGAGCCCAGCGCACCCCTCCCGAGGGAGGGCGGCCTCGCTCAACGAGCCCAGGAGCAGGATCGCTGCCGTTATACGGAGGCAGCTGAGTCAGCTCTGACAGCTGCACACGCAGCACGGGGGAGGCCGTTCCAGCGCGTCCAGTGACCATTTACTTGTGGACCCCTCAGGTTAGATCTTAGCCAAAGCGCTTCAGGCGTTCCTACAACTTAAATTATTAAGTTTTATGTATTTTTGGTGCAATAACGTTTCTTCGTCCATTGCAGATCAATGTAATTAAACACTATCTACATTTCAAGATGAGAAAAGGGAAAAAGAAAAAATATTGTCTCCAAGAAGAACACATCTTCGATACCTGCAATTAAAATAATTGCCAATCTAAATGCTGTTTTCCCTAACCACTTAGTTGGAATTGTCCCTTTTTGTGTGTTCTCCCGTGTAACTTAATTGTTCATTTCTGGTGTAAAAATGTGATCAGTTAGAATCAGATTTTTGCCAGTATTTAAATGATTAGTGTCATATTTGCAAATAATTATGCTTAGGTTAGTGAGACTCTCTAGTTGTGGAGTGTACATCCCTCAGCATGAAAATGTGGCAAATCCGTGCGCTCGGTGGAGTGGCCATTGGCAGGGACGTAGCTTCCTCTGTGTGCAAGACTTTGAGCTGTGCTAATGAACAAGGAGTTGTCCAAAAGATTGGTTGTCTCCTGAATTTCATCAGAAAAGTGTCACTATGTTAAGCATAATTTTTAGCTTCAAAGTAGTCGCGCTGGTGTTCTCCGTAAGGTTGTTACATGGGAGGGTCAATATTTTTATTTTACTGCTTGAGACGTGGAGCTGTGGTTTGTTTTGGAGCATGAAAAGCCCAGATGAGTCTCGGTTGGCTTTGTCAGTGTGCAGATGATGCAGCAATAGCTGCTCTTCCAACACAACTCTGCTGTGGGGGCAGTTTCAGGGCAGAGCTTGGGGTGGGCTAAGTGGAACAGCGATGGGCACCACGGGCACAGGCCCACATTTTACTGAGTCACCAGATGCTCAAGTTTTTGGGTCAGATAACTCCAAGTAGGGCCACTTTGGTGACAGTAACAGGCTCTGTCATCAAGACAAGGAGAGGTGGTGAGGCAGGCCCAGCTCAGCCTGGCACGTCCCTTGGGCAGAGGTAGGCCTACCGCATAGACCCAGCTTGGACGAGGGCTGGGCCTGAGCTCCTGGGTCCAGAGCTGCTGGTGCCCCCAGCGCCCCTCTCCTGGCAGCCTGCCGTTCATCTTAGGGTCGTTTAGATGAGCTGTAGGGGTGTGGTGTAAGGGAGAACTTTGTAGATTCGGGCTGATGGTTGGACTCGATGACCCCAAGGGGCTTTTCCATCCTGAATGACTCTGTGATCTGAGACCTCCAGCTCTGACTCTGACGGAAGCTTCATGGGAGGTAAGTTAGAGGGGAACATCTTGGAGACTCTCAGAGCATGCACACGGGCAGCTGCACGACTCGAGATACCTGCTTCTCTTTGGGACTGGGCTTGCGCTTCACTCGGGGCTCATGGAGTTGCTTCTTCACAGGGCACTTGTAAGCCCAAATACATTTATAATCCCACCATGAACCTGGACCTTCTCGTTATTTCTGAGTGATGAGATAGTCCTATATGTGACAAAACGACAGCAGTGGGCCGTGTCTTCAATGCTGGAGACGACTAGAAAAGCTTTGTTGAACCCAGTAGTGAAAAGCTTTGTTGAATCCAATGGCAAAAGGCTTTGTTGAATCCAAGGGCATGCCAGGGAATGCCTTTCATTCAATAAAATCAGTGGAAAAAGCGATTGTTGTAGCTTTTAGCCTCAGGCTAGATTTGAAAACACAAGTTTTCTTAGCTTCGGTTCCCACTGAAACCATCAGTAAGCCTTACCTGATTTCAGTGGTAGCAGAGTTTATCCAAAAGCTCAAAAATCCTCTATTCACAAATTCCAAAAGCAACAAAACCCCAGCACTATGAAAGATACTCGGGTAGCTGCTGCTGCAGAGAGATGGGGCAGGTACCCTGCAGTCACCGTAACGGGCCTGAACCAGCCCCTTTGTACACTGACCTCAAAGAAACTCTTACCAAAACCGGGCTGATGGTGCAGAATCAAACACAAACTGTCCCCAGGAGGGTGTAGACTCACCTTGGTGGAGGTCTGAGCCTGACAATTCACCTTTCAGCTCTCCTCAGCGTTGGCTTACCCGGAGGCCTGGTGGCTGCTGTGAGTGAGGGCGGCTTGTCCTCCCTGGAGCAGAAGAGCCCGGCTGTAGCCTCCAACCCAAGGACGTGCTGGTGGGCCACATCCTCCCTACACGCAGCGGAGGCTTGTCCAGTTTACTAAAAAGCAATTAAGCTCGCTATCAGTTGACTAATTAATCAGCAAGTGGCACAACCAAGATACCTGGGAAATGGTGGGAACCATCTACGGGACCTGCTGACTGCTCGGATATTTGAATTAAGGATGTTGAAAATTGGAAACGCCAAAGGTGTGATCGCAATTCCACTGGAACGCAAGCCTCAGGAAATTAATTTTTCAGCAGTTTCACAAATGCATAAAGGAGGGATGGGAAGCACTCCCAGAAGCCTGGTTGGAGGATGGCCGGATGGTCAGTGGTGATGCCGATTTTTTTGTTTGTTTGTTTAGAAAAGATCCTGACTTCTTTGAGCTTGAAGATTGTTATTCCCCTTCCACCCACAGCCTTCCTGTGCCAAAGTAATAAGATTCTCACTGAGGCAGTTCTTAAAGTTATGAGCTCCTTAGCTTTATGTGGATTTTTCATGAAATTTTTAGATGAACTCCGGTTGTATTTTACAGCCTTAGGAGAAATTTTTAGATCATGTAAATCCAGTAAATGCTATTACCTATTTTTACGCGCTTGTATAGTGATGGAACAGGCGTCACGGTGAGCCCTGTGCCAGCTGATGTAATCTGGAGTTTAATACCAGAATATTTGTATGGAAGGAAAGGTGGGACGTTCACCTGCAGACCGCTCTGCGGGCTGGAGATCCCCACGTGCAGTAACGCAAAGCAAAGCCGGAGCAGAGCTCTGCAGAGCAGCTTCCCCTGCTCTAACTCATCCCTTCTGTCATAGAGTAGCCCCAGCTCCGTGCTGCTGGGGCTGTGCAAACGGCTCAGATGTAAAATCTGGGCTCTTGTCTGCTGCTTCGGTGTTTATGTCCTGTAGCAGCAGCGGTAGTAAAGAATGACTGTGTGGTCATAAATTGTAAAGAGAGGAACAGCACGTAAAATAATGAGAGCAGTCATGGAAATAACGTTTCTAGCATGAGGGAGTGTATAAATCATGGATCCAAACCAAGTCAAGAACAAGTATTTCCCTTATTTCGCCGCCCTCACAGAAACCCAGAACTCCTGCTGCTAAGCAATAAGCAAAATATATAAATGTCAGGAAACCTTTTTTACCAGCTTTTAAAAAAACAATTCAATTAATTTCACATAGTCAAGGAACGTTTACAGAGTATTTCTCATAATGGGATGAAACGCACCAGCAGAGACTACTGTGGAGAATGTAGACACCTAATCGTATCCCCCCGTTCTCAAGAAATAAAATTTCCTGGAGGCACTCCGTCCCGCAGAAGCAGCGCCGGTTGTGAATGGGTTTTTCGTATGCTGGTCCTTGCACTCTAGGACTCATGGCACAAGGGAATACTAAAAAAAATCTCCAAGCTTGAAACAAATCTGCCTCTGTGGGCTCCCGCCCCGCTGGCTGCAGGCAGGAAGCCATCCTTTCACTGCTCAAGGTTACAAGAAAACGTCCCATGGCAACGGGTTGTCTTGTTCTTGCCTAATGCAAAGGCTTCTGTTTCTTCCCTGACAGAGCTGATATTGTTGCCCGGTCAAGAATAGTAGCTCGTACAGTCCTAAATCTTTCCATAAAGTATTAAGCCCCCTAGCAGGCTGCCAGTTTGCATCCGATGCACTGACATACTGTGCTGTTACCAATTTTACCCCTGTATTTTTATCCAGTAGCCTTCACTTCCAGAGAAGTTTCAACTATTGCGTGTCTTCCTATCAACCAGAGAGAGTCTACACGCAATAGCTGAGCATAGCGATATCCGGAGGAAGCAGAAGCTGCGAGGGGATTGCTCTCACACTTGTGGGTTTGGGGATGGGGATGGGAGCCTGTGGCCGGGTCGGTCCCTGCCAGGCCCTGGTGAGGCTGAGCTGCACCTCGTGGTCTGTGCTGGCCGCCTCCACCCGGCGCTTGCCCCCTCCAGCCAGCCCACCGGGCCAAGCCCGGTTCCTCTGGGCATGAAAATAAGAGTCAGTAATGTTGGTGTGATGCTTCATGGAAGTGTCAAACATCATTCGTGGTTTGGGCAACTGTCTCTGAGTGCAAAACCATCGTTATCGATGGGGACAGCGCCTTTATCTGCGTGGGAGGGGAGGGGAGGTACAGGGCGCTGCCCAAAGCCAAGGTGGGACGGGGCAGGTGGAGCCATCACAGCGTTTCTGTCGTACAAAGCAACAGCAGAATCCCTTGGAGATGCCTCGAACATGCTTCCTGAAGGCTCCTTTTAGGCTGCTCTCCCAGACGGCCATTCCGTGTTCACCGGGGTGGGCTCTGCAGCCTCAGGCCAGGCCTTTCTCTGCCCATGGCCCTGCAGAACCCCCAGATGAGATAAGCTGAAGATGGAGCTTCTGGCTTGCAGGCCCTACACGAGCCACGTGTACCCGCAGCGGTGCTTGGGTGCCCTTGCAGACGGAGGGAGCAGCTTTCAGACAACGGCACTGCAGGGACTGTCCTCACCCGGCTGCAGACCTGCACCCCAGGAGGTGAAACCAGACGGACACGTCGAGGTTGTCTAGAAGGGGAAGGCTTTGACCGGGGACATCCTGCAGGACAGCAGGGCAGGACCTCTTTGGGGACAGTCCCGGGCACAAGGCGTGCTCAGAGCTGTGTCTCGGCTTCATCTCGGCAGGAACGTGCTGGTTCACTCAGAGAGGAGCAGAAAGTAGCAGGAAAGACCAATCCAGTACCTACGTGTCTGCTGGACTCTTGGGAGATCAGGACCTGCGGCAAATCAGGGAGGTAAGCTCTCGGGCAGCACCCAGCATTAAACGCCATGGGCTGGCTTGGGAAAGCCAAGCCTAACCCACGTGTCGATGAGCACCAGAGCCCGCGGTATGTACAGGAGCCAGGTATGTTATTTCAGGGCGTGTCACAAATGCAGATCGGTGGCGGTTGGACAAGAGATGGTTGGATCCAGCCCGTGGTTAAGCTCAGGCAGAGGAGCCCGGGCTCTCCCCAGGCTCACTCCCTGTCCCAGCAATCGAATTTAAAGCAGTCGGTCTATGCCTCATTATGGGGCAGCACTTTTCCACTTCAAGTTGCCCCAAATTTCTGTGTTCTCCACGGATAATAGTACAGAAACCATGTCTAGTGATGTGGAGCTGTCTTGCTGCTCCTTTGACAGCAGATTAAATTATGGCTTGCCATATGTGTCAAAGTGCTCGCCATATGTATCATAGATATAAGTGCTTGCCATATGTATCAAACTTCTATTCCTAATAGGATATTACAGAGTAAAGCAGCGATGTGCCTCATATATTAAAAATGATAAATAGATCTTTAACTGAGTTGGTGTGTATGATCTGGGATCCCAGCCTGTGGCTTGCACATGGAGTTTTTTTCCACAAAAGAAGAAATCAGACTTTGGGAAAAAAAGCATCTTAATATTTTAGCAGCTTTAAAAGTATATGCAAATAGAAACTGGAGCCAGACCCAATGCCATATATCATTAAAATGTATTATTCAGGGGAAAAAAAAAAAAAAAAAAAGATAGACTTGCTTTTGATTTAAAAAAAACCCAACCCAGTTGTGCTGCGAGATATTCTTTGCTTTAAATTCTTGATTGAGCTCCCGGTGTTTTATAACTAGTTTCCTTTAAAGCCTGCAGTATGCTGCAGCAGCACTGTACGTTTTTAATACAAAAGGAAGAGCAGGAGAATGAAATCGGGGAAATGTCCTTTCTCAGACAAAGCCCACACATCTTTATTTTTAGTTATGTAAAGTGGGGACGTATTTACATAATGAAAATTTGATGCTCGATTTCATCTTTAATTGTTATAGGTGGTTAAGTGCATTCTACTGAAGAAAGAATAAACTCCACATGTAAATGTAATGGTGTGAAACAATACGACCCAATATGCTTAGCACTGATGTGGGGGTTATTTTCGTCCTCAAAGCATAGTGCAAAATTAATTTTGAGAGGATAATAAAAAGGGTACTGCAAAAGATTAATGTCGAAGAGATTTTAACACCGGAAATATAATTAAAAAAAAAAAAAAAAAAAAAAAAAATCTTCCGAGCAAGCATGGCCAGTTCCCGCAGATTATTTGTGCTTGTCTCTCCAGAGATACCCTCTGCCTCTGAAACAACCGCCCAGCAAACGTTCCCTCCTTGCCGTTTTCCATCTGGAGCCTTGAAGGGCTGGTGAAATAAGGTCAGAGCCAGGAGGTGGCTGTATTTCTTCCCCGCAAGCCAGAGGACGAGCACTGAGCAGCCGACCAAGGTAAGAGCAAAACCTCCTGTTCCGTCGGGGCGGATCCCACGGCGTTACACCCGCGCGGCTCCACCAGCTCTGCCCTGGCGAAAGCCGGTGTTACCCTGGTCTTAACTGGGAGGCGCTGAGCACACCAGCCTCCTACGAGTTGTTTTATGCTGGTTTAAATGGACATTTAAATGTTTTAAACGTTTAAATGGATATTTAAATATTCTTTCCCGTGGAAGAGCGTTGTTTTCCAGCCATTCCACAGAAGAGTATTTAGAACTTTTCAAAAATTCTGCCTTTAAACCAGCATTAAGTGTCTACAACACGCATCCCCATACCCTGTGTGAGACAGGGCGCCCTCCTTGTGTCTCTGGCCCTCTGCTGAAGTAGGCTTCAGCAGTTTGTTTGCTAGAAAAGCAGTTCCGTGTCTCTCAGAAGAATGCTTTCAAGAGCTCCTCAAGGTGAATTGCAGCGCCCAAGAGGCGACTCAGCGCTGCCGGGCTCCGTGTCCTGCCTTTGAGACCTCGCAGCGCTCGGCAGGGACGCGAGGGTTTGCTCTGGAGCATCAAACTTCTCGGGGCTTGGCCAACGGGGGGTTGAAGAATCAAAGCGGGGAGTGGAGGCCGAGCTGGAGCAAAGGCTCAGGTGTCTGTGAGAAGCAGAGAGGAGCTCGGAGGGAGCCTCGTGCTGTGGCGGGACGAGCCCTGCCCACGCCCCGGCCACGGACTGTGGGTGCGTCACACCCTACAAACGTGGTAAACCCAGCGTGGGGCACAGAAACAACTGGCCAGCTAGGAAAATGATGTCACTGTCAGGCTTGGGGGTTATTAGGATGTGGGTTGCACCGTGCACATGGCCATTGTGCTTTGCCCTTTTACTGCGGGTTTGTGCATGCCCCCCTCTTCTGTGGGGGCCATGAATTGTTGTTTTTTTTGTTTCTTTTTTTACTCTGCTGGCCCGTTGCACCAGGGAGCTGCTGTGGATTCACCTTGCTCGTTGCGCTGCAGGCCACAGCGAGTGACATTTGGAAATGCAGGGCTGGTCTGTGCGCAGGGCAGCTCTGAAATACGGCACATGGCGAGAGGCGCAAGCGGGTCCTTGTCACCCCCACGCAACCGTTTGTCTGCTTGTGAAATGTCAGCGCGCCGCCGTGCCCAGAGGTCCTGCGGAAACAGGTAGTCAGTCTGCTCGGGGTTTTATCTGTCCTCTATTCACCGTCACACGCTAAACGAAACGAGGACCGGAATGGATGTGCTAATGCGGGAACTGTTCTCGGTCGTGCAGCTTTTCTAATTGCACCAGAAAATGTCACTGTCTTGGGTCTGAGCGCTGCACCAGCCTCTTCAAAAATCAGAACAAACTGTTAATCTTTTTGTGTGAGTCATAACCCCACATGCCAGAGGATAAAAGAGCAGTCCCGAATCACACTGCGGGTGCCACCTGTGTCTTACTCTGCTGTTACCTGTGCGTGTGGGGCGATGCTGGCTGCTCTGAAAGCCACGGAGATTTTTATATCTCCTAAAAACCAATTGATTTCTAAATGTCAGGAGCGCACAAGTGATGACACAGGGCTGTTTTAACTATAAAACCTGGGTTTGCTGGTTCCTCAAACCCACAAATCTGCAGGCAATGGTTTTGGGGAGCCTTCTATTTCCAAAAAGACGCTTAATGTTTTTCAAGTTGATAGATTATCCTGTTCTGATGCTACGAACGTTATTTTTAATTTTAAATTTATATTTTATTCCATTTGGAAAAAACACAGAATTGAATTAGTGACTTAATTATAGTAAAAATACAAAAGGAGTTGGAATTCAAACTGAAAGTTGACACATAAAGGATTTCGCTTCAGCAGCCCTGGGAAGTTTCACTTTTCGTTTTCTTATCTGTGGAAATTCTCACCGCTCCCGGGGCAGGAACACGATATCTTGGGTGACTCGGTGCTAAACCCCCGCGTTTGGCAGGGAGGATGGAGCCCGCTTCGGGCTCTGGTGCTGATGCTGTGGCTTGCGCTGGCTGCTGCCAGGAACGCTTCAAAGCGTCTGGATTCACTGATGTAAGAGCTAAAGAACAATTTGGTATAAATAAGAGGTTGATTGTCATGCACCCAAAGCAAGCCAGCTGCAGTCAGCGGTGTGTAAAAGGTCTTTAATGATGAAAACAAGTTGTGGACAAAGTACAGAAGAAGATAATTACGCGGCTAGGTCAGAAAGCGTGGCAGGCCTACCTGGCAAGAGGTGCCTTCATGGTCTGTTGTGGAGCAGTTTGCTCCAGGCACGAACACAAACGTGTAGGCAACTCGGGGTCCAGCTCTTCTTCATATCCATTATAAAAACCAAACCAAACCAAAAATGGGGATAAACGAGCCCTTAGTCCTGGTATTTATACTCGCTGTTGCTCAGCCTCAGCCAGGCTGCCACGTGAGCATCCCTGGTGAGTTCAAAGGTAGACGTGGTGAAAAGCCCAAGTGTGCTCTGAGCAGTCGTGGGTTTCAAAGGGAACTTTGAATTTAGCCACCAGCTTGGACAGGACGGGTCTTAAATATCGTTGGGAGTCAGAGGTAGGTCTCCTCGAGCCACACGGAGCTTTGACTTGCAGAATGACAGCTCAAGAGGCCACACCTGCAGGGGGGCCTGGCAAGAAGTGACGTCTCCGTTATGAAGGTATTTTCTCAACACAGCCCGATGATTTTAGGAGTCTGACGAGCAGAAGCAGCCAAGAGCTGGGGGTGACCTTGCTCCGCAGGAATGCCCATGGAAGCTGCTTTATTCCAGGTTTCATTTTTGACACCCTGTGCCCACGGGAGGCTGGGCTGGTTGCTGACGGGCTGCCTGGCTGAGAATTTGCACCAGCCCACTGCAGGGACTCGCACGACACGGGGACGAGCCCCCCACGCTCCACCAGCTCAGCAGCTGGTGGTACCTTGAAGGCTTTTCTCTAAGGGGCTCAGCCCCGCTCACTGCAGCTGAGCATCCCCGAGTGGTCATCAGCAGACTGCTCCGAAATTAATCCTCTGTAAGTCTCAGAAGAGGGAAAGCACATCACTTACCAGGACCTTCACTGCCTCTGTGTAAATGCAGGTGTCTGACAAAAGTGTTTTTTCTACAATAGAGCGGAAGGGTAACCTGGTGGCTGTGTTCTTCAGTTTACTGTGGTGGTTCGCTGTAGTATTTGACCTTGTCCCTGGCAGTCTGGTGACTTCAGGCAGCTTGCTTGGCAGCCATTTCCAGCTGATGCATGTAGCGTTAGTTAATTATTATCTAATTATTGTCTTTAGCGATGGATTTCATGTGCAAAATATTATTTCTCGAAGCCTGTTTTTTAAAAACTGTCTGTCCTGTACCTGCCACATCTGTTGCATGCACAGTCACGCAGTGTGCACTGAAACTGCAGAGTCTCGCTTCTGCATTTTTGCACCCAGAAATGGATTAATTTGTCCTTCTCCTTCATAAGCTGACCCAGGCCACCTCCTCTCTGAAAGCTGTGCCTGGGGGACACAGGAGAAAACAGAGCCATGGGAACACGGTGGCCCCTTCTCCCTCTTCCAGCAGCCCTGGCCTTGTTTGTTCATGGTAAATCTAGGAAATAATAAAGTCCTTTATGGGAAAGATAAGAAGAGTTGGAGCCATTGGGGTAGAGAATTGCTGGAAAAGGTCTGGGAATACAATCAAAGAAATGGCCTCTACCACTTTTGGTTCCCACTGCAGAAAGCAGGACCTTGGATAGGCTTTTTAGAACTGAACAGAAACGCGCCAAGAACTGCCTCTCTCCATCCATCACCAGGCACTCTAGAAATATTTTGACTGTAAAAGCTGTCAGCTCTTTACCAAATACAGCAACGGCTTGTTTCAGTGGGAGATGTGTGTAACATGGAAGATGCCAGTGCCAGACCTGCCTGGACGCGGATGTCAACGGGGAGACTCTGCTGATCTGGCAGCGCCAGCCGGGTGGCTGGACCGGCCGGCTGTGCCACCCAGCTTGGCTGCCCCTCCCTAGAGCTTTCTCAGGTTTTCTGCTCGACTGGGGCCCCTCCTGGGTAATGACTGATCCCTGCGTGCCACAGCATCACATCAACGTTCATGTTCGGTGCAAGCGCCCCAGCCCTGGGCATCCCAGGTTGCTGCCGGTGAAGGGCAGGGCTAGGCCTACACGCTCCTGGAGAGAAGGGGCTGAAATCTCCTTTCCTTTTTGTCTTCTGCTAACAACGTGTGATATACACAAATTTTAAAAAAAAATAAATAGTGAAACAAAACCCAGCTAGGTTGAGTTTGGTTTGGCAGGTGTGCAGGGGGAGGAAAGCCTGGCTGGACGCGCTGTGCCCCTCTGCAGTCGTGGCAGGGGCTGTTCAGTATTTATTCAGGTTTTAAGCAGCAGGTGCCGGTGTGAAAGCCCCGCGAGGCTCCGAACCAGGAGCAGACCCGTGGTGGCCCCAGGCTGACTTTGTCCAGGCCAAGGCAGCCCAGCCCCTGACACCCCGCATCTACCTCCCCCTGTGGGTGCGAGCTGGAGTCTTGATGCGGATTTTGGGGGTTCAGCGTCATCCCCTGGCCATCACTGGGCCAGGAGGGAAATCCTTGCCAAGTCTGTCTGTGGCTGGCGTGATCACAGTCACGGTTTCGTGCCTGGGTAGCCTGCGGCAACACAGCTGCCAACTTGTTTTTGGTTTTTAGTTTGGGGGATTTTTGTAAAGGAAAGTAAACTTGCAGATTGGGAATGAAGGACCGAATGCAACAACAGCTGCTGTGCGCTGAGGAGACCCCGAAACAAAGCTCTGGGAAAGGCGAGTGTCACAGAAAGAGGGGCCTTGACGTGAGTGTTTCATCCAACATCTTGGCTGGTGCCATGAACTGCTGGGCTCTGGATGCCCGTCACGCCCCTGCGTGCCCCCGGTGGGGAAGCAGCCGGGCTGCAGAGCACCGCGCCTCGCTTTGCCGTCCCGTGTCAGGCTTCGCTGGGAATTGGGAAGGGCTGAGCGCTCCCGTCACCCCATGAGCCGCAATTCCCTTGGCCCAGCCCTGGGGTCAGCGTGCGGGAGGGTGGAGGCTCCACCAGCTGACACCGAGAAGTTGTTGTAGCTGCGTTGCTTACCGCCGCCATGGCTACGGATAAATATTTTGTATGTGGGCATCTCTGGTGTCGGCTGAGGAACACGAATCCCAAGAGGTTAAATGGCCGTGGCGGGTCAGTTGGTCACGGGTTCACCCGGACCAAGATAAGAGGATCTGCGATGTGGAACAGTGACATTGGGAAACCCGTGTCTTTTGCTCAAATTGTTTCGTTCGAACTTTTCCTTCCAGCGTGGGACGGACAGCAGGCTCGTGGAGGATTAATGCAAACAGGTCCCCTCTCCACCCTTCGCCGCAGAGTTATTTCCTTCTCCTCCTCTCCCTGCCGTGAGTCACCACCCCCTCCCTCCCTCCATCTTCCCCGCAGGTTTGTCCGCTCCCGCGTGGACGCGCTCACACACACACACACACACACACACACGTAGGGTCACCTGTAGGGTCCGGGGGGGCTGGATGCAGCTCAGACCCCTCCGCAGCCCACAGCTGCCCGCTGGGACGGGCCCGGAGTTACTGAACCAAAGTCGCCGTTTCAACCTGCGTTCAGGACGACGCGACTCGTGGCCAGAGCATCTGGTGGCCCTCCCCATGCAGCTCCAGGGGAGGGGGGGTGCACACTGGAGTCACGGCATTCTGTGGGGTTGTTTGACGGGGGATGGTGGAAAACAACTGAATTTATCAGGTGTGGGAGGCCGGGGGGTGTTTCTGGCTCCTTCAGGCTGCACAGTCGTCGCTCGGCCCCGCGCCGCCTGCCCCAGCGCAGCTCTTCCCTGACTGTCAGCAAGAAGTCACAGCTTTACAGAAAAATACCAGTGGCGTTTCTTGCCCCCAAAATCACAGATAATTATTTCTTTTTTTTTTTTTTCTTTTTTTTAAAAAAGCAGGCTGCAGAAGAATTATTCTGATTATTTTTTAGGAGGCGGTAGGAAGGTGTTCAGAGGGTGTGATGGGGCTTTTGTAGCTGCGTCTTCTGGCCTGTCTGTGCAGCGGCAGTTGCACAGCTGAGAGCTGTAAGGCCTCTCAGCCCATCAGGCAGACGCTGGCAAACAGCTGCGGGTTGTTTCTCCAAGGCACAAACTATCCGCTCTGCTCTCGGCACTTTCGCAGCCTCACTGGGACCCTGCTCAACCCCGTGACCGCGGCGTGCTTTGGATCAGCCTTCCCATGAGCACATTTCTGAGTGCTCCGTTTCGGTGAAAAGAGCATGATGTCAGGCCAGAAGAAATAATCTGAAGCCAAGGTTCTGGTTTGGGTTTGTTGTTTTTTTTTGTTTTTTTTTTTTGTCTAAAAGCTGATTGTTTATTCAGGGCCGTGCATCCAGATGCTCCATGAGCATCCACTGGTTTTTCACAGCATCCCGACCCACACCTTTGTTTTACAAAGATTTTCAGCTGAAGCCCACGTATGTGAGGTTAATCCGGGTGGGTAGCTGGAAGTAGGTTCGATGTGGTGACAGCATCACTTAATTTACATACAACCGGAAAATATGTCCCACGAGTGCCACCAGACTTCTATGTGGGATGAAAACCGTTCCCCCGGTTTCCTCGTCACGTCTAGCAGTGCGCGCTACTGATTTTCTTTTTGCTAAACTTAGGTGGGTATCAAGTGTTTGAACTCTTCTACAACAGCCAAATTAGGCTGGTTGCTTTTTTTTTTTTTTTTTCCCCCTTAATTTAGAGGCTGTCTGGGTTTGTCTGCACGTGGCATGGACTGAAGAGGGTTTGTGGCCGCCTCTCCGAGCACCAGGCACCGCAGTGCCTCCTTCTACCTACGGCGGGACGGAGCTGCAGCTCAGAGCACTCAGACACCGCGGTGAGAGGCACAGAATAAAAACCCAGGGTGGTAAACCTCAGTGAAAGGGTGGAACCGAAAGGGTGGAACAGTTCAGGGTGGTCCACGATGGGATGACATTTAGCAAAGGAAAGTTTCAGTGCAGTACAGAGGAAAATGTCCTCATGTGGAGTTGTGTCAGCCAGGGAAGATCTCTGGGGGGGGGAGTGAGGCCCCTGTGCTTGAGTCATTCAAAGGGGACAGAAAAAAAAAAAACCCCGATGGAAAATGTACTGTTGGGAGCAGCCCTGCACTGGCAGGAGCTGATAAACTGTATGACCTAAATGGTATTTTCCATCTCCCAATTTATGTGACACGGGAAGTGATTTATTTCAGCCTACCACCACTTTACTACAAGAAGTAACGCCCAGCTGGCAAGTACCTGCTTTGAACCTGGGGGTGAGGAAATCTGGTGGTCGCGGAGGCGCTCGGAGAGGAGCCTTAAGAGCCCCTGGAAGTGCGGCAGGTTTGCCTTGGCTGACGGGGTTGCTTTGCGGGTCATGCTCTTTGCCCCGTCCAAACGTCCTCGTCAGTGTAAGGTCCTTGAGAAATAAACCAGCCGAAAGCATCAACAACACATGGGTTGCCCTCTCTTACGAGGTCACTTTTCTCCCGTGTCCAAGTCAGCTGAGAAGCACTTAATTGGCAGCGGAAAATGTAGAAGCAGCGTATCCCCCAACGCTGTATTTTGTATTTCCTGCTATTCTGCTAAAATCACAGAGGATGCTGAGGGTGGGCATGAGGGTAACAACAGACGGGGCGGTGGGGTCTGTCTGCGGCACAAGCGGCTCCTCAGGAACCCGCAGCTGACCCCGCTTTGCTGAGCACCAGCTTTCATGAATCATCGGCTTTTATGGAAATCCGTCTCAGTATCCATTTACCCAGCTGTTTCCTGGGCAGGGGAAGCTTTGTGCTAGCTGCAACTTTTGTTTTACCAGGACCGAGTGGTCATTTTAATCATCGTAAAGTACTGAGCAAAGAACCACATGTGCGTTTTAAAAAAAAAAAAAAAAAAAAGGATCATCAGCAACAGCTGAAAAGTGTCCAGAAAGAGGTCAGATGTGGAGAGTGATTTACGGGTGCTGTGGGTGTAACCAAGTAGCAGAATTGCCTCAGTGCTCTCTGAGCCCAGCAGTTGCCAACTTCCTTATATTTGCCGATGTCTTTTTTTGGTTTGGGGTTTTTGTAGACTCCTTTTAAAAATAGCAACAGCACCTCCTTTGAGGGTAATGGAAGCAGTTACCGGAGCTAGAATGAGGTGGTAATTCCTCTGCTGAAATCGCACACAGGAAGCGTTTGATTTTTCATTCCTGTGCTGTAAAACGAAAGGGTGAAAAGTTGCTGCTTGAAGACCGGGGTTCTCTGTGAATTCGTAGTATTCAGAGAAATTCAGAGAAATACTTTCCTCTGGCTGTCTTTGGGCGAGGATGTTACAAACCTGCTGTGCATCCACCTCGCGAGGAGCCAGCCCTTGGCGTGGGGGGATGATGTGTGGGTGCAGCCGCGGTGCCTCGGGCACGGGGATGGAGATAGCGGCTCCGCGGGGGGGTAGGGCCCTGCAGAAGGTCTGCGGAACATCCTCTCGCCACGAGCACAGCACGATCCGTGTTTTGTGTCATAAACATTAAATCTACAGCAATGACTTAGGTGTAAATAGGAACTGGGTAAAGAGGCTTCGGTGTAAATAGGAACGTGACCCAAAATGGGTCACCTTTTGCTAGACACTGAAGGATCCATAGGGAGATCACCAGCAAGACACAAATCTGTATGGAAAAAAAAATAAATTTCCCAGCAAGAGTGGTCCGAGAGTGGAACAGGCTGCCCAGGGAGGGGGGAGTCCCCATCCCTGGGGGGGTTTCAGGGCCGTTGGGATGAGCTGTGGGGGATGTGGGGTAGGGGAGAACTTTGCAGAGTCGGGCTGAGGGTTGGACTCGATGATCCCGAGGGGCTTTTCCAGCCTGAATGGTTCTGTGACTCTGTGACTAAAAAAACAGCTCTGTAAGTAATGGGGGAGAGCAAAACCAGAAGAGGCTGAGGTAAGGAGATGTGCAGGAGAAACCAGACTACAGCACAGATCCCGAAAGGCAAAGGTCCCCAGTGATCCCTCCTAGCCCGACCCAGGGAAAACGGTTCCTGGGCCTTACACCTCGTCACCACCGTAACGCGGGGAGCGGGAGCAGCACACCCAGCGCGTGGGCTGGCGCTCCTCACCCACAGCCCTGTCCTGAGCTCTGCACAGCCTCAGCGTCTGGGTTGGGGTCTTCACTTAAAGTAACGCTTCTAGGGGTGAGAACTCATTTCTGGCCTTGTGGTAGTCAGAAGAAGTATAATTCAACAAGGTGCAGTGAACAACCACCACGTCTCCTTGTTCACACCCTCTCCCTTCCCACCGTAGACAACTTGGACATAGAGAAGACTTCAGTCACGTTGTTAACACAGTGTCACTCCATTCCCGTTGCACAGTCCCTACCTTACACCTTCCAAACCCCATCTTAGGCCAATCTGTGTGACTAAATCTCCTACTAATCCGCATAAAAAAGGGAGTCTGACATCAGGTCGCTTTGCAAACCTTTAGGATTTAGTGTGAGCTCAGGTAATTTTCATTTGCACCCCATTCTCCTGCAGTGGAATGTTCAGACGTGCCCCCAGACGCACACTCAGGTCCTTGTTCAGTGGCCTGAATGCTCTTTTATGCCATGTATTTTTTTTAACTCAGTAAAACCGAGGCTGGCTCTCCCTCTGCGTGTGCTCTTTGTCTCCGGTCAATTCCAGGGGCTGAGCCCGGGAATGACGAGGCTTTCCCAGGCGAGGGACTCTGCCATCGAAAGGCCATCCTGCTCTTTATTCATCTGCTATCGCTTCGGCTCGGCCGCCTCCAGGACATCGTGCAAAGGGAGCTCATTTGCTGCAATTTTCATCAATTGTCTACGAGTTTTTCAGTCCCAGGGCTGGACAAATGTGAGTTTAATAAGATAAGTCAGGCCTGGGAAAGCAGCATCCCCCAGTTAAAATGAGGGAGTTTGTTTTCCTCTTTCCACCGGATTTTATCTTTTTTGCCTAACAAGTCTCTACATGTGGAAGGAGAGTCTGAAGGTCAATTGAGTATCTTGGCGGCGCTTGCCAGCCTCCTGGTGCAACGTGGTGAGGAAAGTATGAGAAAAATGTAATGAAGCTGGAGAAGGTGCCGCGAAGCTGTTGTGACAGCCCTCGCAGGTCACACGGCTCGCTGGCTGGCGCAGCGCTGGTGCTTTTCCACCTCCCCGCATTATCCTGACAAACTCATAAACCTTTGAGCTCAGGAGGTGCTCGGAGTCTGCAACCTGGTTTTAGCTTTACAAGATGAAAACGTTCCCCTATAAAGGCTGGAAGTCCACATTATTTCCCCAGAAACAAAGGTGAGGACGAGGCAAGAAGCAACATGAAAGCATTTGATCTGAGGAAAGCAGCATGTTTTTCGAGTAGCTCCCTTGGGTACTCGAGAAAGGAGCATGCTCTTGGAGACATCATCTCTCCTTGGAAGACTCTCCAAATTCGTTTGCTCCACACCGTTTCAGACAACTCAAGTTGGAGGGTGAGAAAATAGAAATTTCCAGTTGAAAAGCTGGAAACCCACCTTGTGTCCGTGCTGGGTTTGATGCCTCCCTGCCGCCCCTCTCCCGTCCCACCAAGCCGAGCGTCTCGCTGTTGGCCCTTGGGTGAGGAAGCCCAGAAGATGCTTCCTCACCCTTCACCTTTGCTTTCCGTTCCTTGCAAAGGACTTGCTCATATCATTTGCTTTTCTCGTATCATATTAACAGTTGTTTCTCTTTCAGGTTTTTCTACGCTGAGAATTTTGTGTACAAGCACTCTGCCCCTACTCACCCCGTCGCTGTGTCACCCTGTCCTCTTCTGGGCCAATCTCCTTATCGAGCAGGACATCCCAAACCCCTTGTGCCCACCTCTGCTTGCAGCAGAGCCAGGGTGGGGGTTCAGGTGAGAAATTATTCTCTTAGTGTCAGAGCAGTTGTTAGTAACCCTCCCTTCACTGGCAACACGTGAACCAAAACTGTTGGAGTCTCACTCCCCAAGCCAGGGTCCCAGATTCCTGTTTAGGTGTCTACATGGAAGTTAACTGGTTTTTCAGAAATAAATTCTCTACAGAGCTCAGTGAAATGACCAGAAGTTACAGCTGCTCCGCTTCTCTGAAAATCAGGCTGCTTTATTTCAGCATCTAAATGTGGATTAAGAAGCCCTGACTGCAGCCAGCCGAGCCCAAAGGTCTGCCCAGGTCGTCGTGGCTTCCACTTTCTCTTCAGATACTGAAGTGCTTCGGGCATTTCTCCAAATATGACTAATTTAATTAGTTCTCCAACCTCTGCTCTGGGACGTAATTGTGCTCATTTTAAGGCTACAGCTGATCACTCCTTAGACACGGACCTGCTGGAGCGGGGCCAGAGGAGGCCATGGAGATGCTGGGGGGGCTGGAGCCCCCCCCCTGTGAGGACAGGCTGGGAGAGTTGGGGGGTTCAGCTGGAGAAGCTGTGGCTGCCCCCTCCCTGGAAGGGTTCAAGGCCAGGTTGGACGGGGCTTTGGGCAACCTGGGCTGGGGGAAGGTGGCCCTGCCCGGGGCAGGGGGTGGCACTGGGTGAGCTTTGAGGTCCCTTCCCACCCAGACCAGTCTGTGATTGCAGGATGCGCAGCATCCTCTAGGCTGGGGTTAAAAGAGGCAGTTGTCTGGATGTCAGGGGCTGTTTTCCCAGGAATCCCCCAGCACAGCTCCTGAGAAGCTCCCACATACGGGGGGGGTGGATGGGGAGACGTTTCCCCACAGCGCTCACTGGCCGAAGGAGCGCCACAGAACGCAGTTGCAAGGTCAAAGCCTGCCCGTGTCTGCGGCCAGCGCTTGCACTTGGCGATTGAGGACGTGTGTGGGGCGGAGGGGAAGGGTGTTGGGTCCTGCCTTTGTGTCTCCAGCTCTGGTATCCGTGTCGTCGGCTTTGCTGTTGCCAGGGGAACCCACGAGAAGTTATAAAACAAAAAACAGCCCTGAGCCACATCGTGTCAATTAATGTAACCAGACGTATCCCCGCAAATAAGAACCGTATGTTAGAGATAACATCTTTGTTTGTTGCTTGCGGTTTCCTTGATGGCAAACTACTGTGCTGTAATCCTTTAGTGTCCGACTCGTTTATAAAATCACTGAGGATGAAAACTTGAAATACCGAGAGTGCTTGCTTGGGGCTGGGCTCTCGCAGGGCTCAGGGCCCCCGGCGGGGAAGCGGAGGGAGGCAGGGGGATGCTCTTCACCCAGAGAACATGTATTTTATTCTCTTGAAGGGGACACCTGTGATAAAGCTGGTCATTTCCCCTCCAGTTTGTTCTCCTTTAGTTATCTGTCACCAGCCTGACGTGTCCTGTCGGGCCAAGCAGGAGGTAAATTTGGAAACGTCGACAATTAGTGTAAGAGGTTTAAGGTTTGGGGTGGGTCTTTTTATTCTCAGAGGTATTGTGGCGTACAAAAGTCTATGGGCTTTGAACAAAACTTCAGCTTCCCAGCCTCTAAATCACTTAAAGTGGGACCTGACTGGCTGCAGAAGGCGTTTGAGTACCCGGCCTTGGCTAAGTCAGCGCGCACCTGAGGAGCCTCAGTCACGCAGGTACCGCAGAAAGCTGCACCCCCTCGCTGAAGGGCTGCGGCTGGCTCTGTGCAAGCCCGTCAGTGAATTCCCTTGGCTTAAGATCGTTTTGCTGCTGCTTTCCTCTCCTGATCCCTTATCAGCACAGGGCACGTGCCACTGGGCTGCCCAGGATCTGCACCACCTCAACTGGATCAACTCTCCGCTTTGGCAAACCAACCCTCCGTTCCGCTCTCGCGGATGTTTGCTGCAGCACAGAAACCCCTTAACCACAGGGTTTGTGAGACCACGGAAACGCGCAGGAGACAGGAGAACTTCATTATTCTTTACATGACTGTTCTTCGCTTGGCTATCACCGCTCTCAGAAGGGATCAGCGGTATCAGTCCAATAATTCCACCTTGGTCAAGCCCTTATGATATTTACACAGCGGCTGTGCAGTAGTTGGTGAGTAAATACAATTTCTTTGATCGCTGCTGGCTGACGGCGCTTCGGAGCCGTTTCACGCTGCTGTTTGAGGAAGGATGAGCAGGTCAGCACCCCCGCAACGCTGCTGTGCCGTACCCTCCCCTCCCTCTCGGCACGTGCACTTGGGTTATTTGGCTCCCTCCAAGCCACAGCACTTGGCAAAATGAACGGTTCTGACCTCGGGGAAAAAGGCTCAGGTTGCAGTTGTATGTGATTTTTTTTTTTTTTTCCCTACCAAATTAAAAGGAGGTAGGCTTCGAGCCAGGCACAGCTGAAGTGGCACGGTCCTTAGCGCAGGCAGAGCCCTCGCAGGTTTCACTCTGACACATTCACCCCACGTGCCTCACTCACCAGTTATCCACAGCCCTGCAAGATGTATTTTGCTTTCACAGGTACTCAGCAAACACCATACATACCTTTTTTAAATTTTTTTAACATCAAGGCGATATTGTGCTCTGCCGTCACTCGCCACGCTCTGCTGCCATCAGCGCACGTCCTTGTCCCCCTGCCCCAGACCCTCGCTCCCACCTGGGCATCCCAGGGGGGCAAAATTTTGGCTGGGGTGAGCAGGAGTTGTGTGTACAAACCCTTGAGCCCCAGGGCCCAGCACGGGCCAGCTGAGTGCAGCGATGGGACGTGTCTTGGCTTCAAGAGTCAGTGTTTTCCCTCCGATATTCTGTACTAATACATTAATGAGATCTCACACACAGCCTCTCATTGTATCGCTCGCTCTGTGTTTGTACGGTAATTAATTCTGACTGCAGCGACTGCATCAGCCTCGGGGATCGCTGCGTATGTGCCTGCGCTCGTGATGTGATTTTGGAGGATGCCTGAGCGCTGTTGGCGGTGTGATTTCAAATTGAAATGATGACATATTGATGAGCGTGAAACAGGCGCGTGGTGAGCTCAGCCACACACAGCCCCCTCGGGCAGCCCCGTCCAGGGGCGAGGGGCTCTGGGGGCCTCCGAGCGGTGGGAGCTGGGTGATGGGTCTCAGCCCCCTTCTTGCTAGAAGCAGAAAAAATAAAGGTGGGATTTGGTAAAGTCAACCTGAAATCCTTTTCCTTGGGGAATGCCTGCCCCGATCATGGCACGCCTCTGAGTCCCATCAGACTTCATCGGTGGCGGCCGAGGTGACCTGTGCTCTGCAGCGTGCAGCAGGTGAAGGCCAGGGACTCTGAATACACACAGGGAGACAAGTGGTTTAGATTTGTAAATCCCCAACGGGGTGGACAAGGGTGAGACAAGTCTGAGAGTCCACACACAGACTGTTACTGGTTCCCCACGATGTATTAACTGGATACAGGATAATTGGCAAGTGCTATAGAATGTCTTGTGTAACTTAAGGGTAGTGAGGGAAAAGGGGGAAAAGAGAGAGAGAATAGAAAAATAGAGATCACCAGTCTGGATTCTTGCGTTGGTCCTGTCTGAGTTCACCAGGGATTCATCCGTCTTCATTCCTTCACACCTTCTTTCTTTCTCATTTCACCCCTCTCCCCCCTCAGCTTACACCCACTTTCCTTGGGTCCATCCCCTGGGTCGACCCACACCCAGCCATACCCCACAGCTGGGGAGGGGTAACACGCTTAGGATGATCTTGTTAATCTTCATTTGCATATTCAGGGGGTGTCAACCTTAATATGCATCACAGAGAAATAGAAGCAGAGGTTGTTCACCAGACAGACAGCCCTGGAAACTAAACTGTCCTGTCTCCACAGCCCCCCCCGCCGCACCCCATCCTGTGCTGTCCGGGCGACTTCGCCACTCCAGACGCCCCATTAGTCACCCCATGACCGCAATTCCCTTCGGAGCGTTGGAGCCATTCCTCCCCCCATCCCTTCTCTCTCCCAGGCTGGTTTTTTTCTCGCGGGCCTGTTTCAGACCCTCTTTTGGGGAGTTCCAAGTCATCACACCTCACACTCCCCCCGTTGTCCCCCCGCTTTGCTTCTGGGCCGTGGGAGCGCTGGGGCCCGCGTGGCCGTGGGTGCAGGGCGTGCACGGGGGGGGGATGCTCGGGTCTGCTTTGCAATACTTCCACCTACAGAAGGAAACCCAGAACGGCAGCGGGAGCCGCCGGCAGCGGCCCTGGGAGCCGATGGGTGCGCAGCGTCCCGGGGGGG
>NW_020799110.1:1789780-1794188 GCF_003259725.1 Athene cunicularia
CGGGGGGGCCCAGCTGGGGGGAACTGGGGCAAGGCAGAGTACCAACGCGGGGGGGGTGCGTCAGCCACGGGGCCTCACCAGCAGACCTGTGAAGAGGGATCCTCTGTCCTGATACAAAACTGGTAATTTTAGACTTTTTTTTTTTCCTTCCACTGGAATATAAAGACATTTTTTTCAGGCCAGCTGTACTAACTTTAACTATTTTTTTTTTTTTAAATGCCCCGCTGGGCTGTGGCCAGGCAGGAGATGGGAAGGGAAAGCTGTTTCCTTTACACAAGTGGTTTTTTTCCCTGAGCGGGGTGTAATCCCCAGCGCTGCACCAACACACTGCGGGGGTGCCCCTCGGCCCGAGAGAGGGGAGCACAGGGCAGGGGGTGGCCGTACCAGACCCCTTTCCCACCCCAAACTGCTTACAAGCAACAAGCTTGTGCTTTGGAGGAGGGAGGAGAGCAACAGGGAGCACGCAGAGACAGGAGAGCCGTGGACTCAGCGGCTCGCAGACGGGGCTGAGGTGAAATGATGGATTCCATGAAGGTTTTCTGGCAGGAGCAGTGACCAGGGAAGGATTTCCCAGGAAAAGGAACCGTCATTCACAGCAGGGCACAAGGCACGCTCTGCTGCGCCCGCTGCCGCTAACCTGTGGTTTTTGGGGCAGCTAAAGCCCTCAGGAGTACGTCTTGGGCCAAGTTCCATCAAGAATATTCTTAGATTGTTCGGTATTTTTTTCCTTCCCCCACCATGCAAGGCTTGCAGTCCACGTGCATCCTTCCAACATCTGTAGCAAAGCTGAAAGTGAAGGACAGTCCCAGCAGTTTGAATTTACTCACTTGATTGTGTTGAAAAATTAAGTCAAAAATTTTTAACAAATTCCTTTTTCTAAGGAAAAGCAATTCTGACGGTGAGACCAACCCATCCAGAGCCCTGTGCCCGAGGAGAACCAGTCAGCTAGAACATTTCCCACCAGCTCCTGTGGGTCTCTCGAGAGGCCTCAGGTCTCAAGGGGCAGTGGCAGCACCTTATTGCCATCCCAGTGTTTCTGACGGGGGCTGCAGCACCAGGCAACGCTGGAATTCTCCTTATTCCCAAGAAACTGTCCCCGTCACAGCACGCTTGGTCCCAGACACTGGCAGGTGTCACCATTCCCCAGCCCCTACCTGCCATGCTCTGAACACCCCCATTTATTTACCAGCACAGGCTCTCCTTTCCCTTCGGGTCGCAGATCAGATCGGGGGCTCAAGGCTTCCACAGCCAATTGCTGTTAGAGTGCGGTGTGTTGGTTTTTTTTTTTTTGTGCCCTCGCTGAGAACATTGTGAAGATGGAAACACCAAAATATCTTCGCGCTTCATCTGCACGCTCCACCACGGGTTTCTTTGGGATCCTGGTACTTCCCTCAGTGCTGGAACAGGGGGCAGAGGGAAATGGGCGCTGCCCAGCCCGAGCTGGGAAAGCCACTGCAGGCCCCCCAGCACAGGGGGTGTCAGTTAGAAATAGCGCTGCCGTGGGGGATCCCAGCCTGTTTTTACTATAAAAGTGTTTCCAGGCTGGAGGGTGAATGTTTAAAGAACGCCACACGGCGATCTCAAATGATTTCTGTGATTTAGAGCTTAACGAACGCTTAAGGACACTTCAGCCTTGGGAGAAACACGAGATCAAGTTGTAAAAACAACGCAGCACCAACCTAAGCTTTGGCTGACGCTCCCTGGGGCGGCTGGTGGTCACCGGGCTGAGGGTGAAGCAGCAGAGCTGGGCCCCGACGCCAAACCCGCTCCCGGTTTCAAAACCTCCCACTTTGTCCCAGTCTCATCCAGCCCGAGGGATTCCCAGGGTGGGCGAAGGAGGGGGAGCTCCCAGCCGTCACCCGCTGAAGTATCGAAGCCATGGCTTGTACAGCAGCTTTCTCCTTGACAAATCCTGGGGGTCAGGGGGCACTGCGGGGGCTACCAGCGGTCAGGCCCATCACCCCGCGCCCAGGCAGCTCCACCTGCCCCCCCCCGAGGAGCGAAACCAACTCCCCACGCGTCCTCCTCAGCACATCCCTTCCTTTACAGCAACGCAACAGATCTGCTGCTTCTATTTCAGTAGCCAAACCCCTTTATTTCAGAGCCTGCCACTACGCGAAGACCACCCGCCCTAAAGTTGGCTCGAGACATCTTGTTTTGCCCCCTGAAGACCAAACCCCGCGGTCGCTGGCTGGCGGGAGCTGCAGCAGATGGTGGCTCTCGCCGCTCAGCGGCGGCAGATGGCCCAGCTCGCTGCGGGGGGAACTTCTGCTCCTCGGCCCCGCCAGGCGAGCGGCGCCTGCACAGACTCTGATGTTTGAGGGAGATGGAGGCGATTGTGCCGCTTCTCCAGTTTTTAATCACTGCCCTGGACTATCTAAATACTCGTATCTAGGGGGAAAAAAAGCTACTTTAAATTCCATAGCAACTAGTTTTTCTCTGACGGCAAACCCATGAAATAGTTACTGCAGATCAGAAAGACACGCAGAGGTAACCAAGAAACAGAAAAAGATATTTATCTTTTCCCTCAGAAAACCCCTATACTCGCTTTTCCTATTTCTAGAGAACCGAGGCAGGCCGGCCTGGCAGGACGCCGGGTGGCTGCTTACAAGTGATCAGTTCCAGTGAAGTTTTTACTCAGCCACAAGCCTTTTCTTTCCCTTTCGAGGTCTGCAGGTGTGGCCAGAGCCCAGCCCTCAGCACTAGAGGTCCCTGGGCCTGGGCACTTACAAACCACAAGCAGCTTTCTGGGTGAGAAAAGGTGTTTGTACCCAAGGGACCAGGGTGAACCTCTCAAGCTCAGGCGGACAGCACACACCTTGAGATTTATGGCTTTGTTACTACCTGTGCAGCAACAGGAGAATTAAATCCAATTCCTCCTGGCCCCTTTCATCTCCCCTTTACTCCCAGTTCTGCCGGGCCAGGCTCTAGCAGTCAACCACCAAGAAATCAGCCCCAAACAGGGGGGAGCTTCCAGCAAACCGCTGTTCTGTGTGGCACAACAGCTGCTGACAGTGACTCACCAGCTCCTGCAGGAAGCAGGAGAAATCCCCATCGTACTGGGAAAGCTGGGACAGGAACAGCCAAGTCCAGGGCTGACGAAGCTCTTTCACAGCCGCCGCCTCCTCCCCCCAAACTCCAGAGGTGTCCCCATGCCTTTACCCAGGTCTGAGGCAGGACAAACTTCCAAAGCTTTCCAGGCCTTTCCTCTGCAGACACACGTTGATATCCCAAATCCACATGCAACAGTCAAAGGGAGGCAATCGAGAAAATTAAGTTTAGTTTCAATATACAGGACTTCCAACAGGCAGTAAAAAAAAAAAAAAGCTTTATATTTTATTTCTTGTAAAAATCTTTCAACACATGCAGACTAAAACCAGTGTAAGAAAGTATCCACCATCGTTTAAACAAATAACTATACTTAAATATAAGTGTCTGCAATTGACTTGTATAAAAATAAGGTACATTTTGCCTTTTTACAGAAATCCGTTCTCCAGTTCTCATATCCATAAACAATACACAACTCTAATACATACAATTTCACCTGATCACTGCTTTCCGCCCATGTGATACTGCTAAGGTATTATGTGCAAAAGTTGGTAACAGTTTCTTCCCCCAAAAGAAAAAAAAAAAAAAAGTCCTCTACACCTTTTCGAAAAATTAGATATTGGGTTTAAATTAATCCAAATCCTAAACCGGTTTATTTGTTCTCCAATCAAGAGTCCACTGACTGGGTTATGTACAGGCTGAAGTGGAGCGTGGGGCGGCTCAGCGTCGGTGCCTGCCGTGCCCCGAGCGGCCGCTGCCGTGGTGTTTGCCTTTGTGGGATCTCTCGAAGGAGCGGGACCGCTCCCTCCTGTCCCTGTGGTGCCCCCGCTCGTGCCTGTGCTTCTTGGCGGCGTCAGAGTGCTCCCTGGATTTGCTCTGCGAACGCGAACGGGATTTTTTCCGTTTGTGGCCGTGTCTGTTGGCGCCCTTCAGCTCCTCCCGGCTGTGCTTGGCCTTGAGGTGGGGCGAGCCGTGGTTGTGGTGCCGGCGGGGGCTGCCGCTGTGGCTGCGGGACCGGCTCCTCGAGCGGGAGCTGTACGTCCCAGACAGGCTCCGCCTGTTGTTGTAGCTTACAGAGAAATGGTAAATTAACACCCATCTTCCACACAGAATTAAGAAAATAAATCAATTCCTAGGAACTTGCAAGTTACTGCAAGGAATCAAGAGACTGTTTCTCCCTGATGCATGAGAGTGAGCGCCCCAGAACACACCTCTGAGATCAGCTCCTCTGGAAACAAGAAGCCCAACCCACAACCCAGTGCCTTTCAGAATGGTTCAGTCCTACTACTTCAAAGTGAAAACACCCTGCTGCAATATCCCACAAGGTCAGTTTTGACAAAAAAAAAAAAAAAAAAAAAAG
>NW_020799110.1:1794238-1805464 GCF_003259725.1 Athene cunicularia
GGGGGGGGGGGGGGGAGGAAAAAAAAATTAGGGTTATATTTCCAAGGTACTGGCTACTTCCACAAAGTAGCGCAGTAGTAGTTCACTGCTTCAGCTGAAGAAACTGTTTTTACAGAAGTCTTCTCTTACCAGAAAGAGATTTTTACCCACCCATTGTAAGGGCTCTTTGAAGCTTGCTGCCTCTCTTCTGGCTCTTTCTTAATGGTTTTGGTATTCAGAGACACTGGACTCTTCTCTTCAGTTTTTACTTCTCTGGGGGAAGCTAGGAATTAAATTGAAATTCAAAATTAGGTATTTTATTCCTAAAACTCTAATAAACACACTGAACCCTTCACACACCTCTCCCAGCATTTGCCCAAAATGTAAATACGAACTCAACAGCTACTATTTCCTGCCACCTTTCCCTTTAGGGTTCACTCCGGGGAGACACACTGTAGTTTAAAGGCAAATGCCATCATGGGGGGGACAATGCTGTGCCCCTCAAGCCGTGCAGCCAGGCTCCTCTGAGCTTTCATTTTACAAAATAAAAGGTGCCCTTCTGGCCCACAAATACATGAACTGTTACCGTGACAGTCAATTTTCAATACTGTGAGAATTAAAATCTGTAATTTTGCTGTTCAGTCTTGTTTTTATATCAGTGGTACAAGTGTAATGAAAAAAACAAAAAATTATTTAATTTAGAAGTCAACCTGTCAGCTGATTCAGCCTGGAGATGGATTCTCCCCTTCCAGCTGCCCTGCTGAGAGGAAGGAGCTGCATTAGGCCCTCACCTTTCTCACTCCGCAGGGTTCAGAGGTTTCGTATAAAACTACAGACAGGAAGAATTCTGACAGAAGCTTTCCCTGTTTGTCAGCTTGTAAGAATTCTTCCAAAAATCTCACCAGAGGCCCTGCTTTCACTCAAACTCTTCTACCTGAGGCTCCCACTTCACTGAAGAAAGAAAAAACTGTCATTGCTTAGTGAGAAATTTACACCCAAAGGCCTCTGGGAACTCAGCTGTAGTGTTCCTAACGAGAAGTAACTGCTCCAAATATTGCTTTTGCAGAGTATGTTCTTAAGTTCCTGAGGAGGTCATGTAAAACCGTGCCTGTGCTACCTTCCTGACCCACCGTCCCTGGAGCAACGCTCACGACAGCCTTTACATTTTGTTGGTAGTTCACAGATCAACAGCAGCATTAAAAGGTAAAAGCACGGAGACAAACTGTTCTTTGTATCGTTAGAATTCAGACAGATTTCTTGGCAGGTTTGAGATACACATCACAATTCAGGCACCAACGCCAAGACAGCACTGCGACCTTCCTGTCTCTATTTCCTGGCCACAAGCTGTCTTCCTTCACAGCCCTTCAACAGTGGACAAGTGCATTTTAACAACAACAAAAAAAAAAAAAGCAACTGTCAACGATAGCTGCTACAAAAGGAACCATGA
The DNA here is from genome assembly GCF_003259725.1 of Athene cunicularia. NCBI lineage: Eukaryota > Metazoa > Chordata > Aves > Strigiformes > Strigidae > Athene > Athene cunicularia. The sequence continues at coordinate 1,795,665 of NW_020799110.1, forward strand.
AGACTGATGGGACATCCCCCAACAGATTAACAGAGTCTTTCCACAACCCAGTAATGCACAGCAAACTCCCAGGTCTACACATTTTCATAACATAATTACCTTATTATTATATATTAATATTATTAAAATACTCTTCCACCTGTGGGAGTATAGAGTAAACTACCTCCTTTCCTTCTAATCTGCTATTTCAAGGTATTGAAACTGGTTTTAAAATTTGTGTTTGTTTTTTTTTTTTTAAAATTTATCTTGCTTCTTAGTTCTGTGAAAAAGCCTAAATTGTCTTAACAGCTCGAAAATAAAACCTACTCTTTTTTTTAAATGCCGTGGGACACAGATTTAGAAGACTTACCAAATAGTCTTATGCAACTTTCTGTTCAGAAAACAAAAGACTTACATGGTTTGGATGCAGGAGAAAAGCCACCCAGTGTCGAGAGTGCTGGAGTTCCATCTGGATTTAAACCTTTTGCCTTCAGTTTAGCTTCCTGTAGTGCCATTTTCCTCTTTTCTACTTCTTTATCCAGGAATTCGTAATTGGGCTGTTAAAATAACAATGCGGTAAGAAGTCAAACTAACGCAATTTGTCTTTTCATCTCATTTCTGAAAAATACTCAGTTAGCTTTTAATCCTCTGTCCTGTAACATAACTAAGTTCCATAAGTGGTTCCCACACTCCCCTCAGAGGAGCAGCCACACAAGCAGAGCCTCTCCAGTTTGCAGATTTGTATGCAGGGGTTCCCAAACACACTTAAGACAACCCTGAGATAGCTCAAGCCGTGCTGAGCACTGACCAGGAAGAACAAACATCTCCAAGTTACCTTCTTCCTGGTATAGAGCTTCAGGGTCGTTAAGCATATCTCCTGAATCTCCTCTTCCGTGGTGCCAAAGAGCAAGAACCAGTGAGGACGGGTAGGTAGTGGAATCTGAAAATAAAACCACCAAAAGCTTAATGAGAGAGATTACACACCAGGTTTTTGTTTTAAATATTTTTGTTAATTTTCTTGAAACTGGATTACTAGCAGTAAAAGGCAACGCTAACTGAAGATGGGCAAGTACTCACCTGCAGAGCTCTAGCAGCGAGATAAATGCAAGCACATGCTATAGTCTCTGGCTGAAAGCGAACAAACACGTTTGTTCGAAGGCTGTCATTCATGTAATTCCTAAAAAAAAAAATAATTTAGGAAAGGTTGGATCTTCCGTTTACATCTTTTTGTTTAGAGGATAACAATACTGGAGACTCAATTGACTTTATTATTTTTTCTGTTATTAAACACTTGTTTTCTTTCAAATTATCGTATTTGATGTTTACATTTGTTACTTCTGTAACAAAGTTTGCACCGTTGCCATCGTTTTGAAACCCCAATGCAAGTAATAGTACGTAGCGGCTACCTCCCAGGTAGGCACGTTAAGTTTATCCTGTGAAGTGTCCATTGAGTTAATCTAACAAGCACTTTTCATCTGTCCAGCTGTTTGCTTTAAACACCAACGTTCTCGCAGTTAAAAATCAACACGCTTAAAACTCAAATGCAAGCATGAAAGCACGGTGTATTTTTAACCTACCATTTTCCAGAGGCTAGACGCAACCTCTACCGTTCATAAAACATTGCATTTAAATCCTACGTGTGCCTTGAGTCACATTAACTTCATCCAGAGAGAAAGCATCCGATTTGCTCACAGAGCGTTGGAAAAAGACCTGCAAGTTAGTAATGGGTCTCCCACTCCACTAAGCTACTGTTCTTCCACCAGAGTGGCACTGCCAAGCAACACATGCCAAGAGAGACATTTAATCAGCAGAGACCTCCATCGATTTCTAAGTTACTGAGCTACAGCGAGGAAAGAAATGAACAGCAGTCAAGTAAGTATGGACTCTACAGAAAACTATCCCCGATATGGCTTCTAAGTGAACATGCTGCATGCACGGTAATTGTCTCTTTTTTTTTTTTTTTTTTTTTTTTTTTTTTCAAATGCTAAATCAACTAAAGAAATGTTGGCAGAAAATCTACCCCATGTCTCCTTTAAATACACTACAGTATACAGTAGCTAGGCAACAAACACATTTAGAAACATTTTTAACAGTTACTTCTAAAAGCAAATATACAAATCCTTTTTGACACCCAGACAGAACTAGAAGATGCTGCCCGATGGATATGGACCACTTCAGTGAATCTCGGATGAGAGCTTGCACTGGGTTGGCTGGAGAGAAGGGCAGCCAAACAGGCCATCCCCAGGTCATGGGCTGAGGTGCAGAGGGCAGAGCTCTATGACTTACCATCATGGACTACCCTTTAATTAAAGAGTAGAAAAAAGAACAAAGTTAAATTGAGTTCTCCATTACTACACTGGAATCAAGCCATGAAAATAGTAAGCAGAAACAAGCACTAAAGTATTTTAGAAGTATATGTTTGTGTAATAACTTACATCTCATTGCTTTGCATATGGATCATCAGGCTTGTTATTTCTGCTACTATTTTCCTGGCTAGGAAAAGAATGGAAAATAACAACTTACCAGGCTGTCTGTACCAGGGTTTGATTACGTTCACATTCTAAGACTTGTAAATACATAACAATGATCTGAGGAAGAAGGAGAGGAAAAAAGAGACTCAGTTCTAACATAAAGCAAAGTAAGGAAGTAACTATGTACAGCAGCCACACAGTTCCAAAACAATATGCTCTCCTCCTTTTCTAAGCACACACTGCAAGCTCACGTCACTCAGTCACATCCAGACAATTCTTTATTTTACTACTTTTCCATGATTTTCAAAACCAGTCACCTTCAACATTTCCCAAGGAAGCAATTTCTACTGAAGTCAATGTGACTATTTGCCCAAGCACTCTGGCAAAAGCATTCACGGTAACTACTCAGGAATAAAGCAATCAGGTCATTTAACACCTGCGTTTCTCGTTCCACGGCTCACAGTGACGATATCAAGGTAGATTAATATTTACAGCTACATTATTTTTGATAACTCACCTTATGTGGATGCTTGACATGAACACAAAATCCCAACTCCTTCAGTACCCTTCTTTCTGCTTTGATTACTTGATTTTTGGTGTTTATGTAGTTCTGATCAAGTATCAGGGGGCTTGGAGTCCTATAGTTTGCAAGAAATAAAATCAAAACTGTTTTGCATATCCAAAAATAGCTGCATCTCTGTTTTCCCTTCCAACCAACTAATGGCAACAGAAACCGGTTTTCAACTCCTGCAAGCAAGTTTAAGCATTAATCTTGTGCTGTCCAAGTTTAGATAAACTAGTTTAGTTTCTGCTTTTGACCAGCTACAGATTAGATGGCTAAGGGAAAAAAAAAAAAAAATCACCCTTTTGCTACTGTGTATGCAAACTACACTGGCCCAGCTGCTGGAATGCAAGTCAACTTCAGAGTTTCTAAGAACCTTTACATCTCAGGACAGAGGTGGGAGAAGGAGTGTGATACAACTACCTTTGCTAAGTAGCACTTCAAAGCAGAAGTAAGCTAGAACAGGGTTTTTTATAGGCATTAAAGAAGCAAGCTTGTGCTTCACAAACTGCAGTTTCCTATGCACTGGAAGACAAGATTTTTCAGATCCTCAGAGAACAAAAGACAGCCCTGCTATTGTGATATAGCAGAAGTCCACTACAGCAAAGAACTTCACCTCTGAAATGATGACAAGATCTGCCTATGATTCTGAACACTGCACTCACTAATCAGTGGGTATTATGTCACTTCTATTTGCAAACCAAGAGCTCATTTCACAAAGTCCCAAGCCTAGCTCTAAGTCCTAATTCCTTCCAAATCCAAACCTCAACTCCAAAGCGTTTTATCTAAAATAACTTGCTATATGCTTTATGCACAAGCGTCACACTCCATTTTGTATTATTTTCTTTTTCCGTGCTTAGACTTGACCTTTCAACATTCCACTGTTTATTTTAATCCACTTCCTCCTAAAGACAGACCAGCTTTTTTCCTGTTTGTAATATGCTTCACATAATCCACGCTTTCCAACACAGAAGGAAGTTTTTGCAACTAGTTACACTCCAATAAAACACACTGTGTTCGCGTGATAAACCTAGTACGCCCCAAGCACTAGTGACAAATTTATTTTACATTACATTCAGAAGAAAAAGTAATGCAAAGTGGATTCAAAATACAGCTTCTGTTTTAGCAGATTAAGTATTTCACTGCTAACTTGTCTTTTTTGGTTCCATGAATGTTCCACAAGGGGATCACACTTCTCCTTCCCTGATAGGTCACAGAGTAGAAAACACTCAAAAAAACCTAGGTTCCCCCCAGAAAGAATGGGACCACTTAATTACAAGGCTGGTTTAAGAGCTTCCCAATTCCAATAATCCACAATTTATGCCAAGATAAAGATAAACCACAATTTATGCCTGCAGTCACCTGAAGGATGGTTATTACTGTTGGCCAGAGGCTACAAGCAACTCACTTCCCAAATAAAATCATGTTGTACCATGCACCTGAGCTCCCCCTGCTCCTCCCAAGGGGCTGAGAAGCAGCTCCCTGGAAGTCTGGCATGAGCTACTCCACCTCCTTGGTGCCAGGACAGACCTACAATTCAAGTACAAGCCCTACTACAGCTGTCTCCTAAAAAACCACGATGCTTTCCGTGTTACTCAGAAGTAACTTCTCTATTTAAGTGTTACTCTTGTCACAGAAAGCTGATTTCAGCTACTCTAAATATAACCAGTCAGAAAGTCAGAATGTTGGGGTTTTTTCTTCCCATAATTTAACTGGAAAATAAAAACTTAAAGAGCTTCTTTAAGGCTACTACTTCAGTAGAAAGGCTACAATTTTATCTGAACACTCCAGCACTGCTAAGGCTGCCTGAACACAATGCTTTGGAGTGGGAGACTGGAAGAATCAAGCTGAAATCCTCCACATCACTGAAACTGATTCACTCCCAATTAATTTCAACTAACTATACTGGGGTTTATAATAACATTTCTCCCAATACTGCTTTACACAATTTTATCTAGAGATCACTGGCATTAACAGGATCTGCAAGGCATCATTCAGAGCAAGTTTAGGTGTCCAGGCTCAGCTTATCTTGTTAGCAGAACACTTCAGAGGTGACCAATCTTGGATGAAATGGGGCAGCTATGATTTTCAGTCTAAAAAAATACAATCAACAGCATGACTGCATGGGATCATCCAACAACCTGCCGCAGGATTACCATCTTCTGCATGTCTCTGAACGCTATGTAAGAAAGTCAGTATTATGAAAACACAATAAGGTAGCTCAAAGTGCAACAGGAAAGAATGAGCCTTGTTGGATTTTAAGTTTTCACTGTCCTTCTGCAGGGGCCACAGGATCAGCACAAACAGTTCACACTTTGGTTGTACAATGTTCAACATCAAAGCAATAGGAAACTCAAAATTAAGGCACTCGAGAGTGTTGTCCCACATTACTCTGGTCAATTATGACACAAAAGTTCTAGAAATCTACAGATCAAAGGAAGCCATGAAAAGTATCAGTTTATCCAGACAGTGTTTCCAGAAACAGAAGGACAAATGCGGCCTTTTATCCACTTATGCAAAATAAAAATCCACAGCAGACTTTACTGCGCCGTATTACTGGCAAAAGGCAGGTTCCCCACTGGATTAAAATTTACCTGTTTGGTACTTTTGCCATGAACTCCAAAGTGTTGGGATGCGTGATTATTTAGAAGTTGGAAACTTCAGACATTTCTCTCTGGAAAACTTCTTAGCTTTCCTACTAAGAACTTTGCTACTGCATTTGCTGCATTTAGTTCTCAGTCCAAGAAATAATTGTTTTAGATCACAAATACCAAACCAGAGAAAAATAATTTATAAGCTCATATATAAAAAAATAAGCTTCAAGCCCTATAAAGCCAAGTAGCATTACAAATTCTTACTTTGAATCTCTTCTTACAAATCAGCACTAGAGCTCCAGGCAAGACTTAAGAACAGAGAGCACAGTGCCCATTCTGGTACAACAACACTGAGTCGCAAAACTTCGTTGGGATTTAGGTTGCACGGCCACACCGTAATGTGTTTGTAACAATAAATAAATTACAGATATCCTTTTTTTAAAGTCCCTCTAACAAATGAAACCTAAGTTCTTGACACAGCTACAGCTTCATTTGATGAAATATTAAAATCTCATGTCTTTGGAATGTCTAATACTTTGGAGGAAAAGCGCTCTGAGTGTAGTTTTGGTCGTAATGCAAAAGTACTTCTGACAAGTAGAGCTTAACATCAGCCTCTCGTTTCAGATCTCTCTTGTGCCAGTGTGAATTCTCTATTTGTCTCCAACATTGTCAATACAAGCACTGTGGATTTATAGAACGCTCTGAAGAACACTAAGTAGTGTGTGTGGTTAATACAGGCCACTTCCAACACAACTGCAGGGGCCTGCCTGCTGCAGCAAAGCGAGGGACAGCTGACTGCGCAGCGCAAACCGACGTTGCCGAGATTACACCAGGACAGGAGTCACATTTGGGTCCAGGCTCCTAAGGACTTTTTGCAGCTTTCAAGCACATTTAAGATAAATAAAATCAACTTCAAACTACATTCTACATGTTAAACAATAGTTGCACTTTGCTCAGAACACAGATGTTTCGGCACACAGTTTCTTAAAAAGCAGTATTTTCATAATACGAGCTTTTCTCCATGCACACAAACATTTTTACATGCAGTACCACATGACATATGCTCGTGAAAGATCCAAAAGAAAATACGCTTGTCCAAAACACTTTTAAAGCTTTTTCTTACTTCTCAGTATTAGAAATACCACCTAGCAGTTGACTACAGGTCTTACAAAAAGAAAATTCCAATGCAATTCCCAATTCTGCAAACAGGTACATAGAAGGGACTGCTTACATAGTAATTTATATAAACAGCTTTACAAATTCAAAACTTCCGTATCCTTGTGAAGGCATGTTGTACTATGAATTCAAACTGCAAATATACAGAGCCAGAAAGTGGAACTAAGAACCCAAAACTCTTTAAGAAAGCAAGCAAGCCTACTCAAGCTACTCAAACTTCATGTGCAGGTTAAGAGCTTCAGTTAACAGAAATGCTAGGCTAGAGGTGAAAAGAAAAGTACAGCAGCCTAACTGATTGTTTCAGTTCTGGGTTGTGTGTGAGAAACTAACTACAACCTAAGTGTTAGCTTCAGGTAAAAAAGAAAAAAAAAAAAAAAAAGATTAAAAAAAAAAAGATTAAGCTAGTATTCTAAAAACCTGGACAGCAAAGAAAAAAGCTTATAACAAGATACAGGAGTTCTTCCAAATGGTTCACCAGCGGCCAACCTGTTAGTCCCCCGATTCCAGTGACCTATTCTCAGAGCACTGGCTTCTCCTTGGGGATTTTCGATACTTCACTCACTGTTGCCATGACGACAGCTTCATCTTTATGTACCACTCCACATCACCCAGGCTTTGGTAAATGTAGCTGGTCGCTGTATAGTCGGTTGCAAGGGAAAAAAGAGTTGAAGTTAATAACGTGTACAGATTATTTAATTGTAATCTTGTAAAAAGTACAGAAAAATGTTTACATCCTGCTTGTTTAAAAAAAAAAAAAAAGCAAGTCTGAATGTCAGACTTCAGCATTTTTTAAAGATTAATTTCATGCAGATTCACTCAGAATCTCAGAGCAACAATACCCATTTCTCCAGAAAATAATGGGTAGAAGTGCACGATTTCTCTCGACATGATGCATTTTAGACACCATGTAACATGCACAAAGTGACATTCTGATTTGGAACAGGCTAGCTGGAAAGATTTAAGTTCACAGGTTAAGTTCAGTTTCTCTGATCCTTCGCACAGCATAAAGAAACAACTAATTTATATTCTCGTTGCAAAGAAAAGCATTGCATATGATTAATTAACCTTCACTGTCTGGATCAAGGCCAAAACATTACAAATCACTGAACCAGCTTCAATAAATCCAATAACCAGACTCCCTTATCAAAACTGTGGTAAGAAACAATACCACCGAATTCACATTCGGCATAACTTCACAAAACTGTCTCAGGACCATCTGGGATAACAACTTAAAAAGAACAAAGCTAAGTTCCAAAGCGTAACACCGAAGCGTTCTTCTTTCATCTAAAGCTACCTAGGAAAACACGAGCACAGGGCAGTAAAAGCAGAAGCTTCAGATTCACCAGAAGCATAAAAGACACAAAGAAACAGCTGGTTTTCCTAAGGGGTTTCTACTCTTACTGCTCAGAAAAGGTTATACAACACTAAAGTTTAAATTCCTGTTGTAACCTGGTGATACAGAGAAATGAAAGTGTGAATTTAAGAATCTAGCTGAAAACAAAATCCTTCTATAACTATAGATCACCTTACACTTGAAGCAGTCAGCCTCTACAAGTAAAGCTAGTTTATCACAGCTGATGTCTCCAGTCTCACACTGTAATGCTGCTGCATGACAGATTTAAAGAAATTTTGCATTTAACAGCAACTGAGAAAACTCCTTCCCTTCAACCATTCCTTGTTCCTTCCGATACATCGAGTTACTTTGCTTTACACACAAAAACATACATCGCTTTACACACAAAAAAAGCAATATTAGGCACTCACAACTGAGAGCAGCTCTACAACTCAGCAGACAACGATCCAGATCTGCACACAGATCAGGTAAGCTTACTCTCCAGCTTCACCAACACAAGCACACGGTACCGTGAAAAACACAAGTCTCACTTTTTCCAATTAAAGATGCCTTCAGCTTCCAAGACTCAATTACACATTCCTTGTTGAAGTGGTGTCATTAAAGCTGCAAACGCTGTAGGCCAAACCGTACTTTTTTTCAGATACTTTCTAAAAGGTAATACTATCATCACTGGGAGAAGTTCAGCTTCCATCTTTTGTTAACTGATACTTTACCGGCACCACAACCACATTTGGGCAGCTACATACTAACGAGAGGAAAGCGTTAAGACTGCCAAACACGGTTAAAAGACTGGAGAAAATACAGCAACCCGCTAAGTGGCTACTCGTGCCTAAAACTACCTTTCAAGAACTACAAAACATCAAAAAACTATCAGCAATAGACCTAAAACTACAACCGTGGACCTAAAACTAGAACCAATACTCATGACTCATAGCTATTTAAGTAACGAAAACGGGTCTACCCAGTAAACAAAAGTACCAGTAGAAGAAGTCAGCATTGAACTGTACTGCCTACACAGCAGCCAACGAGCACTCCCTTCTCAATTTTAGGTCGTTGAACTTAGCCTGGAAAAATACTGTGAATTGAAAACTGCAGTGCACATTAGTGACAACAGATGCTTATGTTCGTAACGAAGCTACTCTTACCTTTTTGCTCTTAACTGACGCAAATGATGAAACACGTTGATCACGTCCCTTATACGACGAGGCGCCTCTTCAATTTTGGACGCGAGATTGATGCAGGCCATAGCAACAATCTGAAAGGAAGCCCCGATTCCATGAGAAAACGAAGACTAGAATTACACAATTTTTAAAAAAACGAAAAAAAAAAACAAAACCCCGTGGCCTAAAAACTCGAAGAGCACAGACTGTTTGGCATGTGACTGGCCAAATTCACCAGTCGCCGAAACAGCGGCTACAGCCGCCTCCTCCCCGTCAGCGTCCTCCCCCCCGCCAGCCCGCGCCGCGCTCACCTCGAAGCTGTGCTTGACGAAGGACTTCGAGTAGAAGAACCGATGAAACAGCACCTGCCCCGTCGCCATCGCCACCTAGGAACGCAAAGAGGGGACGAGGAGGAGGAAAGAAGGAGCGGGAGTCACTCACCGGGCCCAACCGCCGCCGCCGCCATTTTGTGTCAGGCACCAGCTGGCGCCGCCGCCCCCCCCC
>NW_020799110.1:1805514-1822024 GCF_003259725.1 Athene cunicularia
ACTAACTCCCCGCCGCCGTAGCTGCACGCGAACGGAGCGGCAAGTCCCGCCCCGGCGGGCAGCTTCGGAATCTGGTTGGCTCGCTCGGTTTGAGTGGCAGAGCCCGCTCTCGGCCGCCGTCCGCCATGTTGTGAGGGAGCCGGGCGCCGGCCCCTCGCTGCCCGTGTCGCCGCTGTCCCCTCGGCCGCGGGGCTGTGGGCCGGTACCGCCCCGGCGGGAGGGACGCGGCTGGGGCGGATCCTGGGCAGAGCCGGCACCTTTTCCTGCCGCCGCCTCAGGGCCCCTCTCTGGAGAAGGAGGCCGGCGCAGGCCTTGTCTGGAGCAGGGACCAGCTCTCCTCCGGGATCCCTCTGAGCTCTCCTCCGCTGCCTGGAAGCTCTCAGTGCCCTGCACACTCGCAGCAATGTGTTGTAACCCCTCGTGAGCCCGCACGCCTGATGGCTGACCGGCCTGACCCGTAATTCGCCAGCAGCTCCCCGAACAGCTATGGGACTGCAAATCAAGAAAAGAGACTCTTAATATATCAAAAGAGGAAAGCTCAGCACCCACAGGATCTGCTAGAGGGGACATGCTCGCTATTAGCTTAGCCCCGGTAATTCCCTGTGTGCGTGTGGGACACCTGTCAGTCAGGTGGGCACATCAGTGCTGTTCTGACCTCATGGGACAGGCCCAGAGCTCTGCAGGGAGGGCGAGGTTGCAGTGCTGCAGAAGGCACAGGAAAGATGGATTTTTTTCATTAGTTGACGAGGATGAACAAACCTGATGGGAGCAGAGGGCTTGTGGGACCTGAGGTTGCCTAACCCCCATGGAACCAGGCCAGGTTGCAGTATAATAATTAATGGAGCAGAGGGTCAGCATAGTTCACAGCTACCAGGGTTTGTTGTGCTAAGAGAACCTAAGATAAAAGTACAGAGATAGAAATCCAAGATTTTTAATCAGGGGCAAGAAAAATCCCTGCAGAAGCCTCATCTGCCAGGATTTCACAGGAATGGCCTTGCAGAAGGAGGCTGAGGTGCACGTGGCCAGGCCTGCTCCTCCTCAGAGCAGCCAGCACGGGATGTAGTAGCTGGGTGCGGCGCCTTATTTTGTGTCACAATTACAGCAATTAATCAAACTTCCCCGGTTCTACAAGCACGCCCTGTAGAAAGATCACCAGGTCCACAGCACACAATGTTTGCTTTTTAGCCTTCCTTTGCGTTTATAGTTTGGGGTTTGAGAGCCTGTCTGTAACCATCACTGAAATACTGCTTTTTATACAAAGAGAACATTTAATTGAGAGGCGCTTACTTGCAGGTTCATGACTCAGCAGGGATTGGAAGAGTTAGTGTTCTCACCCTATTTTCCTGATCCTCTCACAAGCTCCCTCCCTTTAGCCATGTACTGCAAACCTGCAACAGTCTTTTTGTGTTGCATTAACACAGCCAAGGAAAGTCCACAGTACTAGTGCTAAGCGTGTCTCCAATGGTAAAAGCCACTTACAGTCCGTTGAATATACTAAAGGTTAAAGAAACTAATAAAAATGGAGCTGGGTTGGTTCAGGTACCTTAATTCTCAAATTATTCTGAAGGTGAATATATCAGGTTCCTTGGTATTTGCAAAAGCAAACAGCGCTTTCCATTTTCATAGCAATTAGCAGTGTGTGCCCAATGGGCTAGAAAGAAGGAAAAACAAGAGTCATGCAAGCAGCAGGTGTCAGTCATTGCAGTGGAATTTGCCCAAGTTGTTTGTTTTTTTTTTTGCCACGCACACACCCATGGTGTATCGGTTTTAATTTGCTCTGCCTTTCCAGATTACATTTTGATGTTTTAAAAACCTGAAGAGAAGTGTATTTGCTTTCCTTAGGTGGCTCAACCCGCCCATACCATTCTTACTAATTCTTGATTTTTCTTTCATATGTTTTTGAACTCAATAAAGTTGAGCAATGCGTTGTCCCTTCACCTGTTACGCAATTGGAAGCCTTGGCTATGCCAGAAAGTATTGCTGCAGCACATTTAAAAATAAAGAGTGCAAACAGCCTGCAGTGGCCGGTGAGCTGGTACCTGATGTCTCCAGGCTGGTGAACGTGGAGTTACATTAATGTTTTATTTTGCAACACAGTCCCCAGGAGGTGGTGCCCAGGAACAGTTCCCTTGCTGTGGAAGTGTACCCAGATGGGCACAGCAGAGGACTTCAACCTGTTAACGAAGCAGTGTAATAAGTTCATGCTTTGTTGCCAGGACACAGTACACTGCTGGAAAACAACGGCAATCGATAATTGCCCGTTGAGTCACGAATCAGAGTGCATTAACGAGCCTAATTCTCTTGTGCCCTTTGGCCTGCAACTGTACAGTTGATGGAAGCTCTTTCCTTAAATCAGTTGTACACAGATAGCTCCTGGCACGCAAATGGATACTAAAATATGTGTGTTTGGTGTCATACGTTCACATGTGACAACCTACAAGCACATCCACCATATGTAACAGTGGTGTCCGCATAGGTTTGGCATCAATGCTGTGTTGGCTCCAGCCCCTGATGACCATTCTTCTTTGGCATCAGTGCCGTGGTGCCTCCAGCCTTGGATGGCCATTCTTCCTCACCTTCCCTGCACGCTGAGCAGCGCAGGGCTGCGAGGAGGTGCAGCCAGAGCACGAGCCCCACGTTCCCCAGCTCGCCCCAGCAAGGGAACGCACTTGGGACTGGGATGTAGCAGCGTATCACATCTTCCGAACCGGCGGTGTCTGTCCTGTGTCCACGCCTTTGCACATTTCTGTCATCTGGCAAGGCTGTTTCGTTCTTCCAGGCTTCCAACGGCAGTTACAGACTCCAAAGCTGAGCGATCAACTGCTGTGGCAGAGGGTGGCTGAGCTGAAAAGACAGCAGCACCAGCTTCCGAGTGAGCCTCGTGGGAAGGGAGTTTTAGGATATCCTAAAATCTTGCTTCTAGTGGGTAATTAGACCACCTCAGTGCCTAAAATCCCCTGGGGATTTTGCAGGTTTGTCAGCAAACGTTTCACAAAAGATAATGCAAGAACGGGTTCTTAGCAAAGAACCGCAAATTGCAATGTGCAATTACCTTAACAGAATAGAAAGGATTTGTTTGGAAAAATAACAAGCTGTGATGACAAAAAAATCTAATATCCTTAAACAATGATAGATGTCAGTATGTAAGACAACAGTATGATAGGAAGTTAGGCAGTAAAATATTTAGACATGAGCTGATAGCTGAAAGTTTCTGCTGTCATATCAACTACACCAGACTAAGAGAACAGAGACTACTATTAGATCAATTTACTCATTGCATTCAACTAGTTTTTTATTTTAGAAAGTTGATTTTTTAAAATCAAGTCATTTAGGAGATTGACTTCAATTCTTCATACTGAATCTGTTAAATTAACCAAGAATCTAGAATTATCTGTCATCTTAATGATAAAAGTGTGTTATCGGCTCTCATAGGACTTCTGATTGCAAGTACACTTCCAGGACAGGTTGAATACTGGGTTTGCATTGATAGAAAAGAGTGTGGCACCAAAAGACTTAGCAGTGACACCTATCTTATTTTCTTTCCCCTCTTTGCCTGTTGAGAAAAAAAGGGCAAGGGGGGGGAAGTGATAGAGCGACTTGGTGGGTACCTGGCAGTGACATTTACTCAGGCTGGAAGAAACGGTGATTTACTCTTGTCAAATTATGGCTTGATGAGGAATTAGTTATATATCTAAATTAACAGCTCAGAGGAACAGTGAAGGTTATTTGAAATTGTTCCCGGAGGGTGATTTCTTTAAACGCTTACTCACCGGTTTTGAAAGAGAAAAGAGGAATTTAGTAGCATAAGTTGCGTCCTGTAGTTTTTACCCTGAATAACTTGGTGTGAAACCAGAAGTGTAATTATGAATACAGCCTTTTATATAAGTGCTGCTCTGTTTCCTGGGAACTGATTCTTTACCTTCCACTCCCTCAATCTCTCACTCTCTTGGTTTCAGTGGCATTTCTCCTGACGTTACTCATTTCTTGCTAACTCCAGTGAAGCTACAGCTGATGACTGTCTTAAAGTCTTTATCAAGAAAAGATTAAAACATTGTTCCGCTGTGAAAATCTTTTTTTTTTTTTTTTTTCCCAAGGGTGCCGTCATCTAGAGTGTAAAAATATGCTGCTGAACGATAATATTTTTGTTCTTTAAACCTCACACTCAAGATACAGTATTTGTTGCCTTTTGCTTTCTTGGTAAAGCTGCGTTTCTGTAAAAGTGTTTTATAGATTTTTCAGAAGACTCTAGTGCAGGCTCTGCAGCATTTGGATGCTAATTAAAGCCCGTGTGTCTCTCTCATTTTTGAGTTTATGGACTTGGGGCTTCAAGTTTCCCATCAGAATACACACTAGTTGCTCAGCCTTCCATCAAGGAAGTATAAGGTATTTGGAAAATAAGAATGCTCACTGTGTATTAAAATCGGAAGCTTTTCCTGCGGACTGGTGTTCACCAGCTCACCTGTACGTTTGCTGCGTTTATGAATTGAACGTTGTGCTTAAAGTCAGTTTAGTTCAAACCTGTTTTCCAGCACATTTAAGGCTCAGGCCTGTTTTTCTCCTCGAGACACATTGGTATTCAAGAAAAAGCATGTGGAATTTGATTTATCAGCCCTTATCACGGTCAGACAACGATATGGCAGCAGAAGCCTTACTCATTTGGAGAGCAGCGAGAGCCCGTTTCATCTGCACACAAGTTGTGCGCCTTAAGCGAACTGGTTTGAGAAATAGAAAATGATAAATGTGTCCAGCGACAGCAGACACTTGAAATTAATGCATTGGCCTTTGAACAGCTTCTGCGAAAGGGCAGGGCTGGCAGCAGCAGCGCCGTCACCGCGAGGACAGGCCGGTCCTTCCTCCTCTGGGCCAGGGTTGCTGTTCCTGTAAGCAGGAGGCAGACGAACCCTGAGCTCTTCGATAGCACCTCGAGGTGGAAGAGGTTACGGCACATTTGCTCCAACAACTCCAACTCTGGGAGCGCCAAACCCTGTCAGAGGGATGGGGACAGCGCCTGACTGGGCACCAGCTGGCAACTTTATGCCTTATATACTGTGTCTGTAAACGTCCAGGTGGCCAAAACATTAAAGTAATGATCTTTAAGTCTAGACCCCTGGGCTTCAGCATCTTGTGAGGCTGGATGCAAGAATCCTAGCAAGCTTAGGTCTTCCACGGGTCGTGCATGTCTGCAGCACGGCCCTCGTGTGGTCCCGAGCAGCTGGAGTTACGTGCAGGCAGGCAGATCTGAGAGGGTGAAATGATCGCTTTGAGCTAGCGTAGATAATTCCCCAGGATGCACGGCAGCGAGGCGATGTCTCTGCTGCCGAGTGGTTCTGAGACACCGGCAGTTTCTGCCATACCTCAGGTTTGAATCAGCACTCTTGGGTAACACCCAGAAACGTGGAGGGGTATTGCACGAAAACCCAGGCTGTTTCACATCCCTGCAGCACGCAGCAGCTAACGCCGCGGGAGCAGACAGCAAGCTCAGCTCCCCCCAGCCCTTGGGGTGAGAGGCCTCCTCTGAGAACGTCCCCGAGTTTGTCCTTTGCGGTGCTGACCCTCCTTGTGTGCAGATGTGGTTTGTGCAAACACAGGGCAGCTGAACAGGCTGCTGTCAGCGTGTGAGCAGGGAAGCACAGGGCCAAGGCGTTAACCTGAGGCACCGACAGGACAGAAAAGAACAGGCTGTATCCTGAAGGGCATGCATCGGAGACAGATTTAGCTCTGCTTCATGCAGGAGGATATTTGTCACTGCGGGGTGAGGCCTAAATTATTTTTAGGGGTTACATCATGAGTCTGCAGCTTTAAAGGACAGAAAAAGAAAGGTGAGGTTAGTTTCTCTGGTGAAGGCTGACCCCAGTCTCGCAGAGCAGAGCGATGCCCACAGGCCCTGGGAGGTTGTAGAATCCACCACGTGCTGCTGCAAGTGCAACCGTTTCCGTCAATTTGCTCTCAAAAGAACTCTCTAAGATTTAGTTTGACATTTTCAGAAGGCAGGCGTTCTTTATTTCAGCGCTGGGCGCACAGGGGATCACCCCAGCTAATGTGCTACACTAAAACGTTTATCCTTTATATACCTTAACGACATGAACATTCATACATTTTCCAAGAGGTCTCCACCTTTCTGCCTATCTGTTACTGTTACAGAATGCTGGTGTTGCACAATTACCCTACGCATGTGGGGGGGGTCTTGGGTGATCATCAGTGGTCATTTGAGGCGTGGCCCCCCAAATCCTTTTTCCCTTTTATGGTCATGAGTCTTTTGAGGACAATTTCTTCTCCTTGGATGTTTCCCAACCATGTTGTCTGGCCAAGATGTTCTTATCTGCCAGGACGTATCTAAAGGTTAGGATATTTTCTCCGTACATTTTAATCACTCAAACCTTCTTAAATACAAAGTTAAACATTGTTTGGTAAAAGAATTTCTTAATATTTAAGGATCACTGATTGTTACAGGCCTCAACCTGCAGGCACGGGCATCACAACGTCTGGTTTTATTGTCACTAGCTGTGACACTCGTGGGGTGCAAACCCCAGCGTCACACGTGCTGTCCCCATCCTGGGCTGGGCAAGCAGGAGTTTAGCTGAGCCCAAGCGAGCATTTCCTAGGAAAACCTGTTTAAGACTGAGTGGCTTTACCTGGGAACTGGCTAACAGAGGCGTGCTGCATTGGCGCAGAGCACGGGGAGCCTTGGCTTGTTCCCTGCCCGTCCAGGCTGCCCTGGTCCAGCCGCAGCGAGTCGCTTCAATCCGGCGGCGCAGCCCGAGACAGAGGTGACTTTCCCAGCACGATTGCGGCGTTGCTGTCAGCCCGGCCGGGCTCCCGGGGCACGGTGAGGTTGGGGAGCACGTTTGCGAGCCCCAGAGAAGCTCCGTGCTACGGCAGGCATCGCGCCGCGGCCGCAGGACCACATCCTGCTGCGGGGGACGGGCGCCCATCTCCCGAAACGTTATCTGATAGACTGCAGAGCAGCTGCACAGTCTGGAAAAACATCGAGCTGCCATCAGCCAGCAGTTTCACCAGGTGTTTCCCCTACAGACAAAGATAGAGTCAGTACAGAAATGCTT
Source organism: Athene cunicularia (assembly GCF_003259725.1). Classification (NCBI taxonomy): domain Eukaryota; kingdom Metazoa; phylum Chordata; class Aves; order Strigiformes; family Strigidae; genus Athene; species Athene cunicularia. Next base: position 1,812,576 of record NW_020799110.1, read on the forward strand.
CATCTCCTGTAAATACCAAGCAGGTCTTTCACCGCTTCATTCATTTGCATATTTATATTTACCAAACTGTGGATCAGTGCAAAATGAGTATAAAGTGAGAGCAGCACTGTCGGCACGTCTGCCCTTGGGTGCATGCAGGAGTTACCAGAACGGGCTCTCGGGCTGTTCAAAACTTCTCTGACAGTGGTCTGAGGGTTACCTGAGGTGCTGCACACACTCTCCTGCTGGTTTTTTGTAGCAAGAGCTTCCGCGGCGCTGCTGGCCCGAGGAGGAGCCCTTTGTGTATATAATATAAAAAGCTTCTTTTAATACTGAACAAGTAGTTATTACCGCTAGCATCCGAGTATTAAAATAGCAGTTGGTGATCAGAGGAGGGCAGAGAGCAGAGAGGAGGTAGTGCTGGGGGTGAGTTAAACACGTCAGCTGGCTGCCGCCTTTCACTGTTGAAATTGCTGTAATGGCCTGGGAGCTGCTCAAGCATTTCTTCATGGTTTTGCAAGCTTTTTTTCTGCCTTTAAAACATTTTCAAGTGTCTTATTAATCTCAAGAGGTCCTTTATTCTATTTTTTCCTCCCCAGAGAATGATTCAAAGCAGAAAGATCAGGTCCATCAGGTCTTTGCCTCTTCATCTCCGCTTCTCTGTCAGGGATATTATTTCTCCTACAGCATCTAAGTGAAATCTCTCCTGAGCTCTGAGTCAGTGGCAGATTTCCCACTGATTGCAGTAAAGCATGAAATTCTGTCCTTATGGGCATAGCAGGGCAGCAAAAAAAATAGCACAGCCTCTTCAAGTTTATATATCACGTTGCCAAAAATAACTCAGTGGATAAAGAGGAACATTATAAGAAAGGTACCTTTAGCACTCCTGAGAGAAGGAGATGATGCTAAATAGGCTGCTGTTCATTGTAGATCGTGATCTGTGTGAAAGCTCAGATTGTAGCTCATGATCCAAGAATGTGAAAGAGGTTTTAAAAATATATCTTGCTATTGGCCTTTGGACAAGCTTCACTATACTCCGTGAGGTTAACTATAAGCAGAAATGTAATTCTTTTAGCTGTTTACCAGGGGTGAATTTGATGTGGCTTTGTTTATATAAGACAGCTGCATCTGTGGGCCTTTGTAAGTGGTTGTTTGCCATCTAGTGGGTTGATGTGATTTTGCAGAAAAGCGTTAGGACGGTTGTTTTTGTGTCATCCTCGATCAGGCACGGCAGGACAGGAGGAGAAAGGATGCTGAGATACCAAGAGCCTCACTAGCAAAGGGAGAGGAAATTAAATTGATAATAGGCAGGCAAGATTTTCCTTACTGATATAACCGACAGCAATATTAAATACGCACAGATATTGCTACTGTTAAGAGCAGAAGTAATTTGCAAATAAAAGAGACTGGTAATTTGAAATAATTAGTTATAGCTGTCATCAATAAGCTCCCTGTCCCCATAGAGCGGAGAAAAAACTGGCATGTAAATGTAGACAGGGTGTACATTGCCAGGGAGTACTGGCATATAAATGTACTCTGGGATACCAAAGTCCCAGAACATTTTCAGTACCAGTTAATTAGAAACAAGGGAGGATGTGAAAATTCATGTTAGCAGGTCATTTATGAGTGTAGGGGGACACATCCTGTTCGATGATTGACACAAATAGGGATTTCTACCATTATAAGTGAAGATCCCCTGTATTGTACAGTGCCATATATTAGAGTAAGGCTTCTGTTCAATATAATTCTCCTTTTAGTCAACTGAATAATACTGGCACATATTTTTGGAACAGATCACAGTCTGAACTAGTAGATTCCTAAAGATGGTCTAAGCCTTATCTCGTTTCTGGAAAGACTGACAATATCATTTGGTAGTATCTCCCTAAATTAAGAAAAAACAGGTTTTGGCAAGTATACATAATAATAATACTTGGGTATCAAATACAAGTGAGTAAAGCCTTTCATCCCTCCCCCTCTTTTTTTTGGTTTTTGTTTTAAATACAGGCCTCTTCTGATGCAGCAGCAGACGTTCCACACTGGAAGGCACCCTGGAGCTGGGGCCAGCCAGCAGATGCAATGCAGGACCCTGTGGCTCACCAGCAAGAAGCCCTGGGCATACAGGCAAGTCCCAGGGCCCCCTTCCCTTTTGCAACTTATTCACAGATGCTACCAAGCATCCTCTCAGCCCTGACCCCACCCTACGTGTTGTTTCTCCTCCTGGAGCGAGCAGGGAGCGCTCTCCAGCAGTCACAGAATCATGTAGGTTGGAAAATCCCTCGCAGCTCCTCCAGCCCAACCATGACCCTCCCCCTGACCGTTCCCAACTCCCCCAGACCCCTCAGCGCTGGCTCAGCCCGACTCTTCAACCCCTCCAGGGATCCCGGGGACTCCCCCCTGCCCTGGGCAGCCCATTCCAACGCCCAACAGCCCCTTCTGCACAGAAATGCTTCCTCAGAGCCAGCCTGACCCTGCCCTGGGCAGCTTGAGGCCATTCCCTCGGGGCCTGGCGCTGGGGCCTTGGCTCCAGAGACTCATCCCCCCTCTCTGCCCCCTCCTGGCAGGGAGTTGCCGAGGGCCAGGAGGTCTCCCCTCAGCCTCCTCTTCTCCAGACTGAACCCCCCCAGTTCCCCCAGCCGCTCCCCAGCAGACCTGTGCTCCAGACCCTGCCCCAGCTCCGTTGCCCTTCTCTGGCCACGCTCGAGTCATTCAATGGCCTTTTTGGGGTGAGGGGCCCAAAACTGAACCCAGGAATCGAGGGGCGGCCTCCCCAGTGCCGAGCCCAGGGCTCAGATCCCTTCCCTGTCCCTGCTGGCCACGCCAGTGCTGACACAAGCCAGGATGCCGTTGCCCTCCTTGGCCCCCTGGGCACACTCTGGCTCATTCTCACCCCCCAGTCCCTCTCTGACCGGCAGCTCTCCAGCCACTCCTCCCCAGGCCTGTAGCCCCCCTGGGGGTTGTTGTGGCCCAAGGGCAGCCCCCGGCATTTGCCCTCAGTGAAACTCCCCCAGTTGGGCTCAGCCCATGGCTCCAGCCTGGCCAGGTCTCTCTGCAGCCTCCCTGCCCTCGAGCAGATCAACACTCCCACCCAACTGGGTGTCACCTGCAAACTGACTGAGGGGGCACTGGATCCCCTCGTCCAGATCATCGATAAAGATGTTAAACAGGAGTGGTCCAACGCGCAGCCCTGGGGGACACCACTGGTGACCGGCCGCCAACCAGATTTAACTCCGTTCACCACAACTCTTTGGGCCCGGCCTCAGTCACACACCCCAAGGAGGTTTGGGTGCCCCCCCGGGACCCACTGCCAGGGAAGGTGCTCAGGACAGGCTCTGTTTTCACCGCTGTTCCTCTCGGGCGGAGCTGCACCCCCATGAGCCCACTGTTATGGTAGGGGGGAGTTCAACCCACAGAGAGGGTCTGACCTACCCCTCAGCAGGTGTACTGAGAGCATCAGTTCTCAACACCAGCTCCCCATTACGTGGGCAGAGATCTGTGGCATCACTGGGCCAGAAAGGCTAGAGAAGTGTGGGGGAGTAAGGGACCCACCCTTTCTCCAGCACATTTTGTACGTTCTCCAGTGACCACCTCAGAAGCAGCTGTGGCAGGAAGAGCCAGTGTTCCCTGCTCCTTCCCCGAGGGATTCACCTTTCCGCTTGCACAAAGAGGTCTGACCTGAACTGTAGCTGTTTGGTATAACGAGCGTAGAGCAGGGGAGCAGCAGCCCGGCTCTCCACCCCTGTGGAGGTGGCTGTCAGCATCCCCCCCTCCTCAGAGGGATAAACACGCTGCCTTGAAATACCAGGCGATTTTCTTACACAGCTCATGTCTACCCACAGTTTGGTTTCTTCTGCTCTCGACAGTTTGCAAAACAGATATATTCTCTTTCACCGCCAATAGAGCAATCTCTGCAAATCCCTTTCCTAGACTTCAGGTGAAAGAAATACTTTATAGTAGATTACTGAAGAAAGGCTTTATTATAGGGCCTTTTATCCAGCAGGAGGCAGCACTTTACTACAAAACCAACCAGACCTTAAGAACATTTGTGTTTGACCTTGGGTAAAACTCGATTTTGAAGTGATTTGAACTGAAAAAATCAAAATAACACCCCTCATCTTATGCCTTCCTCCAGCAGCTTTGATAGAGGTTTGTGCAGAAGTTACAAGTGGATCCTGCAGTACTAATCCTCCGCCTAAGCCGGGGAGGGTGGCAGAAGGTGCCGAGCCAGCTGCGTGGAGAGGGTGGAAGCTCAGAGATCTTTGGAAGGGAAACTCCACACTTATCCCGCGTTAGTTGTGAACGGGACTGTACTAATAATGGCTTGTGTCAGATTCAAAATATGTTCATTTTGATTTTGTGGCCCTTTCACACCCGTCAGGATTACCAGCAGAGTGGGAAGAAGGACCTTTTGACTTTATTTTACAGCAGAACAAGACTTTGGCTGATTCTGTGCTCTTGAAAAATACCAGACGTCTGCTCTGGTGTTACAGTGTAACCCACAGAAGTCATCACCAGACTTCAATTGTTCCCTTTTAAGCCTGTTTGCATACATCATTATCAAAAGAAAAGTCACAGTTCACTATAATTATCATTTTTACTGCACTGGAGCTTAAGAGAAGACCTAAATGATTTCAGCCTGCTGAAAGCATCAGAATCTCCACCACCTACCTGGAGAGTTCTGGCTGTCCCACGCCCACACCACCTCAAGAACCGCTGGAGGATTTCAGGCTGGATGTGTTTCACAGGCTGTGCTCCCCCAGTATTTGCTCCTTCCCCCTAGTGACTCCGGAGCAGATCAAGGCCTCCCCTGAGAGTCTTTGCGCCTTGGAAATAACCCAGCGTGCATTCAAAGCTCAATGCACAGCTACAAACCAGCTGTCCCTCTCCTGCTTCCCTTGGGCGGCCAGAGCAACCCCTGCCACTGCTGAGAGCAGCAGCAAGCGCAGCCCCCCGAGGAGATGGGCTCAGCTTGGTACCACCCCTAACTCTGCCTGTATCAGATGAAATCAAACACCCGTGCTCCTCAGGACCCCACTCCCAGCAGCACTGGGACCCTTTCTGAAGAATCCAAACCCAAAGCAGACCATGGCTTCCTTCAGATAATCACCCAGCTTCCAGCAGATTCAGGAACTCCACAGACTAGAGCTAGTAAGCGTGTACTCTTGGGTTGTTGCTGAACATTTCTGGTCCATGATCCTGCATGAAATATCACCATCCAGCACACCCTGCAACAAGGAAACCCCAAGCCATCACCCCATGCCTCCACCAGCTCATACCTTGACTAACAACCACTAACCACACTCCCCTTGTCCCCAGCTGCCGTGGCCATCCATTTTACAGCTCCCTGCCACCTGCAGCCTATTGCCTAAACCCCAGCAGCTGGTTCTGTTAGCTCTGTAAGCCCAGGCACTCACCTCTGTAAGCCCACCTCAAGTTCAGTTGCTCCTGAGGAGGTGAGAAAACCTGTTTTTTTTCAATCGTTAATGGGAACTTTCCAGACAGTTTTGGCAAAGTCCATCTGACTGTTTTACAGGGCTTTTTATCCCAAGTCACATTTTAGGATGCAGCTACGATTAAGGGAAAGCGTGCTGCGTAAACTCACTCATCAAGCCAAATAAATGAAAGATGTCTCCAATGGGCCATCTTGGGGCCGTCAGATTTGAGCCTGCCTAAACAATCTGTTAACATTTAACAAGCTGCTGAAATCCACTGGTGGACAAAAGGCATTTCTGGCATTTTTGGACTTCATGTCAAGCTGGTTTCGTTAACCCAAAATGTAATGATCAAAACAATATGCATATATCTAAACCTTTCCTAAAATTACCAGGCCTGGTGGGAAATGCAGCAAATCCAGAGTGTTCACTGACGTTCTCTGCAGGAGGCAACTTGTCACACTTGTCACACCAGCAGCCACGGGTGCACAGGAATGAGCTGCGTGGTGCCTGTGTCCCCTCGGTGATTTACAGCACACAGAGACACACTCCACCTAGTCACATGTGGCTGAGGCTTTGCTCATCGTTTTCTTATTCAGAATTACACGAAGGTCCGTGAAACTTCTTCCTCTTTTCTCTCTCTTTTCTCTCACCCACCTCCTGCCACTTCATACCTGTCACAGTGCTGTTCTGGGGGACACCTGAGATGGCTCCGGTCCTAGAAGCAGGGAACCTCCACCATGGGGACACTTTGTCCCATGGAGACTGTAAAGCTGGTAGAAAGGGGCTGAAAATTCAAACCACTGTTACAGTGGGAACTCCTCGCAGTCTGGTGGATCGCACAGAGTGCTGTCAACGTGAGAGACCTTCTGCCAAAGATGCCACACTGCGGACAAACGTGGACGTTGCTTTTTGTCGGTGCCCTTGCAGTCACCTACCTGCTTGGTGGTACCTTCTGAAAAGCTACACGGCACCAGCTTCTTTAAGATCTGTCCTAAAGATCCTCCCCACCAAATAAACAGACAGAGTCTGCATATAAATAGGGGTTTCTGCCAACAGATTTGCCCCGACAAGCCTGATCTTTCCTGAAACAAATAGGTGGCCGCTACATCGTACTTTAATCCCATGTGTTCGGGTGCTCACTTTCTTGTTGCCTCCATTAATCACAATCCAATGAAAAAACAGAGATGAACTTTTTCAAAGAAAAATGAAAAGAGGAGTAGACTAGAGAAAGTGACTGACAGAGATGCAGAAGTGGAAAGAAAGGTCTTGCTATACCATTATTAGAGCCATAGATTTAAAGAAAGGAAGAGGCAAAATACAGTACACACAAAGCCCTCCAATGCTGCTCACAGCTGTTCGTTGGGTTGAGGCTCTTTGGGTAAGGCCAGGTTTACAGGACTGGCAGCTGACAATATTTTAGCTGAGATGGGATGTACATGGTGAATTCTTCAGGAGCTGTGAAAGTTTAGAAGGCCCATTAGCTGCTTTGGGGGGAAAAAAGACCTATTTTGTTGACGTTTCGGTGGACTTGTGGACTAGTTTTCTGTTTCACTGGATGGCATGAGACTCAGTGCTGCTCCTTCTGACTGAAAGGGCTGGAAGAAGTAAACAGTAGAAATGTCCTGAAGATCCTGTTGCATTTAAGTGCTTAGGTGCAGCTTCAGATTCCAGATAAGCCCTAATGATCTTGAGTCATCTTCCCTGGACGACTCTGTGGTGAGACCAGCTCCCATCCCAGCTCCCATTTGCCCGCAGCGCTTGCTGTGAATGCTCCAGAAAGCTTTTGTAGTGCTGCAGGGCTCGTGCCCAAGGAAAAGGAGGCAAGAAACCTCAGTGCTGGGCAGCTGAATTACTGAGGCGCTTTCCAGTGCCTTCACGCTGCCATTAGATCTGCCGATGAGGACGCTGAACCGATCAAACAACACATAATTAAACAGTGGAACCTGTAGCCGCAGGACGTTGTGGAGGCCAAGAGCATGGAAGGCTTTAAAAAAGATTGGGCAAAATCTCGCTGTTAAATGTTGTGTTTGGGAAGAAGCATCTGGTGTTAGAGGTCCCTGAAGCTTCTACTGAGAGGGGTCACTCGATATTTGTGTTCCCCTTCAGCATCTGCTACTGGTTGCTGTCAGAGGCAAGATGCCGGGCGGCTGCCTTTCGTCTGAGACCATGGATCCACCCCATCGCAGCCTTCCCGCCACTTAATGGCTTATGGGCTTTATAGTTTAGTACCAATAGTGATATTTTTACACGTGGGTTTTATTTCTCGTTTCATAATAGTATGTACAACAGGCTGCTGATAAAATCGTAATGTTTTCCATCATCCTTCCCCACTTCCATCGCATTGCCCTTGTCAAAGACAATCAGAGCAGCAGGAGGCTGCGAGTGGGAAAGTGAGCTGCTGTGAATATGGAGAGCTAATAGATAGCAGAAAGGGAAGCCCCAAAGCAGAAATAAGCTATTTGAAGAGGATGACTGCTTTTCACATGCGTTCCCCTTGTTGATTAAATGGACCGGGATCCAGCCAGATGTGAAGCACTCAACAGAGCTGAAACCGTTTGCAAAAAAATAGTTTTGAATACTCGGCTTTATTCAGTTTGCTGCTTTTTTGTTTATCCACAAAAGTATCTGGAGGGCTGCAAGGTGTTTATCAAGCTATTGATGAATTCTGGCTGGAATAACTTTGCACAGCACAGATGTTTTTTTTTTTTTTTTTTTTTTTTTTTCCTCTGTCAGCACCAGCCATTCTGTCAGGAAGCAGAAGCCATAGCAAATGGCCAGTAGTATGTTTGGCAAAGCAAAGGATGAAGAGTAAATTGTCCCATAAATTATCAGGTGCCCTGCACTGGCCTGTGATAATTCTGCCACCACCTATGCTCATAGCATCCAAATGACTTTGGGTGATGCAGCGAGATGAAGTTGGCTCCTGTGGGCCCTTCTTGCTGCACCCACGTGCTTCCCAGGTGCTCCCCAACCTTTGGCCATGGCCCTATCAGGCACTGCAGGGCTGAGTCGGCTCTAACCTGCTCTAAACCCAGTGGGACACCTCGGGGGGGTGTCAGTGAGCTCTGCCGGGGGCTCGGGACTCAGCCCTGTTTGGGGGAAGTTCTCAGTGGTGTGGGAGACGGGACAGCCAGAGGTTCACAGCTGAGCCAGCGCTTAGGTTACGACACGCACCTTTCAGACTACCAAGGCCTGAGCCTTGGGGATAGAATTTGGGTTTGTCAGAGATCTTGTGGTATTTTAGACACATAATTTACCTCTTTTATCAACATAAGGCTTCTGCCTGGTGCAGTGCCACCGGGACTGGTCCCTGGACCCCCAGCCGTGGAGCAGGAGAACTGTGGAGCTCCCCTGATGTCCTGTTTGTCCTGCTGATTGAAATCTTGAACTGGCCAGGCCCAGTTATCCCAGAGACAGGTTGTGCTGGATCCAGACCTGAGGTATATGGTGAAAACACAATGAACTTGAAACAGTACAACCTCCAGCGGAGAGCCAGCACGGCAGTCCCAGTCCCGTACACACACAGGATGTGTTTAGAAAGGGCCTCTGATTCTCTGTAGTTTGGTTTGTCGATGTTTTAAAGACCTACCTTGTGGGTGTTAGTGGACAAAGGTGCTTCCACCATTCCTCTGATGCTGACGTTGGTCCTGATCACTTGCTGGTTGGGCAGAGAGACTTCATCGGCCATAGCAGGTTACCTAAAGCATGGCTGGAATGAAAAGGACCCTGCATTTTGTTTCCTTCTGAATTCCTGATCTATTTTAGATTCATTTCTTCCCTTGGAAAGAGAAGAGCAGCCGTACCACACCGAGGAGCAGCCTGAGAGTGGGGCCCTTGCCCAGCCCTGCCCGGCCCTGCTGCGTGGGGTGACTGAACGTCGGGAACGCTGGCATCTTAATGGGACTGAATGAGTTGAGGAAAATAAACCAGGTGGATTCACAGAGTCACAGAACCATTCAGGTTGGAAAAGCCCCTCAGGATCATCGAGTCCAACCCTCAGCCTGACTCTGCAAAGTTCTCCCCTACCCCACATCCCCC
>NW_020799110.1:1822074-1837173 GCF_003259725.1 Athene cunicularia
ACATCCCCCACAGCTCATCCCAACGGCCCTGAAACCCCCCCAGGGATGGGGACTCCCCCCTCCCTGGGCAGCCTGTTCCACTCTCGGACCACTCTTGCTGGGAAACATTTTCTCCTCCTGCCCAGCCTGACCCTCCCCTGGGGCAGTTTCCAGCCGTTCCCTCTTGTCCTGTCCCTGATCCCCTGGGAGCAGAGCCCAGCCCCAGCCCCTCTGCAATGTCCTGTCAGGAGCTGCAGAGAGGGATGAGGGCTCCCCTCAGCCTCCTCCTCCTCACACTGAGCACTCCCAGCTCCTTCCCTGGCTCCTCACAGGATTGATTCTCCAGCCCTTCCCCAGCCTCGTTGCCCTCCTCTGCCCTCGCTCCAGCCCCTCCAGATCTCTCTCGGGTTGAGGTGACCAAAACTGGACCAAACCCTCCAGGTGTGGCCTCACCAGTGCTGAGCACTTATATTCATTAATATAATGTATAGGGATTCCTACACATTAAACCCAACCCAGAACGGTGAATGTTTCAGCACCAGGCAGGAGACATCACTAAGGTCTAACAGAGCAGAATTGAGACCACGTAGAGGGGAAAACGTTCACTGTGCAGCAGGCGGGAAAGCGGAGCCCGGCAGGGCCGTGTGAGCCCATGGCCAGGATTCGGCGCTGCCCTCGGCGTGGTGCTGGGCCATCCAAAACCCGGCGGTGGCTTCTCCGTGTCAGCACTGAGGCACAGTCACGGACAGCTGGAAAAACATACTCTGCTGTTGCCTAACCACCACCTGCACCGAGGCAAAGGATCTTCACACTTGCGTCCTTCAAAGGAAAAACAACACCGCTTGCCACGAGTGTTTTCCCTTGGGCTGGGAGCCCCAAACCACAACCAGGCAGGGACCTTTCCTTGCAGAGCTGTCCTGCACCTTGTGACACATGGCCTTCTACTGTTGTTTACTCTTAAATAAAGAGTCATTCCACCGAATACGGCCTTGACAAGAGTGTTACGTGGTAATGCAAAGTTATCTTTTACAAAAAAAAGTAACAACAAAGGACCCTCTTACAGACACACATATTTTCCATAAATAACTGCCAGTAACTAGAAAAGAGGTTTTTCTTTTTGCTCCTAACCTGGAGGCGTTGCTGTCCCTTCTGGAGTGTGTTTTTTTAAGGCTCTTTAACCACGCACTGCACAGTGAAGTCGGGGAAGAGGCAGCTGCTCAGCACCACCCGGGGGTGACCGTGGGCTGCAGTGCCACCGGCCACGCGGAGCGACCTTCCCTGAGGCTTCCTGCCAGCTCAAGCGTTGCCTGGCCTGTGGGGACCCCCCCAGATTGCAGCTTTATCTGCAGGACAGACAGAAATTGCATGTCCAGGTTGATTTCCCTGTTGAGGAGGAGGCAGAAGTGAAGGGTAGGGGTGGAGGGCAGAGATCAGCAGGCAAAACCTGGCGCTTAAACAACAGCTATTGCTTGAACGTGTTGGTACTTCTCTCCTAAAAAAGCCAAGTGTTTCAGTGTGTGCTAAAATTGCAGTTAATGAACTGCCAGGATTACCTTTTGAGAGCCTTAGATCCACAGGAGATGGACAGGGCAGTTATATCAGAGTATCTGCATTTATAGCAGCAAATGAATCTAAATCTTTGGATGTCATGAGGTTGTGTGAAACCTCTCTGGGCCTCCTGGGGTCCCTCGGCAGGGCCGGGACAGGCTCCCACAGTGTGGCTGGGACAGGACAGAGGCCCCGGGCTGGGCTGGTGTCCAGGGCAGGGGTGGGGGTCCCGGCTGGGGTTGGCCAGGAACATCCAGGTCCTGACACAACCAACCCCAACCCAAACAATTTGGAAAGCTCCAGGTCATTTCAGTGAAGCAGTCAAACGAATCGAGTCTGATTTTGCTTTTCTTCACCTAATTAGACAACAGGGGGATTTATGGTATAATTGAGCCAACTCAATTTGACATCTAATTAATCAATGCCCAGTTCCTGCACAGGTGCAATTGAAATAACTTCCTAATCAGTGCAGGCATGTTTCTATGAAAAAACCCCAAACAATGGGCTGCCCAGGGCAGGGGGGAGTCCCCGGGATCCCTGGGGGGGTTGAAGAGTCGGGCTGAGCCAGCGCTGAGGGGTCTGGGGGAGTTGGGAAGGGTCAGGGGGAGGGTCATGGTTGGGCTGGAGGAGCTGCAAGGGATTTTCCAACCTGGATGATTGTGTGAAACCCATAAAATTTGTTTATTTCTTGCTTCTTCCTACCATTTCAGCACGAGAAGGCAGCGGGAGCCACCGCCCCAAAGCAGAAGGGATGTTGCAGGGTGGCCGCATCCCACGGGTCCCGCGGGGCGGCTGTTGCGGGAGGCAGCCCCGGTGCTCATTGCTCAAGCAGTAGTGAGAGGAGCAGCTTTTCTCACCGAAAATACTCCTTGCTGCAAAGCTGGTGCCTGAGGTTTGTCAGCGGGGAGGGAAGGGTCTGTGTTTCTGCAGCTGGACGAGTCCAGCGATCGTAGGAAGCTGTAAGGGTGCCGCTGCGACAGGCGCTGATCGCAGCGAAATTCCGGCCCTATTAGAGTTAACAGGAGTTTTGTGTTTGACCTCGGTGGGGCTGAGGATTTTACCCGAGGAGTATTAGTCATCAGTATCAAGATGAATTAGACGGCTTGTCAACAAGAACCAGGCAAGGTTATTCCCGTGGGCTGCTGGGCTAGGAATGGGAAAAGCTGGAAAAATAATGTCCAGCTTATTCCATTTATACCCACAACGCGTGCGATGCCTCTGTGTAATACCCAAGCATTTATCGCCTGTTTCACTCTGTTCCTGTCAAACACGCTGGGGAATGCTTTGCTCAGGGAGGTGGGAGGGAATTGGAGGGTAAAATTTCCTTGGAAAACTTCCCAGAACTGGGCTCAGCTCTCATAAACAAGCCCTGGGAAGGCAGTTTCGGTGTACAACCTATGGTTCATATTTCTAGGAAATACTGTCAAGCAGAGCTACTAACGGCCCCGTGGAAGCACACAGGGCTTGGAGAGCTCGCAGCCCGGCCGGCCTGCCCTTGGACACTGTCACCCGCTTGGTTTTGAGAACGTGACCCTTTCTGAGACTCACTGAACACAGCAAAAATGTCCCAAAATTTTCATTTGAACTTTTAAGCACAGGCAGTTTAGCACTGGGGAGGAAAAAATTTAATAAGGAGGTTTGTGGGAGAGTGCTGTTGTTTGTCATCCGACTCCAGAAGGTACGATCCTGCGGTCTGGGCGCAGAAAGATCCCTTTGGGCAGTAAAAACTGACCAGCACAGCGTAGGTGTCAAGTGATCAGAAACAGCCTTTTGTAAAAACTTCACAAGAAGGCAGACAAGAATTTTTCGGGGAATAATAGAAATAAAATAGAATAGAAAAAAAGAATTATTTGCTTGTGAGCAACAGAAAAAATAGATGAAGTTAAATTTGTTAGAGAAATCAGTGATTACGTATCATTTGCCTGGCTAAATATTGTTTATCCTCATATTTATCTTACAAACCTTTCACCACAGACCTGCCTCGTCCCCTGAGCTGTTGAAACGGGAAGTTTTCCTGGTGCTGGGGCTCAGCCTGGGCAGCAGCCCCAAGCGCCAGCGTGAGCTGCTCCTGCTTGAGCCGCGGCTCTCGCCCACCGCGCCCGGGTGCAGCAGAGCCCAGCCCTGGCTGCTGCTCTCCCTACAGCCACGGGCGGGGAAGCAGAAGGTCAGAAATCGAGATCTGTGTGCTGGAGAGAAGGGAGCCGGCTGCAGGAGGGGTCCCATGTCCTGCACGTCTTGGGGGCAGCGGCCACCCCAAGCACAGCGTGGCCAGCAAATGGGTGCTCGTGGGTCCCCGCTGCGAGCCGGGCAGGGTGCGGGTCAGCCCGTGTGACCCCTGGATGTTCCCTCTGTGTTGGAGCACGGGTCTGCGTGGGCAAAACTCATCTCAGCTTACCCCAACAGCCGCGAGCAAGGCAAGCACAGGAAGGAAGGTGGTCACGGCGGCACTGAAGGAGGAGGAAGAGATTTTTCCCCCATGAGAAAGTTTTCCACAGCCATGCTGCTTACAGACAAATCTGCTCCTTGCTCGTCTCTTCGCGGACGTCCCGAGAGGAGAAGCGCAGGCAGCTGCACCCCCAGCGTGACCAGGGCTGCAGGGGCGCCCCAGCAGTGCGGTTTAGAAGCGGCGAGGGTAGCAGCTGCTGTGATTTTGGCGATCCTCTCGCCCCGCTATAGATCATCAAACAACTCCTGCTGGAAGGGACCTCGGGCGGTCACCCAGCCCAGCTCCCACTCGCAGCAGGGCTTTGGGCCAGGACATCCCCGCTGGGTTGCACCGGACAGTGCTTGAAGCAGCTGCAGGGCGCTGCTGCCGCAGGGCGCTGGCAGGCGGCTCCCCCCGCTGCCGGACACCCCACTCTGCCCACGGGAGAGTCCCTCTCCCCTCATCACACGTGCCCGCGGACGGGGCCCACGCTCTTGTCCTCTCTGCAGAAGTGCGACGTGATGAGGCTGGTCTACAGCCCACGAGGTGCGAGCCAGCTCTTCTCTGCCAAAACCGTCGGACTGTTCCCCTTTGTTGTCGCACTGTCAGACGGGCGCAGAAGTGATGCTGAAGTACCAGTTGTTCTTGAGTGTAATGTGAGGCCACACACTCGCCCCGACTTGGATTCCTGAACGAGACATGTGATGCGGCGCAGAAATCATGGTGGACATCAACACTTCCAGGAAAATGTGGATTACTGTCCTTACATAAAAATGTTCACGTAAGCTGGAGCCAGTATTTCAAAGAATTATGTTTCCTAGAGTTATGCTGACCTGTAAAACCCATTAGGTTTGGAAGATGCTCACATTCAGGGGTGTTCAGGGCCAGGTTTTGGTCTGGTTTTCTAGCTGTGAGCTCAGGTTGAGATGTTGAGATCCTAAACCTTGGTCTGTCACCCCAGTACACAGAGAGGGCTGGATTGGGCTGGGAGCTCTCCCCGTGGGCAGCCTGGCTTGGGCCCACCTCCTGTCATGGCTCTGGGAGGCGATGCTTCGCCGGGACTGCCTGGCTGAGCCCCCGTGTCGCAGCCAGGACCCCCCCAGAGCTTGTCTGCTTTCACAGACCCCGTGGAAACGGCACTAGTGCTGCCCGCGGGGAGCAGGAGGGAGCACGGTGCCTGACACATCGGGTGGGTTTAGCGTCCGGCACGGCCAGGGCTGGGACTTGTCCCCCTCTCCATAGGACCGAGGCTCCTTTCCTCTGGAAAACACTGGCTGTATAACGGGATTCGTCAGCAAAGATGAACGCACCCCCTCACAGAGAGACAATGACATCTTTTGTACCGAAAAGTTGTGCAAGACAGACGGCAGATTGTTTCCTGGCCGAGAGGAGCAGCCATGCAGCGGAGGCCTGGTGCTGGAGCCGAGGAGGGCGTTCGCATCTCTTTTCCGGGAGCGCTGCCACACACGCTCCCGTGCCCAGGGACCCTCCGCCGCAGCTCTGGCGGCGTCTCCGCGGAGGGTGGGACGGTTCCTGCAAGGGACGAGCAAACAAACCCAGAAAATGCAGCACAGTGGGAACTACCAGGATGTTCCCCATTCAGAGAGCAGAGCTATTTAAATCTAGAGCGGTTCGATACAAGTTATTTTAAAAAGAACCAATAAAAACTATTTGTATTTGCTCGAGAAGAAAATTTGCAACAGTGGGATTTTTTAATTTTTTTTTTTTTTTTTTAAATCTCCCTGCTCTCATCCTAACTAGATTGATGATTTCTGTATTTCTCCTTTTAGGAGATGACTAGAATAAGTTGCCAGATGAATTTCTCTTTTATTTTATTCCAAGTTTTAATTGAAGACAGGAGAAGTGTGGCTAAGCTTCTTATTTTATGCAATTATTTTCTGGCACAGAACCCGGGGTCTAACTACATAGCTATGCATTCCATATTGTTTCAATCACGTGGAGATCGAAAGGAAGGATGTAGGCGACGGGTGACAGCCAAGTGCTGGTGACAAAGCCTTGAGGCAGCAGGTGAAGCAGAGCCGCGTTTGCCCCTTGCATGAGTTTCACGCTCAGACCTGGAAATCACTGGACGTGAGGGGGGTGCTCCGCCCCGACCTGCACATCCCCGAGCTCTGTCAGACAGGCGACGACGCGCGTTGGCACCCACGTCCCCAGGACGAGCAGGAGCATTAAATCCATGATGTAACACGTAGGTGGTGGACTGAAAGTTGGCATCAAGATTAAGAAATACAGATTATTTTGTCTGTAAAAAATGTTTTCACTGGCCATCTGGATCATTGAACTCCAGTGACATGCCTCGGTGGGTGAATTTGTTTAGTACAGGATGTAATTTTGGATGAGCTGTTGGGGGATGTGGGGTAGGGGAGAACTTTGTAGAGTGGGGCTGATGGTTGGACTCGATGATCCTGAGGGTCTTTTCCAACCTGAAAGATTCTGTGGAATTTAAGACTGTAAATCCACAAGTTCACACCTATGAATTAACTTCATTCCCATTAGACTCAGCGGTGTGTCCTGTGGGTAAAGTAAGAATTCACTGGTCCAGGTATTAAAAATTAAATGACTGAAATCTCCTTTCCTCATCTGCCAGAGAAGCCGTGGAAATTTCCCATCATGTGGCTTTTCTTACCCTTGCTCTGCTCCCTTTAAATCGAGGTTTGGCTCCGTGGCTTCGTTCACACCCAGAGGCTGTCTGCATCGCGCCTGCGCAGGCGTGACCCCGAACAAACTGTCCCACAGCCCTGAGACAACAGCACATAAAGGGTCACAGACAAAAAGCCTGAACCTTCCTCCAATGCTTTTGGCCATCAGTGTCAGGCTTGGATTGGACTTCGCGCGTGTTAGAGGCACAAAGTGTAATAGAATTTATACATACGATAATATTTTATGGCAGCACACGTTGCCTGGTTCCACGTGAGCGATGGGGCACAGGACTCTGCCCGGCCAGGCGGCCCACGCAAGCATTGGTCAACTTCCTTGGATGGGCCGCTCCCAGACAGGCTTTCCATATTTTCTGTAACCAAATTAAGCTTTAACAAAGTTGTTCTGACCACTTTGCTACATTTTATGACCTAACACTCATCTCCACATTTGAGTTGTTACAAGAATTCTCAGGAATTTGAACATTTCAGCGTCTTTCTGGAGCGCTGAGAGCATCAGGGAGTCTGGAGCTGGTTAAGGCATCCCACGGGCCATTGACAGAGGTCCTTCTCTTTCCCCTCTGACATCGTTAGCGTCGATGCAAATTTATCTTTTAGATCTACAAACCTATGGCTGGTTTTAAAGCCCTCCCTGATTTTCCATCATGCAGGAACGCTTCAGCAACCGCTTTGTTCTCAGCTGCTGCCCGCGCGGTGCGATCCATCGGCACTTCCTTCTCCAGTCACCACAGGAATGTTGGAAATAAAATATTGTCTTTGCAGACAGGGGCTCGCTGACCTGTCAGGGCACGGGGGCCAGGCCAGTCATTCGACACACACCAGGAGCCCGGGCTGGAGCGCTGGTCGAGACGAGCTGCCGAGCTCCCCGGGGCTGGAGGAGGCTCCATCCCATCAGCGTTGGGAGGGTCTCTGGAAATGCTGGAGACCCTCGAGCAAAACAAAACAAACATACGCCGACTCCTGCAGGAGTTGGGGAAGGAGAGCGAGAGCATTTTGTTTCACTGTCTCAAAGAGGATTTGGAGAAAACGTGGAGTTGGAAAAGATGTGATTTGGGATTGGTCTGACCAGTGGTCGGTGGCCCGCGAGGAGGAGGAGGACAGTGGGGTGGCACGGGTGGGGGCACAGGGACCCCCCCGGGCTGGAGGGTGGTTTGGAAAGGTGATATCGTGGCTACAGGTGGGCAGCGTGGTGGCACCAGGCAAGGCCATCATCCAGAAGGTCACTATCAGAGCCTGGCCACCGCAGATAATCCTGCCCCAAACCATTTTTGAGCTTCTTTGCTTTTATTTCTCACCCTGCCCACGGGTGGCTACAGCAGAGCTGCAGTGCTCAAGGTCTTGGCATCTTTCTGCCAGTTCCCTGGTGCCCCCAAAAACATCACTGTCAGGTCTGGGAAACGATTAAAAATAATGGGAAACAACCAAGCGAAGAAACACAGACGTCCCCACGAGTGCAGGCAACTAAAAAAGGGGACGCAGAAATAGCAAACAGCTTTTGAGAGTTTAGCCTTATTTTCCTTTCTCTGTAGATGGAAATTCATTGCACTGGTGCTGCTCCACAGCGTTTCTCCCCAAATATGTGACGGTGCTTTGGTGGATGAGGTTGAGAAATCCCTCTCTGGAGCCGCCAGCTCAGGCTGCTGCGAGGGACGGGGCAGCCCTTAGCTCTGGCCTGGCAGCAGAACTCAGGTGCTCCCACGCTCCCATAAACTAGTTTTTCCTCATTCTAATTGGAATAAATGCTCCTCACCGCGTGTTAGCGTCTTACCTGTCAGTGTAACAAATTGCAGAGCTCTGGAGAGACAAGCACCAGCAACACACCGCGCTTGCAAGTTACCAGACTGCAAAGATAAATATTTAGATGCCACACGACAAGGCTCCAAGCTCTGGGCTGTAAACCCCGCTGAAAAACCGCATCAAGGAGGGAGGCACCGAAACACCGAGTTAAATCACTCGGGTCCCGCTCCCTCCGCGCCTCCTCCAGTCCGGGCGTGGCCCCCTTTACCCAAAGCCAGAGAATTTCAGTGCAGGAAGAATAATGTTTCTGAGCTGTCCGAGCAGCAGCAGCTCCGGTGAAATCAAGAGAGTTGGGGAACGTTCAGGATAGTGGGAAAATTCCGAGGGAGCTGATGGTTTGAGCCGCACCCCGTTGGAGAACGGCGACAGGAGACACAAACCTCGCGGTGACGCCGAGAGCGGGCCCCGCTCAGCACCGCCAGCGCTCGCTTTGCTCAATCGCCTTAAATCCAAATTTATTTCCCGGGTCATTCCCCCTGCTCCCCCGTTCCCCGAGAGCTTCCGATGGGCCCTGGCAGGCCCCGCCCTGCCACCGGCCCCCGCTGCCCTCCCGTCCGCAAAGCCAAAGCCAGAACTCACCCAGCAACCGTGATGGAAAGACGACAAGGGAACATTTCCGACAGCAGATTGTACCGCTGTGCTCTGCAGGAAACTCTCAGAAAAGCCGTGGGTTCCTTCTGCTACCGAGTAGAAGCTACATGTCACAGTAAAAAGCATTACAGTTAATTATTTTCCTGAATTTTCCCCCTCTTAAATCCCCCGTTTTGGCAACAACTTTTAGTCTGGGTTGGAAAATTTAAAATGGATACATTTTTCTAGGTTGGAAAATTTAAGATTTTATTTCTACTCAGCCTTAAATGATCTCCAAGTCCATTTCTTCATTTGCAGACTTTTCATTCATTTCCCCCCCTTTTTTCCTCATTTCCTTTGAGCTTTTTCTACATTACTTCCTTCACTTTAGAACCATTTGAGAGTGACAAAGAAAATCAAACAAATGGAATTTTCTGATTTTGGAGAAGTTTTGAAAAGTTACAGAACAGAGACGACAATTAAAAAAATGAAAGGAAAATAATTTTTTAAAATTACATTCAGTTATGAAGGGGAAAAAAAGCAGGAAAAAGGGAAGATCAAAACAGTTAAATATTTTTTTTTTTCAGCAGTATTAAATCTTTAAAATTGCTCAATCTAAACCTGAAAGAAGCAGCGAATTTTGATTTTTTTTCCACAGACACGTATAAACAGTAAAAGGATGAAGTACGCTGAGATTAAATAAGAAGGAAAATGATCTTTTTACAGACAGAAGGTGATTGAGGAAAGCAGAAAGTCCGTATGCACTCGAATGCTCTTGCCGCATCCGCAGCCCTGAGACCTTGTGTACCCCAGAGGCAAAGGCTGAGGGGTTGGGGTCTGGGTTTGTTTCTAACCCTGTCTCCTTGCAGGCCGTTAGTTTAAAAACCTGCATTTCCCACGTGGATGCAGAAGCTGCTTCCGCACCAGCCAACGCCCCAGTGCCGGGAGTGCTCCTGCACGGCGGCACTCCATCCCCTGGTAGGGTCACCGAGGCCTCAGACCTCTCCCGCGGCACAAAGCTCTCCCTGGCTCCTCCTAACTCGTGGTTTTCCCCACAGATTCCCGTGGTCCAGGGGCCGGCGGGGCTGTTGGAGGTGAAAGAGGTCCCCGGCACGGCGCGGCGGTGCCAGTGGCTCTAGAGGTAGGTGGTGGCCTCTCGGCTCTCCCGCTCTCTAGCCTGGGCGACGGCGACGTTGATGCACTGAAGCCACTCCTCGGCGTTCTTCTTGTCCTTGGCCTTGAAAACGTAGGTCTTGCTGTCGGTGAAGATCTCAAAGGCCCGGGGCAGGCTGCGGTCCCTGCGCTTCTTCGCCACCACTTTAACGCTCTGCACCTTGCTGAGCTCGATGGGGCATTCGTCGGGGTCGTCCTTCTGAAACACAGGGAAGACAGAACCAAGACCATCCTAATAAAGAGTCGGTGTCTCTAGAGCTGAGCTTGTCAGCGTTGCTCCTGCGGGCAAACGCACCCGTGGGGACCTCCCAAAAGAGCCTCAAGGGGAGTTCAATACCCCCCTCCCACGCAGCGCCGTGGCCTCCTGCACCCCACGGCCCAGCGTCCACAGAGATGCCCGCGGGCTCTTCCCCCTCACCACCTGCACTTTTGAGTTCCAGCTTCAGCTTTTAACGTGGGCTTGGATTTTCCTTTCTCTGGCTTTTAATAACGGTGAGCTCTGCTAACGGGGCCCGGCACAGCTCGTGCCGATGGCAAACGCTTCCTACGTACAAAAACCAGCCAGTCCTCGGGCACTGAGGGAAGCTCTGCTCTTGAGCAGGGGCCAGTCCTTCCCCTTCTCAGAGTCTCCACCCAAAACCAGAAGCAGCGACTCCCTTTTGTAGGTTTTGACAACAGAACAAATACCTTGAGTCTGATTCAGAAAATGCGAGGGTAACGGGCATTTCTCAGTGGGGAGCGGAGAATACAGGACAGCTCAGTTGCAATTTTGTTTGAAAACTTATAAAGTAGGTACATGTAGGAAATCTTAATGTCATTGTAAGAAATATGATGCAGGGAGCTTAAGAGAGAGTTGTACAAAGTCATGGAAATTTCCTGTGGGGGAAGAGATTTGCGAGCTCCTAAACAATGTACAAATTGGGTCTCCAGGTGAGAAGTTTAAGCCCTGATTCCTCCAGAATATTTATGTTTCTCCTGGTGAGCTTCTTATACTTTTACCAGGAGGAGTAAGGCAGGTTTCACAAAGGCTTTCTGCTCCTGTTGTATAAGGAAGGATCTGGACCGATCTGAGTGCGAATTAGGGGTTAATTATCTTGCGGGAGCTGAGCACCACTCGGTGTGGGAGCTGCTGTCTCCAGAGCTGCTCTCCCAGCAGGCCAGCTCCGAAACACGGGACCAGGGCTGGGCACAGACACTTCTGCAGTAACGCCTCGGTCCTTCTGGGAAAGAACCAGGACTATTTGACTGTTCTAAGGAAAAGCTCACCTGGAAAGACCACCCAAAGGAAGTCCCAAGCCCAGCAGCTGTGATTCCTCTCTGGGATGTGACAGTCCCCTACCGTTACCCCTGATCTGCCAGTTTTCCACATCCATAACGAATACCCAGGATGCGTTTCCCAACTGCTGGAGCTCCTCTCTGTTGCACACACACGTATTATTTGCAGTCAAGGTCTCCTACGTTCCTGAAGTGCCATAAACCCCGGGCAATCCCCTCTTTGTGACTCAATCCAGCAGAAAAGCCCATCCCTCGATGGAAGCAGCTCTCCAGCAAGACCAGCTTCCCCGAAGCCCCGGGGGGGCCCGCGGCAGGTGAGCAGACAGACCCCTCCGGGACAGGGGGGGGTCCCTGGGCTGCCAGCGGCGGTGCCAGCACAGAGCTGTCACCTTCCCGGCACTGCTCCTCGTGTTGCCGTTGCTCGTTCTGGGATGGAACATTTATTTATCTGTCTCATTCCATTTTTGTCAGGGACCCTGTTCCAGACCTGAGAATTTTTCTTTAAATGGATAATTTCTCACTAAAACATTCAGTTCTGACCAAACGGCTTTCCACAAAAAATGAAGTTCATCTCCAGTTTCACACGGGAACAGACTCGATTCCCTGTTCATGACCACGGGACCACAGCAGTGGCCCACCCTCCCCTGCTTCCACAAACACCAGTTAAGGCTTTATTGACAGTATTAAGCTGGCTCTGCACTGAAATCTGACCTGGGATAAACATCATGAAGATTTTATCACAGAAAATGCAAAGCAACAATAGACTCGAGAACCAAAACTTTGCGCTCTGTGAGCCAGAACCTTACATTTAGGAGACTAGCTGGCAAAAATTATATACCCCCTTTGTTACGACACAGCGTTTGCCCTCAGGGTTCACTACAGAAAGTTGATTGTACCCCAGGCACATTTCTGTGGCAGGAGTTTACCACAATTTTCCAGGAGTTTAGGATGTGGCTCTTTTTTTGGACCTCTTATATGTCGGTTTTCTCCTGCCTCCCCTTTACCCACTGGCCGTGCAGTTGCCTACACAGAGTGAATATTGTCCGCATGGTTACTCTGACGAAGGGAAGGTTCACAGTGGGGCTCCAGGAATAAGCAGCCCCAGCCAGCTGGCCATCCCCCAATCCCTCCTCTGTGCTGGTTTGTACTTTCCAGCGAGCGGCGTGTGGAGCCCAAACACCCACGCAGCACCCAGCCCTGCCCGCAGCGCCAGAGATGACGGGGCAGAGCCCTCATGCTCAGCCAGGCAAGCGCTCCAGGGGCTGGAACAAGCACCGGCTGCAGCTGGGAAGGACCCTCAGCCGCCGCCCCAGCTGGTCGCAGCCCCTCACCCTGCACCTTGCCATGCTCCCGGCACCGGCACCCACCCGGCGCGGGGCTGATCCTCGCGCGCAGAGCGAACCTCCAGCGGGGTCTGAAAATCACACTTTTGTTATCTAAACCCCTTCTGTGAGGCTTCATACCTCCGGTCCTGCTTAAAGGGTTTAAAATTTGGTGTTTGGTGTCTGCAATCGTCAGCCCAGGGCACATGGGCAACTTAAAAGTGGTGGGCTCAGGGGTTGCTGCAGGCTGCAAGCCAAGCAATAGTTAATGGCAGGACTTGACTCAAATTTAGGCCAAAAATGTAGAAGTAACAGAATAGAACACACCAGCTTGAAAGACTGAATATGCAGGTGTGACAACCCCGCTGCTGTCCCCGGCGGGCCGGACCCCAGCCTACTACACTGAAGGTATTTGCGTCCAACTTTAAAAAAAAAAAAAAAGCAAAGAAGCCTTGAGTTTGCCAGTTAAAAACAGGAAAGTTAATCTGTGTGATTTATGCTGTTGAGCAAAATCTGCTGTTCAAGAGTCTCATCTGCCAGCTTCACCCACCTGTGACATTGCATGCGCCCCACGTGAACAAGGGAGCACTGAGAAGGCAAAGGTAAGGAGGTGATCACATCCCAGGAGTAACCAAGGCATTCTGAGAGCCTTAGGCCTGGCTTATTTGGAGAAATAATTAAAGCCATCCCATTAAATACATTTCTCTAAGCCAACTGACTTGTTAAAAAAATGACAATTCTGACACTCTTACAAAAGTGAGCATCCGCCAGTACTGAGCAGTACCTGTGGTGCACGTATGGACTAAACTGGCTTCAGAATCTCAACCGAAATATCAGAAAAAGTCACTAGAAATTAAGGAAAAGGCTATTTCCTGACCTACTTGCTTTCAGAAGGATTGTATTGTCCCATGTTCCTCCCAGGCAGGACACCCTGTTGTATTTCTTATAGGAAGGGGCTCAGGAAACCATCTGAGAAGCTTTAAGAGTTTCTGGGTTTCTATAAAAATAAAGATTATTTACCAGAAGTATTAAGGTTTGGCTACAACTGAAAGATGCAACTATTTTTGGATTATCTAAGAGAGAGCTCTTTTAACAAAAAGAAGCAGACTATTTTGTACGATGCTTGATAATTCTTGTTGCGAAAAGCTGAAGAAAATTAGTTTCTAATAACTGAGAAGTAAAAACTAATGGGGACTGGATTCAGCTACGTGCTGTTCCATGCCCTGGGACACGCTCCTCTGAGTCTCTCAGTGTAAATTTCAAATAATTTCACAGAAATTTCAGGAGAATTTCTCTGAATTTAGGCGATGGTAGAAGTGAAAGCAAAAAACCTTCCATTCCTTTGGGAGAAAAGCATTCTAGCCTCACCTTGCTTCAGACGCTGGTACTTCCCCTGCAAATAACACCAATTATAACGTCATCATCTCCAGAACAGTTATTAATGGACAAAAGCAGGCAAGGCTTTCAAAAAGGTGAACAGTCGTTTGATTTTGGAGACTGCCCTGAGGCATTCAGAAGGGCTTGGCTTTCCAGATATTCTGAACGCGACCATCTCCCCCCTGAGCACGTCTGGTCCCGTGAAAATTGGGGACGCAGAAGTGACAGCTCACTTCCCGTGGCTGCCACGCACCTCGCTGTGCCGTGCCGTGCGCTTTGCACGTGGAAAAAATATACTTACCTGCGCAGAATTTATTGGATTTGTGTTTATTCAAGGAAATAAAGAACCACTGGTCAAGACGGGAAACTATTTTTTAACCCACTTAATTCCTTCAGGAGCAGAAGCTTTTGGAATATCCGAGAGGTGACCCTGGAGGCAGAGGGGACGATCCTGGGCACGGGGCAGAGCTAGCAGGGAAAAATCACTGAGTGGCAGTGCCGAGCCCTGGGCAGTTGTTGAGCACTCTCAAAAATCTCACCCTCTTGATCCAGAGAGAAAAATATAACTAAAGCTGGCGAGCAATCCCTCGGCTCGGTTCGCCACGCGGGTACAGAGACCACGGGCAAAGCTGAGTGACAAAAACCTCTGGAAAAGGGGGGAGGGGGGGGGTTGGGGAGAGAAAAATCAAATTGATGGTCTTTGGACTTACAGATTTTCCTTTCCGAAAAAGCAGCTGGTTGCCAGCCAGGGTGAAGTACCGAGTTTTCCACCTTTTGATAAACTTCCAGCGGACTTGCTTCTCTTTCAGCTTGCCTTCAATCAGAGGTTGGCCATCCTGATTTACAACTGGGGAGGTGAACACACAACCAGGGGGTTATTTCTGCCCTCCCTTTGCCCCAGCCGAGAGCCAGTCTTTCGCTGCCAGGCAAAAAGAGATTTTTTTTTTTTTTTTTT
>NW_020799110.1:1837223-1931100 GCF_003259725.1 Athene cunicularia
TTTTTTTTTTTTTTTTTTTTTTTTTTTTTTTCCCCAGTGTAGCTGTGTCAGCTCCGAGACCACATTCCTCCCGACCTCAAGCATTCAGCTGTCACTTCAGGGAGACATTTCTGCCCTTAGTCATGTTTTGCTCCGGAGGCCTCACAGATGGAGCTGATGGCTCAGACCCCTCTGCCCATCGCTCCTTCTCCTCCCTTAACCATCACGTCCTTCTCCCCACCACGCCGCCTCTCAAGTGTTCCTCAGCCCCGCAATAATGATTTATCATTTCATGCAATTAGAAGGAGACATTCACGTTGTCTCTGAGGCTTTAATCCACGTTACAGAGCTCAGTACAGTTGTATTCCTGCTGTGCAGCATTTTGATAGGAATATTTTGAGGATATCACTCTCCGATAACTGCAGTAGTTTGCTTCATTGCAGCAGCAGCCCTACGGAGAAGGAATTAAGAGCCAGAAGTGGGGTGTCCACGTGGGGCCGAGAGACCAGGTGCCATCCCACGGGAACAACTGCCAACCTATTGGAGGTAATTCCAGCCCAGAAATGGGAATTTTTGCTGAGAAAGGGGTTGGTGAGTCCCAGGGCTTTGTCTCCTAGAGAGGACCCTTCCCTTCCTCACCCTCCCAAGACACAACTCCTCCTTCCCTTGGGAAAGGAATGCGTTTATTATCAGCCCTCCCTTACCCAGTGTTCGAGCAGTAACCTCGCCCTGCATTTTGTAGAGGTCACTCCCTGTTACATCTTTATTATTTTTATTATCGTTTCTTGTTTCCTCTTCAAGAATGTTTCAAAAGTCATTTAACATTAGCAATCCATTTTGTAGCAACTAATCCTTACGACAAACCCTGTTACTTAAGTCCTCTAAATTTCACAGCACCGACCCATTGGGAACATGATATTTTCTATCACTTTTGCATTTCTAAAATAATACCATTTATTTTGACATCTGGACTGCCAAAGGCCAGAGCAACTTGAAGCTCAGCCTCCAGGGAGCTGGTGTCTGTCCTGCTCCCTCGGGAACCATCAAGGTCTTTTCATCATGTTACCCATTGAGGACATTGATGTTTTTACCATCTTGTGGCAAAATTTACTTCCACACTATTAGTGTGTCACCGGCCAATAACACTGCCTCGCCCCTGGCCTGGGGGGCAGGAGCTAAACCAGCATTTGTGCCACGTGTGTGTGTTAACGCCGTCCTTGCAGAGCCTGCTCTAAATACAACACGGGTAACTGCCCAAGCCAAAGACGAGGAAGGAGGAGAGGGAGAGTCACAAAAGCTTCTGTTCTCCCTGATGACCCTGCGCTACAGCGCGTTGCCCAAGAATAATCTGAGAGGGAATTAAAGATATGCGGTGTACGGTACAGAGTACAGGCTGAGTGGCACGGAAGCAGAACAGGCACACTCGGAGCCTTTCCTTCAGCTCAGCCCCTTCCCAGTCCGTTCATCTACAGTGGTCTGGAAAGGGACTTCAGTTCGCCTTAGAAAAATAACTTGTGTTTGTCACTACAGAATTTCCTTCAATCAATTCACTTAAATATAAAACCCAAATAAAGTCTCTAGGAAAGGAAAACCTTTTTTCCCCCCCTTACTGCAAAATTACTGCTACATTTAAAACGACCTTCAGAATTCCAAGCTCTGTGTGAACACTGGGAAGCCTTGCACCTTCCTTTACAGCACGTTTATAAGGATGTGGTCGCTTCTGCCACAGCCCCGTGGCCACGGTGGTCACCTGTGACCAGTACTCACCGGCACTGACCTTGGCTGGAAGCACACGAGGTTTTGGGAGCTGGGAGAGTATTCCCAAACCCTGCACGTGAACAAGGAATTTTCCAGCACAAGAAAAACCCGGCAACCAAGGGGTCACCGTGGGCTTTAAACCACGGCTGCAGAGTGGCCTCGAGCCACTGCCCTTCACCTATGGGGCAATTTAAAAATTCTCTAATGCCACGGCTGGGTTTCTTTTTCCTTTCTTTTCTATTTTTACACCGATAGACGGGACACAGTGGATGAGATAGACTGAAGAGCAGTCCAAGGCGTAAGCAGTCTGAGAACGGATGTTTTTTGATGTGATGTTTGACTTGGAGCCCTTCCCAGCATCTGTCAGCTGGTCAGTTATTCTCTGGCTGGCCATACTTGCATACCTTAGCATTAAAGTTTATCCAGTAGAGTTTTTGTTCTTGATAAGTGTTTGCTATTGTCTGTCCACGACCCTTTTAGAGCCCGAAACACAGGAGGTTGGTGCGATGCTGAGGACAGGAGATGAGCGGGGTGGCCAAGTGCAGCCCCCAAAGGTAGCACCTGGATTTTCCAAGGCTTTGTAGATTTTTGGGCACTCTCTTCACTGCCTCCTGTCTGGTAGAGTAAAAGCAAACAACACAACTACAATGCATCAGATTTAGATAAAGAATGTATTTTTTTTTTCCCCCAGCTTTGTTTATACTGGCAGAGAGGCAGGCTTTGGGGGTCTTCAGTGTGTACGATTGCAATTTCCTCAAGACAGACTATAAATATTTCTGTCTCTGCAGAGAGGGAGTTTCTGGAAGGAGACGGACTGAATGAAAAGGGAGGTGGCCAAGTTTCAGCTTCCACGGGGAACTGCAGCTGTGATTTCCGTGACAAAAACCGGTCACTCCGCTCCTTGCAGCCTGCTGCATCCCGAGCTTGATGCAGCAGCTCTTTTCTGTAGATCTGCACGCCAGCACCGCTGCCTTACAGCCCCCAACCCGCCACGGGGCAAAGTAAAACAGAGGCTTGCTTGCTCCCTGCATCATTTTTGTCACTGCAAAATGGCACAAATTTACGAGGAAGCTGGTTTGGGGCTGCACCCATTTCACAACATGCTTTTTAGTGGGGCAGAGCCACATTTTACAGTGTGCCCATTAAGAAAAGCTTTGTAATTGCGTTAAATATTATTCTCAGAACTATACAGATACACAATTTCACTTGTTTTAGAGAGTTCCTCAACAACAATCTCTTCTGCCCAGCCTTTCAGAGACGCATGGTCAAGGCAAGGGCTGTTTTCAAATAAATATTCGGTTTATGTGAAAAACCTGGAGAAGGGACCAAGAAAATGCAGAGCTGAGGGGATTTAGTCTTCCTTGGCCACGAGGACGTTACGATGAGCAGTGACGTGGTGCTTCTGAAACAGCTCTTCGCTGGCAGCCTCTGTCCCGCCTCCCACCCCGCTCTGCTGCCGGGGATGTACGTGGGAGCAACACCACTCAGAATGATGGACCTGGGGCTGGGCACGACCTCTGGGGGGAGACTTTTTAAATCCTCTGCTGAATGGGCTGTGCAGAGGGAGGTGGAAAAGGCCACGGGGAATCTCCCTGCTCTACGGCAGAGAAAACCTAAACTGGACAGAACAAACTGCCCAAATTCCACACATGCCCCCACGGGGTTTCTGAAGCACTGGTCTGGGGCAGATGCCCTTGGGAAGGAGCCTCATGCCACGTAGTCTATGCTGAATTTACACTTAGATAAATTAACTGCTGGTGAACGGGTGGCAAAAAAAACCCTGCACAGGCTCACTCCCCATTTTCTAGACAAGAGAAACAATATCCTGTGGCAAAGCTCCCTAATAACAGCTAACCCTGTTCAAACAGAGCAGAAAGCAGCTGAAATCCAGCTCACACAGCTGAGATGTTCACAAGATGTCATCAAATGCCACTGAACAAAGTACTGGAGAAAATAATAATCCATTTGGAGCAAGGAAAAAGCTGGGGATTTTCCAGATAAATTCGTTTCTGAAAAAAAACCCCTGGCTTCACCTTGAGCTGAGCCTTGGCTTTTTCACCCCGGCAGGACCGTGCGCTCGTTGGTGCCTGTGGCTGCGCGGGCGCCTGTCAGCAGGGACACCATCTGCCAACAGCAGCTTCACAGGGGAGACGTACTGGGAACAGAAGGGCTGGGTTTCTTCCTAAACAGCTTTCTGAGGCTGTACTGGGTGTTATCTGACATTTCTGCAGCTGGGATTTGCTGGGAGACCCATAATGGTCATCCTGAAGAGCCATTCCTCTTTGGGAGCTGAGCAGGCGGCCAGTCCCACAGGGCCAGCAGCTCTCTAGCAGCTCTGAGTACGAGTCCTCGTGCTCCTGTACCAGCCACTTCATCTTCTGGTGACTTCGTTTTATAAAATCAGCATTATAATTTCTCAGACTTCTGAGAACATATAAAAAGTTTTAAATTTTTATAGTTAGTTCTAATCTAAGCTGATATTTTGCTTATTGTGCAAATGCCTCATCAAATTTCAGCCTTAATGATGTACAGGGCAATATCCCTGTCATTCCCCAAATCTGCCGTTCCCATGTGCACTCTCTTGGTGGAGGATGTTTTCTCACCATGAGAAGAGGCAGTTTGGTGTCAGGAAATTACCATCTCAGTAGCATGTGGGTGATAATAACGGGGCATGGCTCCACAGTGTCTCCCAAGATGAGGTGTCAGAACCACTATGACAAACTCTACCCAGCGAGAAACAGAGAGCAAAAAGCTGTGAATGTGAGAAACTCAAACCAGCAGCACCAAGCTTTCCTGGAGTGTGCATTAAAGAAAGAGGAGAGAAATTCACTTTGATAAAAAATGACAAGACAGGAAAAGAATTTCTACTCCTACATGATAACAATAAAGAATTCACCATGTGCACTGTGACTTCCAGAGGACGACGACAGCTGTATAAACATCTCGATACTGCAAAAGAAGGACTTGAGATGAAAAGACAATTGCTCAGTCGTTGGACTTTGTGCCTCTACCTGGCTCCTGGTCACCCGGGAATGCCTTCGATCCCGATTCCAGTGCACTAGGAACATGCTTTAACCCAAACTCAGAAGGTGTAAAGCACAAAGTTCAGGGACCAGAAGACACCGAGATGCTTGGTGGTCAGGAATGCAACATGAGAAAGGAAGCCAATGTGCAATTTTGGCCTAAAGTGGATTTTTATGGCCAAAATCTTTCAAAAACAGGATTTACTAAAGCAGTGCTGATCTCCCTTTAAGCACCCGGTGGCTGGAAGCAGTGTGTTAACAGAGCACTTCTTGTGTATGTCCACAAAGAAGCCCATGGGGAATTCTGATGTCAGCTTCCAAAGTCGTCGTAATGAATCTGATGCCAGTATGTCTGAGGGTCTGATTAGAAGAAAAAGATTCATGAAAGATAAGAACGAAGCTCTTTTCCAATATTTTTCTAAGTCCTTTTGCTTATTTTCATTGCGGTTAACTTCACAGAATCACAGAATAATTCAGCTGGAAGAGAGCTCAAGGAGTCTCTCATCCAACCTCCCGCTCAAAGCAAGGTCGCCGGTGGGGTCAGAGTAGGTTGCTCACGGATTTATCCATCTGGGAGTTGAAAATCTCAACCACATCTCTCGACAAGCTGTTCCGAGGCCTGACTGTCCTCATGGTGGGAAAGTTTTCCCTTGTAGCCAGTCTGAACCTTTCCTGTTCCGATTTATGCCCCTTGTCTCCTGCCCTCCCACCACACGCCACCAAGATGAGCCTGGCTCCATCTTCTTGATGAACTCCTTGTAGCTATGGACGGACCACTAATGAATTCCTCTTGGGCTCTGCCTGCACCAGCCCTCATCCCTCAGCTCCTCACAGGGCAAGAGCTTCAGCCCCCAAACGTCTTGGTGGAGCCTCTCCCAGTCCTTACTGGGATTCTACTCAGTCATCACTGCAGCCATTTGATACCTGCTGTGTGCAGAACAGGAGTAAGTGCATGGAGCTCTGGTAGCAAGGGACACCACGAGTAAATCCATACTGCCTCAGAAACGCAGAGCTTTACTCCTCTGTCTGAACTCTTCCCCAAACCAAATTTCAGTAGCTGGTGGCCCCACTGCTTTCCAGGACAGAGCAGAGTTTTGTGGAAGAAGCATCTGCGCTTCTAATACTTCTAAATCTTTAAAAGATTTAAAAAAAATGCCATCAGCTGCCAGTTGGAGCGTGCCACATTCCTTATACACATAATTATTGGAAAATTATAGCTGGTTTTGATTCCTTCACCTTGTATGAATAAAGACAAATGAGAAGACCTCAGAAAAGCGATACAGAAGTGATTTAAGACTGATCTTTCATATGATTATTCGCATTACAGGAAACTAATAAAATATGTTCTCAGTAATTTGCCCGAGCAAAGATCAAGATGTGACATGATAAACTCTACAGAGATTTCCTGCAGAGCAGGGAAGGGCACAAGGGGATGCAGCGTTTAGAGATAGCCTAGAAATAAACCCACATTTCAACAGTGTGGCTAAATCACCCGAGCAACAATTTAGGCCTGTCACGGATTCTCCTTCACTTGGCTTTTAAAAATCAGGTTTGGACATCTTTAGGAAAATACACAGAAGTAATACAGATCAAAGAGAAAACATTTCTTTAATATAAGCATTATAGGACTAGATTATTTGATTGTTGTTTTATAGAAGGTCAAGCTAGGTGATCGCATCACCTCAGGGTTTGAAATCACTGTGTGGTGACATGCTGACATGTCTGATGAGAACTTCAGCTTGAATAAAAGGAGCTAAAGGATTCAAAAAGCTATATATACTAGATGTTTGTTGTTACTTTTTTTTCTTCAGAACACACCATAAAGCTAAAAATATTACCCAAACTCAAAATGAAAAGTTATTTACTGTACTATCCATTGCTTCTAAGCCCATCTCAATATAGAGAGACTAAGTCCAAAATCAATAACCCTGAATACTACCCGTTGCTGTAAGTGTCCATTAGAATAATCTTCTACTAATTGTATCTTGCTTTCTTTGCAAAACTACAATGCATCAAGCTTTAAGTAGTTTAAGTACTGAATAAAAAGTAAAATAAACCCCTCCCAACTCTTCCAAGATGAACTCCAGACAGATAAAAAACAAAGCATTAAATCTTGCATTTGATGGAACAAAATCATCCACAAAAATTCAGTCCAATCATGAATGATCTCAGTGATAATAAACTCCTATTAACTTGAAAGAATGGAATGTGTGGGTGGCAAGCAGACGAAGATAAATGCAATTAACCTAAGGGAATATGGATTCACTCACTCTCATTAATCATCACATTTGGTTTTGTTGAAAACCTGGAAAGGACACATTACCGAATGCCGCTTTTTATAATTTTCAAGCAAGCATTATAGCTGGGATATTTCAGTTCACTAGATAATCACCACTGCTAGCAAAAGATAAATGTATTCCGAAGTTAATATGGTGTAGGCTATTCTGAGTGAATTGCTTTTTTAAAGAGGAATTCATAAAACCCCCTTCAGTTGTACCCGAATCATTGCCCATGGGCACAATGGCTCTTCTGCAGCCCACAGGGATTACTGCAATTTCTTTGTAAGCTTCCAGAAGAGGGAATGTACTGCAATTCCCTCTCCGGCTATCAAGGGGTTTTACTGAGTTTTTTTGTGCAAGAGCTTGTGAAGCCAACTGTCAATACAGGAGGTTATGTTGAAATGAGGCTTTTAAAGGCCAGCTTTTCCTAACGAGAGGCACTCACTGCATTTACCAAAATTTCAAATGCTTGTATCTGTGCTTGAACAGTCATCATTTAGGAAAAAAAAATAAAATAATAAAAATAGCGTAACCTGGTTTTCCTAGCTCTGAGACCAGCTGCACAGCCAGGGCACACACGTGTATTTGAGCAGATGTGTAGGATTTATGGGAACACTCTTCCTGGGTGACAGTGAAAAAAAAAACCCACAACACACTTTGGGAGGATTTAAGAGCACTTCTGGAAAAGTGCGGTTGTATAAGAAATGCTTTGCAATCAGAAGAATGCATGAGAAACAGTCAAACTTTCTCTGAGTTAATTGCCACTTCGGGTACATCCACCACATTGCTTCAGCCTAACTGCCTCTTTCCTCACAAACTCTGCCTCCAAATGTCGTCTGGCTCCGAAAATCCTCCCAGCTACATCTGAAAAAACCATCATCGATCTGGCATCCTAAGGCAAGATGAAGGCTTTAAGGCATGATGCTTTTCTAAGTCTGGAGGATAAACAGCATCTTGCAACACGGCATCCGAAAAATGCAACAAAACCCAACATTAACAAAAAACAAAAGACAATAATAGAAAAAGAATTTGCCTCTGAATTCCTTCTTTAAGAAGAATTTGGTTGCTAAACAGCATTGCTGAGAGGAAGAAATTACTTTCTTGTCTTACAAAAGTATTCGAGATTTCAAAGGGTCTGTCCCACTGTGGAATGAAAATAAAAGATGTTTTACAGCCTTTATGTTTCTTACCAATTCAAAGGAGACCTCTGCATCCTCCTTCTTGTGTCAGATCTTATAAGCCCCAAAAGGCCCTGGAATGTCTCCCACTCCAGTACGACTTTTCCCAGCTACCACAGCTCTACATCACCAATACTAAGGTGAATTTGTCACCCACCTGCAGATTTTTATTCCACTGAGCACTATCTTCCATGTTCCTCTCCTACACCTGAGCTTTTTTACGACCCATATAACACTTTATTTTCTTGGTCTTCTAAAGGCTTTTAGAGCTGAGAAGCAAACCATGACAATTCACAACGTGCCTTTCTTACAAAAGTTTCTTTAAACTGAGACAAAGAGAGTAATCACTCATAAAAAGGACAATAAGTCCAAAAATACTCTGTGCCCAGTTCCTCCTGTTCCTGACTGTTCTCAAAGATATCCCTGAACTCTCAGCCCTGGCTCTAAAACAAAGGGTAAATGGTGATTTTGTAGATGCTGACATTCAATAAAGTCTTATCCCTCCTCTCCTGCTCTCCGGTGGCTGGGCAGGGAGAAGGGCAGGCTGGAAACCTTTCTAAACGAGGGAGAATTATTCTTTTTTCCACTCCTAGAAGAGGCAGTATCATTTTTGAGGGCCTATATAAATACCAGCAAATAGGAATGAAAGTCTAATTTGTACCTGGACCTGCTGGGGGAGCTTGATGAGGGCAGCCCCCCCTGGCCCAGCGCTCCCACGCTCGCCCATCTCCACGCAGAGCAGATTTTGGCACTTTTTGGGAAGGACAGAACTGCTGTGCTGCTGACGGAAACCGCCCAGCCTGGGGAGGGGGGGAGCAGAGCTCTGAACATATGAATCCCTTCCGCTGACCCCAGCATGTAAACAGAGACCCATATTCCCACCCCCGGGGCAGCGGGATCTGCGCCTGAACTTCATGGCGGCCTTTTCACAGGAGCCAGGGGCGAACCCTTGGGAGCGACGTGACCTTCTCCCTCATCTCTGGGGGATCTTGCGACACCGAATCTCACCAGGCTGAGAGGATGAGGAATAAGCGGGAGGCAGCGTGCCAGCCCCTGCCGCAGGCGCTCCGCTTGCACTCCCGCTTGCCCCAGGGGCTCAGCATCGGGCAGGGAACGCTGCTTTACCCCACTCGAGATGTCCGAGCGCTCTGCAAAGAGCCTCTTGTCAGTGGTACAGAGACAGCCCCCACTTTTGTAAGCTCTTGTACTAACCAGAGAGCACTGAGGCTCCCTGGGAATCGCTGCCTGCTGTCACAGGCTTTTATCGCTGTTTGCCTTGAGTTCAGGCCCATTTGAAAATACCAGCTCTATACTGGTGGGGTCTGGATCCCAGTCCCAGCGCTGCACTCCCAACACTGTGGCACCACGTCCTGCTTCCAGCCCTTCTTAGCCCTCTCCTTGGAGGACACGGGGCTCTGGCAGGAGAGCGACAGGGAAACAAGGTGTCAGCTGCCCTCCCACATCCCTGGACTAGCGTCACCACAAAACCCACGTCATCAAGGAAATGGTGCCACGTCACCCCAAGGTTTGCCTTTGCCACCTTCATCTGGCCTGTTGGCTCTAACACAGCTTGTCCTACCAGCAGAATCACAGCATCATTCAGGTTAAAAGAGACCCTTGGGATCATTGCGTCCAACCATCAGCCCTGTTCTACAAAGTTCTCCCCTACACCACATCCCCCAACAGCTCATCAATAATCTAATAACATCTAATCAACAGCTTGCTCCAAACACTCCCTTTTTTCGGACAGTTAAATATCTCTGAAAATTCCAAACAAAGCTATTTCACTAAGCTTTGAAATTTTAGGCAAGACAGACTCCTTTTCCCTGTAGCCTGACATACATCTGTCACTGATGTGATGGACAAACCAACCAAGACCACGGCACCGAGATGAAATTTCAGCTCAAAGCGTGATTTCTTTTATGGTTGTTGAGCCCCACGAGAGTTGTGGAAGGGGGAAGATGGTCAAACACCCATGAAATGAGCACGGGCAGCCCGGCCTGCAGCAGAGGCTGTACCACTCTTGAAAGAGTTACTAAATTCAGGGTTGATGAAATATAAATTGATGCTAGCTGTTAAAATAAATAGCTGAAACAGCCAATTATTCAATGGCTTAGCCAAAATATTCAAAATTCTTGGCCAGAATTGTGCAGGCTTTTACAGAGTGGCAAAAAAAAATTCTAAGAAAAAGGCCATTTCTCTGAATTTCAGTGCACTGATCTAAAACATATGGGGATTGGAAAACTTAAAAAAAAAAGTAAAAGCTCATCAGGATCTTTTACCTGGGAAGAAGCATATTTTCCACTCACCCTGCTTTCCAATATAGCTGAGGTATTATGGCTGTTCTTAAGCGGTGCCTCGTTCCTAAGAGGACGCGTGCTATGGATTAATTTATATCAAAACAAATAATTTTGCGAACGAAGATGAAGTGAATCACGTGCAGTATATCTGTGCCAGTGTCCCCAGACGTGTGGCACCTCTGCAGCCTCCAGAGGACCTGGGCTGTGGTCTGGCAGATGTAACTCTTATCTGGACACTGCAAGATGGGTGCAGATCCCTCCCACTCCCCGGGGGTTAGCAGCCATGCAGACTTATGAATCTAGATTAATTTTGGATTGCATCCCTCGAAGCGTACACCAAATAAGGTTTGTGCTTGGCACTGTATCTCACCAGAGATGCTGAGACGAGGGGAGATTTCTAATTCTAATTAAAACAGACATTGCCTGCGCTATGCTGGAGAGTTTTGCTTTCCTTTTTCCTCAACCTCTGCCATGATTGCCAGAGACACAGCGTCCATCCTCCACCACTCCCAGCTCCCCAGCCACGCGCAGCCCACCAGCGATGAGGGGAAACCACTCACCTGTTGCCTTTTCGGGGTTATTGCACATGAAACATTGCCAAGCTCCCGCTTCCTCGCTGTAGCCGAATAAATCAAAGAACCTCACTTCTTCCAGGTGCATCTGCACGTGGTCCAGGTCCTAGGCCAAGAACGAGAAAAAACAAACTGGCTGACGAGGCGAACCGCCGCATGGTTACCAGCTCGTAACCCGGAATCAGAGGGATGCGCAGCGGGCGCCAACGAGCGTCCTCGTCCCCGTGTCTCCTGTGGGCAAACAACCTGCCGGGGCACAACCACAGAATCACCAAGGTTGGAATAGACCTTGAAGATCATCTAGTCCAACCAAGCTGCTAAGTAGGACCCGTCTCCTTCTCTCTATCATCAGTAGCAGATAACACATAAAGTATATATTAGTCTGTAGGAAGCAGACAACTGGTCTGGGATTTTTTTTTTTTTTTTTTTTTTTTTTTTTTGCCTCCAACGCTGCTGCCAGCAGTGTGCTCAGCACGTTTCCCACCAGCTGAACCCCCTTTATTACCTCCAGCTGTCTCAGGATTTTTGGAAGGATCCAGAAGGTAGTGGCCTCTGCTAACACACTGCAGTGCTGGGACTTCCTTCTGCCCAGCTGGATCCCCCATCAGAGCAGGAGTCAGTGGCTGGGTACCACTTTCTTTTTCTTTTCTTTTCTTTTTTTAAAGAAAAAAATAGAGGCTCTGAACCCAGCCCCCTGTGAGAAGCACCAATACAAATGTCTAATGTGAATGTTATTATGAACATTTCTAAAAACACAGCAGCAACAACAAGGACTGATTTAGCCCACATAAAACACACCCAGGTAAACGTGACGTTATTCTGCCAGGGAAGTAAGGATTATTCATCTGCAAAGTAACCTGCACGTCTGGCTTGATCAAAGAAACCAACACAAATTGTACTTGCAGCTTCAAGTATGGGAAAAGCCAATGGATACTCCTTCTGAGGCAATTAATAACACAGTATAATTCAGAGAATTTTAAACCTCGTTATTTAATTTTAAAACAGATTGCGATCTCATACTTAAAACAAACATTAGTGTTAAATAAGAGCAACCAAGTTACTCACTGAAAACACAAAGGGAATTGCCAGGACAGCTCAGAAAACACTCCTATTTATTTGTGTGGGTCTTCAAAGATCTGCAGCACTGCACGCTGCAGCCCAAAGAAAACACAGATTTACGCAGTCAGTGGGGAAAAATACCATCCCGTGCCAGGGACATTAGTTCAGCGCACTGACCAAGGCTGTACAAAGGATGGAATGGTTCATTTCGGGCCTTTTCAGACACGTTTTAGCAAAGGAGAGGGAGCAGGGGGCTGGCTGGCTCAGGGAGACCCTGCAGCATGGCATCTCTCCTCCCCAGCTTCTTTCAACCTGGGAAACGGCCAGGAAACGGCTGTTTTCAGAAGAATTGAAACACTCAGGACCACTTCAGACCTCTGGCCTTCATCCTGGATAACAAGCTGAGCTGAGCTAAACCTTGAGTTTTAATTTGAAGGGGGCTCTCGGGTGCTCCCACCCTCTGCACACCAGAGTCAATCTGCCGATGGGTTTTAGGCTGTCAGAAGGAAGAATGGCAAGGCAGAACGAGGAGCACGACTCACATCACCTGAGAAGCTCCAAACGACAAAAGTTTTCCTCCCTTTCTGGCAGGAACACGCAAAGGACTGGGCTTTGCAACACACGGGAAGGCAACGATCACGCGTTGGCAGGGCAGCAGCCCCACAGCCCGGCTCTCCTCTCTGTCCCCTCGCGTGGGAGGTGAGTGGCCAGGCTGCAGAGAGGTCCCTGCACTCCCTGGCACCTTGGTGGGTCCCTCGTAAGGCTCTGCTGGGCAATTCCTCATCCTCCTGCGCCCGGGTCAGGGCTGCATCCACGCCTCTGCACAGTCGGCTGCTGGGCTGCCCTGCCCCAGGACGCTCAAACTGGCTTATACTGGGGACCACGGGTAAAACTTGATTACTGTGCTCTGCAGCTGCTCTTTAGACATTGCTGAAGCTCTTATTTTCCTCCCAGGAGGAATTCTGTACATTCAAGGAATTTAGGTGGCTGCGGCGCCGTGCAGCAGGAGCGCTGTGCAGCTTCTCTGCGCATTTCTCCAGCTGATCAGTCGGCGTTGGACCTGACAGCCCGAGGCTCCCCGCCTCCCTTCGTGCGTGGTGTGGGATCCTGAGCAGATCCCAAGCAGGGACACACCACACCAGCCCCTCGGGGTCTCGTCCCCACTGTGGGCTTCCAGTGGTGGGGCAGATATCCCTGCGAGCACACCCTGTCCCAGTGTGCCCCGATCCTCCTCCTGCCGTGGCATCTGGGAGGACACAAAATGGGCAAAATAACGATGGTATTGGTCTCAGTGAGGCTGTGCAGGGCATTATGGTGGATCATGCTGAATGAAAAGCCTAGGAGCTTCTCCTTCCTGTGAAAAAAATCTTTTAGTGGCTGCAGTGAGCCCGCACTAGACTGAAAGAAAACAAATATCACCAAAATATTAATGCAGCAATCTTTCTTTTCCACTCTGTACTCTAGTATGCTTGAAATAATCTGCAATAAGTTACTTATTTCAGGAAGGGAAGCATGGGGGAAAAGCCTAATTGGAGAGGAGAGATTTATATCATCCCCATGCTCCATCATCTTCAAAACTTCGCAACTCCACTGCGAAAACGTGGCGCTTCTTTCTGCTGCGTAAACTGACATAGCAAACAAAGGCAAGGAAAGAACAGAACTAACAATGGCTTAAAAATGTTAATTATTCTCTTGCAACACCGCTCAACAAAAGACTCTCTTAAGGCATCACATGGGGCCCGTGAAGTAGTCACCATCTCACTCTTCTGACACAGCATGAGTCAACACAAAGAATTCGGCAACGAGCTCAAAACCAGCCTCGTTTTTGTAATGTGGCCTGCGTTGTACTTTGATAAAGAAATATGAAGCAACTGAACGGAAATCTGTAAGGATGTACATCTGGAAACGCTTTACTTCTGGCACGTTTTAAGCCATGTTGTGTAAATATTTTTTGTGGCATGAACAGGCTGCCTGGTAGAACACGACATGCTTTCTGTAAACCAGGTATTCTCTGCAATTCCTTGCACGTGCGTGTTGGGCCAAATTCAGAAATCGCTTACAGTGATGTAAATCTGAAACTATTTCCCAGAATTTCCTCTGAAATAAATCATTGATGTAATAGATTTTTCTCCAGGTTTGCAAAACGCTTGAGAATGCGTATTGAAAGAAAAAGTCTAAATTCATTCACTCTGGATTAGCCACAGGGTCACGGGGCAAACGCGGAGCAATCGCAGAGCACGTTGCAGCTCTGACTCCGCTGGGGTTCCTGTTGGCTGCGGGGGGTCAGACCTTCCCCGTGTGCTCACAGCACAGAAATTCCTTGGTTCTGGTAAAGCGTTCAGACGCTGCTGTCACACGACACATAAAACTTAATATAAAATGTAATCCAGGATGCTGACACTGCATTTATATGAACAGATTTCAAACTATTTTAAATGAAGTGCTACGCTTATTGAAACAACCACACACCCCTAATTTTGCTTCCCGCACTACTGGCAGAGGAATAATATTAAGGACTACAATAATTTTGTCAAATTATTCACAATATTTAAAGTTCTATTAGTAACGGGCAGAGCTTCTGAAACGAAAACTTCAGATTCCTGCAGAAGCTCAGTCTGTCAAGCAGAGGAAGGACTAGGTCATGCTGGGAATGCTCCAGCTAGATTTTTTGGGGAATGTAAAAGCTAAAGGAAAGCTTCCTTATGGCAGGCCCAGGTCTCGCTCCCAGAAAACCCAGCGGGACTTTTCTCAGTAAACTGAATGGAAATTGCACCAGAAACAAACTCAGGTTCTGTATTAATAGGCAAAACCAAAACTCAGAAAGTAAATCCAGCAGCATGCTGTGGGGACCAAGACTGAATATTAAAGTCTTTTACCATTTCAGATGTATTACATCTGCCTGCCTTCGAAGGCTGTTAGGCAATCCGCAGCTCCCGGAATTACCAAACTTCAATCCACT
Organism: Athene cunicularia; assembly: GCF_003259725.1. Lineage (NCBI taxonomy): Eukaryota > Metazoa > Chordata > Aves > Strigiformes > Strigidae > Athene > Athene cunicularia. The sequence goes on from NW_020799110.1 coordinate 1,852,331, forward strand.
GCTTAATTCATTAAATCAGTGAAGATCACTATCTCCTTTTCCAGCTCCACTATTCTGGGACCTTGGAGATATTCTTACTGTCACGGAGTGATGAAAGTTCCCAAAATAGGCCAAATGCTACTATCTGAGCAGTAGCAGGATTATGCAACCAGTGTGCTGGAGACTAATCGCGTTTCTAGGGTGTTGGACACGTTTTGTAGACTTTGTGTGCGTGATGCACAACATCTAATCCTACCCGTGAAGGCATGCTCTTCCCTAAGCGCTTTACGCACCCCAAACTCTTTTACACTCCACCAGCTCCGACTTTCAACTAGTAGATCTTGGCGTGGACTCAAGTTAAGCCAGTACTGAGCAGAAAAGCAGTTCTAATGCCTTCGGATGAGTCAGGCTAGGATTTCAATAGCAGCTAAAATACTTAGCGCAAGCTCCACTGTGTCTAAGTAAAACTGGCCCGTGAGCTGGGTTTCAGCTGTGGGGATCCCCTACTCCTCTTACACACTGCAGCAGGAGTTTCCACTTCAACGCAACATTATCTTGGGGATTCATAAGGTGTTTTTAACAAAACTCCTGTTTTTAAGTCAGCCATAACCTTAGTGAATTAATCTTATCCAGTCAGACATCTTCATGCGTACAATATTCTGAGAGAAAGCATTTTAAAATCACGTTTGACAATTCATTTCATCCAATTGAGCTGGATGGAGATGTTCAGGAATAAACAGATCATCCTTTTCCAAGAAGCCTGATTAATAGCTTGGAAATAGCATTTATTGAAATCCCAGAGACGGTAAACAGCTTTGAAAAAGTAATCTTTTAAACTGATGGGGTTAACTAATGGTGCGTGTGCGACGATCATCTCCATAAAATCCCAGTCTGTGTTTAACTAGGTGAATTTCCAAGTGGCTGCCAAACGGTCCGTCATGGCAGCTAATCCGAATCTAGAGTTTGAAACGCAGAGCAGGAAAAAAAAAAAATAAAAAAAATCCATGAGTAGCATAGCTAATTTTCATCATGTTGGGAACAACCCACACAGAGCATGTAGGAGGGGAGGGAGGACGAGCCTGGAGACCTTTCAAAGCACAGTACGAAACGACGCCGTGGACCCTCTGTGGAGGCTGAAAATATAACGGCCAGTGAATGTTTTTTAACCTCCCCACAAGCTGAGTGCTTTGAGTAAAAGGGGGGTCGGAGGCACTCGCTACGGATCACCGTAGGGCCGTCCAGGAGCAGAGCACGTGGCATGTCAGCAAGCGCAAACGCTCATAAGACACCGGAGCTAAGGCAAAAAAGGGGAAGGAGCAGGGAAAGGGGTTTTGTTTTACACAATTTGAGCACAGCAAAGTCTTGCTGTAGCTACTGTAAAGGTCTTTGTACAGTTGTTCTAAAAGTCATGACAAAGTTCTTCTACTATTTGTTTTTTTTTTTTTTTTCTGAGAAAAACCCAAAATGCTTACCTTTTGGTGTGGAAATGTTGACTGGATCATGGCAGTTTCAAAACTGTGTGTCCCCTTGAGCTGTGTCTTCTCCCACAGGGCCTTAAGGACTTGAACAGAATTACTCTGTATGGACAAAGGTTCTGCAAACAAGCTCTAAAGAAAATGGTGAAAACAGGATTTCAAACTTTTTTTTTTTTTTTTTTAACTTGGCCATTAACAGAGAACATTGTGTACTTACAGCAGGACAGCCATACAAATAACCAGGGATTAGTTCGTTTTTCTGTAAGAAGTTAGGATGGATCATTATGCACACAATTAGGTAAATCCTCAAATATTTCATTTCCTTTGGGGATTTTCTTTGATTGTACACTACATGTCTTTAAGGTCTGGCTCACCAAGGATTATCTATCAACTACTACTACCCATAGCAACTTGCATGTCATTTTTGTGTTGAAATGCTAATTTCTCAAAACGTTAGCAGCACGGGCCTCTGACCAGATGCAGACCTCGGTGACATGTATTCTTTTGGCAAAGACAGGCCATTTCCCAGTCAAAGTGGAGAGATGCTTAGCACTGGTGTTGGGTTTGTATGGGTTGATTTGGATCTGACTGTAGTTCTTGGTCGTCGTGCGGGGAAGAGTAACAGTGCAACGTTTGCAACTGCACTGAACAGCCAGTGGGATGAAAGGCAAGAGAAAAAAACCTCCACAGAACACGTTCAACACAGATTTTTCTGGCAGAGGAGGGGAATTTTCACGCCCTGAACATTCACAAACCAAGGTGAGACCTGGGTTGGGTTGGGTGCTCTCACCTCCAAAGCTCCCATTTGAAAGGACAGCGAGGATACAACCTTACCCTGCCTCGAAGGGTTCTAATAGTTCAACAGCATGAAGTTCTTCCTTGTATAAACTGCACACAAAGTCAGCGTTACAAGAACACTACCACAGCTGAGAGAGCTTAGCATTTTTGCCTCTATCTGCTACATGATCTGGTAATTTAAAAATGCATTTGCATGCAGGAGCCAAGTTGAGTGCACGAGCAAATCTGATTTTCCATATTTCAAGTATTTGATTTCACAACACGAACAATGTCCTTTTAACGTAAGTTTCCTGGATGGATGTTCCTCCTTCTCTGTCTAAGCAGAAACACAACACTCCTAACCCCACTGTCTGGCATCCAACTGACTCAGATGCACTTCAGTAAGACTCAACCAGAAATTTTATCGTGGCTGAGGCAACACATTTTTCGAGCTAAGCTGTCAGAAACAGCCGGATCGTTTTGTCCAAATTAAAAGGGAGGAGGAGTCAGCTCCAGGCAGCCACCTGGCACAAGAAAATGGCAGCCCAAATTAGTTTGTGTTTGGCAAATTAATGAGCAACTCTAGGGAAGGTGTTAGAAAAGGACATGTCAGGCAGCCCCACTGTCCCACCTGATGAGGGAAATTAAACCATAAATCATATAACGCCAGAGGACGATTTTAATGAATGAATCTGTGAAACGAAAGCATCCTGTCTATCAGATAACCGCTCCAACATCGCCCCTTATTCTATTTTTTTTGCCTTTTCTTAATCATTGCTTAACTGTAAGACAATTTCTCAGATCTCCATTGACACACTCTTCTCTTCCTACTACCCTGCACTAATAACTTGCCATTTCACAACTTCCATCCGAGGTTTCAAAACATAACTATTCACTAATATTTTTTAAATTATCATGAAGTTAAGAATCTGTTCTCGAGACATGGGAGAAAAAGTCTCTCTTGCTTTTACTTTTGCAGGACGCAGTGTCCAACAGAATATGGAGCAACTGGCAAAAAAAAAGGAATAAAAATACGGTAATTGGTATTGAAATCTTCAGAAACCATGTATTAGTTGGCTGTGAATCTGTGACAGATCTGCTGAAAACTACATTTTTATCACCAGCCTTTCATTTAACTCATTATTAACACACTATAAGTACATTTCATGTCAAATTTATCTTTTACAATTTCACAGGCTTAAATAACGTTATCCCAGGGCTGAATTTAGTTCCCTGTATTTAATTTAATAATAGTTATATAGCCAATAATTAAAAAGCTTTAGGATTTTGAAAAGTAAAACATAAGTTATCTGACATTAGACACCATCCTGATGCACAGCAGGCTTGAACGCTTGGTGCAATGCAAGAGGAACCTTTTTTTTTTTTTTTTTCCCTATAAAAAAAGCGTATTAAGTGCTGCGTGTACAGCATGTTTGTAAAGACACAAACTAAACTGAGTTTCATTGAGCCTGGCCCTGGCAGCATGGGGGGATTCTGCTGGGGTGGGGGGAGCCCGGGGCCAGGGGTAGCACTAGCAAACTAGCGAGAGGGTAGGGAATAAAAGCAAAGCTTTGGAAAGAGCAGCTGCAGTGGGAAAAAGGCAATTACCCAGCCTGGGGCAGGGAAAGCTGTGGGAAACGGGGGACCAGGGTTTGGGGGCAGCATCCAAAGGAAGCCCGTGGGGATGGGGAAGGGGGACAACGGGCACCTGAGCACAGAGGAATGGGGAAGGAAAGTAATATTGCCCCTGGGAGCTGGGAGCGACGCAAAGCTCAAATGTTCTGATACAAGATGGAACTGGCAGGGTAATCTGGGATGGGGTTAAGGGGAGAGGTTTTTCAACAAAAAATGTCTCAGGAAAAGCCTCGGCACCTGGGATTAAAGGTGAAGCAGAGGTCACTGCCTTAAAATCCAGCGGCCGAGGCTACGCGGTGGCGAGCGAGGTTTGCCAGCTGTGCCGCCCCGTCTCCTCTGCTGCTGCTCCTTGCTCATTTTCGTGCGGTTTAGTACCTTTTTGTCCATATTTTTGAACATCTGTTTTCCTCTCATCAGGAATAAAATGATACATTTGTAACGTAATTCATTTATTCTCTCTAGGTCCCATTAAAATTCAACCTCTTCCTTCAGGTTTTCATTTACAGAGTAATTCACCTCCTTTATTTTCCCCTTTCATCTCGTCTTCTCATTCCTATTTCTGCCTCTGCTCTTTATTGCTTCCTTCTCTCTGCTCTCCCTCTCTCACCATCTCCTACAGACCTGCATTTTTGAAAAAGATTCGTTGTATTTATTTCTAGGAGCAAACACAGGGAAGATTGATTTGAACTGTTAAATTCAGAGCATAACTCGCTGGGCATGTTTTAAATTTCAGGTAAATCTTTCGTATTTCTAAGATTGCATTAGGGTGGGATGAACTGTGGTGAATGGCTCTGCATAGGTTAAGAAACTGAACCTTACTTTTTAACACAAAACCCATTTGTTTCATCTTGAAGTGTGAATGTAGAGTTTTGTCTTACAATTTCATACGATTTGCAACCTATTAGGAAATTCCACATCTGTCCAAATACTGGGCTTTATTTGGAAACGGTATTAAACAGGAGAAAACAGCTTTAGGGTTGGTAGAACAGCACTGATCAGCTTTGCAAATCCTGCAAAACTTCTGCCGTAAAAAAATCCCGGTGGGTGCTGCACCTCTAACCTCCACCCGCAGCCTCGGGGTCGATTCTGCTCCCCTGCAAATCCGCTGCGAAGCTGCTGCTTGTTGGCGAGGCACCTGGGACTTAACGCAAGGTTTGCCTCAACGAGGACAACAAGGTTTGGTCCCACTTTGCTATCCCCAGACTTTGTAATCTCTCCCGACAGTTTGAATTTGCTGTATTTAATAGAAATATAAAAACTCATAAACTGCAAAATCACTTCAACCTACTATAATGACTTTCTGAGAAACCACAAGGGCCACAAAACACTGTGGATTAGAAGCATATTTAAAGAGTTAAAATATTTTTCTCCAAGTACAACATGAACAATAGAGAGGTGCCACTAATTTGTACTGCACACACCTGCTGAAAGAGGAACATGATGTGGATCCACAGCGGAGGCTGCTGGCTGACGAGGGTAAAGCTGGATTTACTGTACAAGCAGTAATGGCCCTTCAGGGGACAGCTGAAAAACAGCTTTGCTACACAACTTCTAACAGCATCTAGAAATAAAGAGACAGAACATTAAAATCGACTATGTAAAAGCCAAACCGAACTGCCTGTTACCAGTGTACGTGCAGTCACGCCGTGCGAGGGCATCTCGGGCTGGGTCAACTCCCGTGGCGTTGCTGCGTCTGTGTCCTTAAGTTAAACACAAACCATCTGACAGCACTAGAGAAATTTAGTCTCCAGTGCTTTAAATCTTACGTACTAATCATTTACTCCCAAACGTGAAAGGTGCAAGACAGCACAGTCAGGCTGTTTATCTCCTCTGTGCTTTCTCAGGCATTCGGTACCGCCGTTTAGCTTATCGAAGCAGACAGATCTGTCAAAATTGTGCATCACTTATTTTTATTTAAGGAGTTTGTTGGAAAAAACATCCCGTATTAGGAAAGAGCCATATGGGGGCCTGACATCCGTGGGATCCATGCCGAGACTTTGCGCAGCTGAAAGCTGGTGTCCGTAGGGGCGGAGGAGCCCAGCGCAGCGCGCGGCGCCCAGCGAGGAACCGGCTCACTCGGGCACCGCTAAAGCCTTTGCGACGGATCCTCCCGTCGGAGCCAAAAGATCCATAAATCTATTTACAACACCACTGTGCACGCAGCACGTTTGCTGTACAGGCCATCTGAGAAATTAATCACCAGAAATACTACGGTTTCAAAGAAGAGTGTTAGCGAGCGTTCCCTGAGCTCTGTGTCACCGCGGGGAGCCGATGTGCCACCTCCTGCCCCTCTCCACACCCGCCCAGGATCCCCAGCCCTAGAGCTCAGCTCCCCCTCAGCCTCCCTGGGCAGAGATGCTCTGGCTTCTAGAGGCTTCAGATCCTACAACCCCCATTTCTTACCACACTCCAAGTCTGCTGGTGACAAGTTTTACACGCTAAGCCAGGGAGCTGCAGTTTTTGCAGCCGTGCTCCGAGAGGCACAACACACAAGGGACAGGGATCATTGCTGCTGTCACACCAGTGTCACAACTGCCAGCACAGCCACAGACTTCGCAGCAAAAAAAAACCCAAATCACACAGAGAAGCAGCATGGAGCTCCAGGTCCAACTGGAGAAGAGGCTGCACTGCCATTCACAGTTATCCACTGGGAAAGGTGGGACGTGTCCGTTCACAGCTGAGACTCAGCGTCCCCCACTCAACACTTTTGGTTTTCTCCAAAAGTGCAGTTTGACTCCCAGTCCCAGCTCTGGGGCACTACAATTCTCACTGCTCTGTCACATACCGACCGTTTATGCCATCTGTGATCATGTCATCTGTTGATAAAAATCCCACCATGGTTACGCACAACCCGAGAGTGTCCTTTGGGATCAGCTGCTCAGCAAGAGCTATAAGCTACGTCATGTTACCTGACTCTGAACTTCCCATGCTGGTTTTAACTGGAAATTAAACCCTTGAGAAACATGATTCTGCTTTTACAAAATGTTGACCTTGAACCCTTGTTTTCTGTCTTTGGATGACTGCTCATAATGATAACAGCATGTTAGACATAACCTAATCAGAATTCTTTATTAATGTAAAATAGCGGTATCATTTTATCGCCACTTTGAACAGGAATAAGTAGCTCTCCAAGGTAAAAAAAGCATGGAAAATGACATGAAGAGCCTTAGACGATGACCTTGATGCAAACACGGGAGAGTGTTGCACCCTCTTCACCCAGCTGGAAGGTTGAACTTGGAAGGGGAGAGGAACAGCGGGTCCCACCTGCACTTATTTCCTAGCTAAAGGCAGAAACGACAGACAGACAGACAGACAAGCTGCCCGGCAGTGCCGGTGAGCCCACCCCACTGGGCCATGCCCAGAGCTGCTCAACTCACCGGTGGCCCTGCCCTGCCAGCACCTGCGGGGTCAAAGCCAAAGGACGCTGAAGGAGAAGCGAGGGCAGCGCAGGCCCCCGCGGAGTCGGCCGCGAAATGAATCACGGAGCTGAGGCGGCTGACAGGGGCCAGCTCTGCAGGGAGCGTTACTCAGAGTCTCGTGCTATCCCCGTGAGTCACCGGGCGGTGAAGGTGTAGGAATAAAATCCTGTAAGAAAATACCCGAACTGGAAAAATGAGTTGTAACTTTTTAGAAAATGTGGCTCACAGGAGACAGTTTATAGAGCACAGCCTTCTGGATCGACTGACAGTGCGAGCCAGCAACCGGGGAGACGGATACCAGAAGGCAGCCTTTCTGTCCAACAACAGACCATCTTGAAATACTTGTTGTTTTTAACACTTTTCACCTAATCAAGAAGTGAAAGCGTAGGAGAGAAATGTAATAAATTCAGTATTTCACATAAAACCACAACATATGAGGAATTTCACCAGAGATACAATAGGATGGGTCCCTAGACCTAAAGGATCCATGGATCAGACTGTCACTGAAAGTGCAGAAATTAAAACTGGAATATTGGAACCTGCTGAAGATGCTACAGAGAGGCCAGATGGCTGTTAGGGTGGGAGAAAAAACTTCAGAAGCTGGCAAGTGAAAACCACTTTATTATCCTTTAACAAAGCTGTTTGAATTTGCTGAGAAAAGGAAGTCACCAGTGTCAAGCTGGGGCTGTAGAGCTCATTGAGACTCCGCTGTAGCACAGGACAAGAGATCCGAGATGTAAAGGCACAGGAAGATAGTTAGAGTTCACAGAAACCAGAAGAGTCACTACACACACTGTGGGGAAACACACACAAGCCAAAGCAATGCATAATATTCAGAAGAATTCACAAGAACCAAAGCAGATTGTAGTGACCACAGAGCAAGGGATGACAACAGCACTCCCTCCTCAGAGGAACACTCACATGCTATCATCAGCTACATTGCAGCAGGTAAAGGTTGGGTTAGGTGGAAACCAATGGGGGGTTCATTAATCTTTAATCACAGGCAGGTGCACAAGCCACTACGGGGGCCAGCACGAGCGACAGTGAAAGCAGAAGAAAAGCCAGACACTAGGTCAGAGGGTCAGACCAGGCAGTGAGCTTTTCTCCCAGAGAGGGAGTTCATGAAACAAGTCAAACCGATATTGAGCTGAACCAGACTACAAACATCATCCAGATTGCTCCCCGTCAAAGAGAGAGGAGGAAGGACCTAGAGCAGCCCCGGCTCTCCTAACCCACAGGTGAGCCAACAGGAAAACCCATCTGCATTTGTCTTGAGAGAGGGTGTTTTTGGCAGAGGACAACTTTGAAAATTTTTCCTTTGCTTTGAGACAATGATGGAAAGAGGAGCTGAAGGGGGGGCACCGCTCTTGGCTTCACCAAACATACAAACAAAAAAAAAAGTCTCACTTGTTGGCGTTTGGAAATATGTCACTCTCTCCTCTTGAATAGGCCTGAATAAATGAATATATTACAGGACAATGTTGCCTTGAAGAAAGGAAGAACCCAGACAAAGTGATGGCTTGGTGCCAAGCACTGGGCATCTGTAGGCTGCTCTTCGAAGAAGATGATGCCGATTTGTGCAGATTGACTACATCCTGTGGAATATGGAAGTGCCTTTCGGGTCGTGTCAATCGCCCGAGCACAAACATATCTAAGATATCCTGAGCACAAACATATCTAAGATCTACAGTGGGACCACAGGAGAAGCGTGTGTATGACTGTAAGCTTGCAGCAGGAGAAAGCCAGGGCTTAAAGTTAAACCAGCAAAGATGCAAATGCTGCTAAACTGAGATTACAGTTCTGAAAAGAAAACTAACTTAGCTGCAGATCCCAGATAAGTCATGCCCATAAACAACACGCTCACCTTAGCAGGGAAAAGAGGGGGCATCAAACCCATTACTCTTGGATTAGTGACTATGGGGAAAATTTGAGTTTAACCTGATGACTCAAACCTACCGGTTCATACTCAAACCTGCCAGAGTTCATGTTCAACATAAAGGGGTTTGAGAAACTGAAGGGGTTAATTAGAGCGACCCTAAATCCTGGGCCATATTAAAGCACAAAACTAAATGATTTGGCTGTTGACAATGATTTGGCTGTTGTCTTTGAGCAACATGGTCCAAACTAAAGACCCCTGGTTTATGCATCACAGATGCTAACAGAACCTTAACTTCAATACACTCAACCAGAAGCAGAGGCTTGGCCTTGGGCCACGTGTGTGAAAAGTTTAGTGCTTCATTATGGGAAATCACTCTTAGCTAAAAATGACCATAAACCACGTACGACCCCTGCGCAAAGGAGCTGGCGGTCAATGCCTTCCTCTTCAGTGAGGACGGTGGTTATTTTTTCAGTTACAAAAGCATGGATTGACAAGAAACCTGGGAGGCATTGAAAGGCTGCAGGCAAACCCTGGAGTGCATTACAGTGTGCAGGGCAGCAGAGTCCAGAGCTGGATTTCTTGTCACCCACAGTAAGTCCCCGTCAGGCTGATGAAATCCCACCTGGGCAGGCTCCCACCGAAGCCATTGCAGGGGTGAGCAGAAGGCGGCAGAGCTCCGGGATACCTGCCCCTGCTCAGCAGATAAGAAAGGGTACCCAGTGCTCAGGGGGATTGTGTTTGATGGGACTGTGAAGGGGGGTTCCCAAATGCTGCAGAACAAAAAATTCCAAAGAATATACAGAGAGACACAAAAACCTAACAGACTGCTTAGTAAGATGCTCTGGATGACACTGAGAAAAACACTGAGGCTGATAATACATGCCAAAATAAATGTCAGCTCCAGCCCTGGAGTCCACACTGGCTGAAAAAAAAGTTAGTTCCTGGAAAAAAAAGCAGCATTCATTTGTCAATACCAACTGAAAAAAGCCTCCTACTCAGACAATCTTCAAACCTTTGGTATGAGATGAGCAATTACTCATAGCTATTCCTGCTACATTTCAATGTCTGTAAGAAGCCAAAGTGTACTAGGTGTGTTTTTTAATGGTAGCTTCAATGAAACTGGTCACTGAAAGTCAGTGGAAAGTGGAATTTAACTAATAAACCTGTTCTAAGATGACCCCGAGCCATATCTAGCACTGTTACCCTGTATTTCGCTCAAGTGCAACCCAACACACCACTACCATGGAAACCCATTTTTATGGTCACAGGAGACCTGTAAATAGACAGGCAAGGCAAAATGAGTTTGTCATCATCCGGGCACATGAAGCTGCACAAGCTTTCAAGTAAATGACAAGTCAGAAAAATATTTACATTGTGCCATTTCACCAAAATGTTTAAAATGGAAAAAAAAAAAATTATCATTTTAATGAATAGCACGATCAGAGACTCACACTTCTTCTCACAAGTAACCATGCCAAAGTTTTCAGAGATCTTTAACCACCACAGCTTTCTCTTTCTAGCATTATAAATAATAAAATAGGTCTAAACTTCTATTCAAGTGTAGCCAGGTCAGTAGAGTTCTCTTGTACTACATCCCGTACAAAACCATTGCAGATGTTGCAAATATGGTTCAGCAGGTTATCAGAGTCTGCTGTGCACAAAATATCCCCCCAAACGTCTGTATCATACATGGCAAGTGTTACCCTAACACCCAGCAGTGCTTAGACACTAACTCGTGTGTGCTACGTTTTCCTTTTTAAGAAGCCAAAGCACTGAATGCTTCCAGAAGTGACAATATTACTCTTCACAAGCATTTCCCCACTCATGTAGCCGTTTCAATTCCGTCTGTGCACTGTAGCAGAGCAATAACATCCACCACGTGTTGTGATAGTTCTGGTATAATACTACACTTCTATAATATGTTATTCAAAGATCCCCAAGAGCTGTCATTTAAACCTCCAAGCGTCCATCACGGGAGGTTATTTTTGCTGTGGGTAAGTTACAAGTGTGGCAGGATCGTTTGGGAGCGAAGCGTGGGTGTAACACATCCCTGTTCACACTTGCGCTCAGACATACTCTAACCAAGAATGAAAACGGTGTTTTTTAAACCACTGCAGCATTCACAAGTTGCATGTACCTACGTACTCAATACGATACACAGCTTAAGATGATACATTTTGGGCTTTCCTAAACGTGTGTAAGTTGGCTGACCTCTAGGTAAGCTGCGGTGCATAAATCCATCACTGCAAGTTATATGAAATGCTATGAACCAAGTATCACCCTCGTGCAATCCCAACAGATTTCAGAGGAGTAAAAGCAGAGATAACATAGCGAGATCTGTTCACACCAGCGAGACTCGAGGACGGTAATTTCTAGGGAAAACAAACTCACTGCTTTTGCACTTGGCAACGCACAGGACTGACAAGAGGGAATCTGATGAGCGAGTGGGGATCAGCTCTGTAGGTTTCACTAGGAAAGAGAAGCATACAGATTTTTCCTAGGAAGAACAAAAATAAATCATTTGTGGGCTTGACTTAGCGAAAAAGCTTTGAAGGTGAAAAGAAACCAGTCTCAGCCTGTGAAGGTGGAGACAACTTAGTTCCCTGAATCTGTGTGTAATTCCACGTGTGGAAATATGTAAGCACTCACCCTGACTTCACCTGGTAAGGAAAGGTTAATTTAGCCCCAAGAAACCTTCAGGATATCAGTGAGATACAACACAGAGGAGAGTCCTGTCAACAAAACCCACCTGCCCTGCCACAGCCCCCCCCCAGCACAGGGCACATCTTGGCGAGTGCGGGTAATCCGATGTTGACTAAAGGTCCTTTTGATGTGATTTAAAGCAATGAAGTCCAAATTATGGCAAAGATGGATCTGCAACTCTTTAAAAGAATTGGTCAAAAGTATGTAAGGGAGAGAGGAAGGAAAAAATTAACTAATTTCCCTGAGGACATTAAGCCTATTACGTTGGTCACATTTAAGCCACACAGTTACAGGCTCTAGAACCAGTTTTGTACTTTTAAAAACTACTGTCGCTTCTAAATGCAGAAAGCAAATTTGAAGCAGGGGGTTTATGCCAACTTCTATTTCACTGAGTAACCTGCCCCATCTGGCCTACATTAGGATTTATGGAAACACCATTTCAACCACTAGATCTGTGACTCTAATAGCAGTCCTGTCCTGCACAGGCTCTTAGAGGCTTTGATGGGAAAAAAAATAAAAGCAAAAAAACCCCAGAGAGACTTGTCTTATGACTATTTAAGAGTGCTAGCTCTTGGAGCCGGACGATGGATACCATCGTTTTGCTGGGGTCAGGAAAATCCCTCGTACACATCAACAGGTCAAAAGATACTGTATGAGGAGGAAGGGGACAGCTGATATGACACCAAATACATCTTTGTTGTGGCTCAGTAGAGGCAGTCACGGGGTCTGAGCGCTGGTCACCCCCGTAGCCATGCTGCCAGGAAAAAAAGAGCTTCTCGTGCATCCGGGAGCTGCTGCCAGTGGAGCCACACTTGGACTTTCTCAGCACATTTTGTATGTCTGGCCAGCGCTCCCTTTGGTAACGGCAGAGAAAATAATGTCTCAGCACTTGGGATCTCGCAGCCTGTGAGCCCACATCCAGATGGAAAGGTGGGCAGCCTGGATCTACCCCAGGGCCAGGGAGGGGCCGGCGAGCTCTGGTGCCAAGCAGGTTTATTAGGTGAGGAGTTTGGGCATGTTAATGGCAGTTTTGTTTAGGCTAAGCACCAGCTCAGTTAACTCGGCAATGGAGAAAAGTTTACAGCTCGGCTTCACCTCAGCAGCAGCAAAGCAACGTCTACTGCTGCCCAGTCTCTGGGGTAACCACCGGACAGACAGAACCAGTGCTGGTTTTAGCCAATTACTGTGAATTATCCCTACTGATGGGCATCTAAGAGAAAATCTGAAGATTTTAGAGGTTTGGCCATGCCTCCACTCAGACAGCTCCTCATCTCAGCATCCCATGGGGCATCGTACCCGGCTGCACCCGCGTCCTGCCCTCCTGCATCGCTGCCAGCGGCAGCTGCTGGCACCCGGGGACATCTGCTCCACGAAGAGGCACCAAGGGTGAGCTCAAGGAAAGGATTTTAAACCCTGAAGAACGTGTGGAAGGCAACCCAAGGCACAAAACAACCCCACAGAGTCACCAAATGCCCCAGATGGCAGAGGCTGACCAAGATCCCAAGGAAACACTCCTCAAGTCAGGAGACATTTCTCATCACATCTGTTGGCAAGTCTCAAACTTCTAGCAAGAGAATGAGCAACAACTTGTTTTTTCCTACAGGAAACAAGAGAATATATGTTGCAATTTTAAAGTTTACTGCTAAATGGTTGTGCCTGGGGAAAAAGAACAAAATATAAGCAGAAGAATGTCAGTAGAGTTGTTAATTGTTGTTTATTCCAGCTTAACATGCTGGGCTGAACCAGGAGGGACACAGGCGAGTGGGTACAGAGTCACTGGTTCTGGGAATAATTAATGCATTATTTGATTTACATTGGTAATCCTTTACTATTAAATAAAATCTGTTAATAGGAGTAAAAGTATGCTCATAAATTTCCATAATAGACTGAAAGCCACCCGTAAACATGAAACCAGGGAATAAGAAATGGATATAACTTTTTAAATTTCAGTTTTAAGCCTTTTTCAGCTTCCTCAGTTTCCTTTGCCCGATCTCTTCAGTTCGGATTACAAATAAGCATTCAAATAATAAATACATTTATAGGAGAAAAGGGTAACTTTAAAGTGACCAACTTCACAAAATGCCTTTTTATATATTTTTTTAACACTACCAACTTTGCATGCATGCCATAACTCAGTCCAGCAGATTTCACCTCCAGTAAGTTATACAAAAATTAATGGAGAAGGAAAGACGATAATGGGGTCTGGACAGGCCCTACAATGCGCTCAACACGCAGAGTCCAAATCCGAGCAGCAAAAGCCACATTTGTGAACATGCAGATTAGTTTAACTTTATAAACCCTTTACCACTGGGGTAATGAAAAGCCCATGTCATTTGGGCAGGTACGACAGTTTCTCTGCCCCACTGTCCCCTCCTCAGAAGCAAAAGCGCATTGACCTCCTCGCTGTCTGTATCGATGACTGAAGCACAAAGAACCTAGGAGGTGTGTGCAGGGAAACGGGGTCCTGGGAGAAGATCCTGCTCCTGGTGCTGCCTGGCTCCTCCGCGTGCCCCGGCCGCCTCTGCCCAGCACCCCCAGCCTGGCAGGGTGCCTGCTCAGCGGCCACTGCCAGCCCCTGGAGGAGCTCAAACCCAGGAGCTCAGAAGTCAGAGTCCTCTGGTTTGGCTCCCGATAACACCACCCCACCGGGAACCTGCCAGCTACCAGGTAAAGCCCATCTGGAGTCCAGCTCCAGCCTGTTTAAGCTGATGCTTCCAGATTAGGTGTAAAACACACATGATGCGCTATTATCACGTATGTGAGGGCAACAAGTTATGAGCGTGTTCATGTTCCTATTACACTCCCCGTTGTGCTGGGAGTTTCTCCAACGTCTGACGACGCGAGCGCGACGGCCATCCCGACTTAGCACTTCCATTCTCCCTGCCCGCCCTCGCACTTGAGATGCATTTGTAATACCAGCCCTGTAGAATAAAATGCCAACTAATATTATTTTTGGCCTAGCAGCAGCAGAGTTGATCTCTGGAAATGCTGGCCTGAGCCTATACAACTTTGTGGTCCCACTGAAGGAGCAGAGGTCCATCTGTTCCAAATCAACGTTTGGCTTATGGAATGCTGGAATTTATCAGACCAGTGCAGGGGTGAGCACTGCAGGGGAGCAATGAGCTTTTCCATCTACCCCGTCATATGGTACCGATTATCTCTCAGTACAGCATAAAACATAATAACAACCAGATTTAGGGCCAGCACACTGCAACCTGTTTCCCCTGCTGCCTCCTCCTCTTTCAGCATTCTGTCATTAATCCCACAAAGCGTTTGCTGCTTGTATTTCCTCCTGTAGGGCACCGAGGAGCCAGGAGTGACTTACTACTGTGAAATGCTTATAATATTTTTTCACATGATGGCATTGCATTTTGAATGTGGCTTCAGTGACCAAAGACTGAAGGATGCACTAGACCTCCCCAGGCTCTATCTGGTTAAAAAGGAGGCTAGGCAGGCCGGAGATGTGCAAATCCTTAAGCATCCTCTACACACATATACTATCAAATGCTTTTTTTCCAACAGCTCACTCGACACTCACCATTAATGGTGGCATTTTTATCCCAATTATCTGGAGAGCAAGTAGGCTTAGAGTGGAAAACAAGGACCTGCCCTCAAGTTATAACCAAATCCAGCAGCTGTACAGGCTTGTGCCTGGGAACCATCTGACAGCAGCCACTCCCAGAGGCAGGGTACACATGGCCGTGCGTTTGATCCACCATCCCTACACATCTGGGAAACAAGAAGAGCAAGTCAAAAATCATCCAACATGCAGGGTTCTAGGTAAGACCCAGCAAGGGTAGAGCAGGTGGAGCCTGCCTGCAGGGTGTAACTGGGGCTACACCGGGTCACACTGAGTGGACTCGTGTCTTGGGTGGATGTGGTGGCACCCCCAAAGCCAACCCTGTCAGGTCCTAACACCAATAATGCCTAACGCAGGAATGCAGCTCGCTCAGACCCATCCCATGAGACCTAGAAAAGCAGAAAGGCTGAAGGAGCTTTCAGAAAACACCTACTGCAGCCAGCAGAGAAGCTGCAAATGCAACGTGGGGATCTTGAACCCTTGTTCTCAATCCCTGGGACGCCAGCCACACCGGGGCAGCGGAAATCCTGCCCCGTGTATGCTGAGGAGCCATAACCAAACTTGTGAGCATTCGGGAGGTTATAGATGCACAAGTCTGGGCCACTGCCACCTGCAAAATCCTGGAGGTACCGATAAAAGATTACAAACCATCTGGAAAAACATGGGCTGATGAAAACTACTTTGCTTAGCTCCATGAAAGCTGAAGTGCCTGACAAATACGGTGGCTTTTTTTTTTTTTCCCCCTGAGAAAAAGATCTACTGGATTAAGAAGATTAAAGTGACTAACATGACATAAAGGAAGGCTTCAAATTTCTTAAGGTATGGCAGAGATGTGAATCTGAGCAAAGTGGTTCAACCTAAGCAGGAACTGAACCAAACCATGAGCCCCAAAGTGAAACAAGCTGAAATAAATGAACTTTTGTGGTTTCAGATGCCTTCTCTCTGCCCCAGTTTAAATCCCGTCTCTGAAGTGTTACTTCCAAAAGATTCGCTTATGTACATACACACATGCATCTGGTAAGCTGTTGTAGCTTCTCTGTTCTTCAAAACACCCTCAACTTGACCATTTTCTAAGATATTCTGGCCAACAGCCCAGTCTTAACCCTGCTTCTGATGTAGGATCATCACCCAATTCACAACTTTCCTCTGCCTGAAGCACACGCAGCCAAAAATAGTAAATACTAGATGAGATAACAGAGCTGAGGACACGCCAATTTCTCAATGTGTATAGGAGGCGTCTTCAAACCGTTGCAGACAGATCATGGATCCACCCTGATTAGTTCTTAACCTGTATCCCTTCACAGCTGTAAAATCTAACACTTCAGTTAATATAACCGAAGTTTTGACATGGAGCATAATTTAAATAAGCTTATAAATCAACAAGGAAACTGAAAAAAACACACCTTGTAAAGCAAAATTATTTTGTGAGGGCTAAGACCTACACAGCAAATGTCTGACTCAATAGCAAAAAAGAAAATTTGCAAATCCCAGGCAGAGTTTTGGGGCAGAAGATGCGGTCAAAGAGATGCAGGGGACCTGGAGCAGTCACGGGCTCTGCCCCCTTACCCACGCTCAGAGCCGAGTGCCTGTGGCACCGGGAGCTGGAGCAGCAGTACGGCTGGCTGATGGTGTAAGGCAAGCTTTGGAAGAAAGAAAATCTTAACGTTAAATCAACTGATCTATGTGGAAAAAACAGAAATATTTTAGGGAGCACCAACGCTTCTTCAAATGTGTCAGACTTTGCAGCCTCAGCTTTCCAGGTTTCTTTAATGTGCTTTTAGCCTCCACAACCTCCTCTGCCGACACAAGCCAGAGAGATTTTTCTACTCTTTTAAGATTAAACTTTTTTATTTTTTATTATTTCTTGCCTTGTCCATCATGGGCCGTTCCCATAACTGTCTTGCACGTAGCTAAAAATTATCAAGTCCTCCTTCAGTTTTCTCCTACTTTGGTTAAGAAACCAAATTTTCTCAATTTTCCTCCTTTTGAGGGATGTTGGAATGACAATTCTGATTTGAGTCCCACCTACTCCTTATCTTGGTATTATCTCGCAAAGGGCAAGTAAAATAGCTGTAAGCGAGGAGTGCAAGAGCAGAACAAGCACACAGCAAGCATCTCCCTCCTGCTCTCCCAGTACCCCCATGTGGGTCTCCGGCGTTTCCAGCATCAGGGGTGGTATTATTTTGATAACCCTTGAACAGCTCTAATCCATGAATTTGCCTAATCCCTTGTGAACCCAGGTACCCTTTCAGCACACTTAATGCACTGTAGCAATCGGTTCTGCCATTTAATTACATGTACCTAATTATGTGTTAAGAGGTGCCTATTTTGTGTATTTTGAATTTGCTTCCTGACAACTTCGTTACGTGCTCTCTAGTGCCGGTATTAGGACAGACAGTGAGCCACCGCTTCCAATTAATCTTCTCAGTCGTTCATGATATTGCAAATCTCTATCAGCTGTCTCTTCCTCCAACTGTGGAGTCCAAGACCATTTTTCTTCATATGCAGGTCTGATTATCCTCATACTCCTGCTACCAGTCTCCTTTGTCCTTCAAGATCCAGGCTCCAGTTAACGCAGACAATAATAACATTATGACGTCATTTGATATATCTATTTTTCCAAATAATTCTTCTATTGTCCATTTGGGTTTTTTGTCAGCTGCTGAGCACGGAACTGAATGTCCTCTGTCTTTCTGCAAGGCAGTTTGGAAAACCTTCAACAGCCTTTTGCTTTCATTCCCACTACTCCTGGTATTAGTGTCCCCATACGTGGCAGAAGCTGTACACGTTTGTTCTGGATGTACCCATAGGTGCACAAGCTTCTTCTGTCCTCACCATCCTTCCAGGCCATCCCAGTCTCAGCTTTAAGCAATAAGGAATTTACCAGTTCACAGTCTGCCCAGAGGTTAGCCGTGGTCGGCATTAGAAATGCGAGCAGGGGGTTGAATTCCAAGTGAACAGAATTTGGCCCGGCGTTACTCGGCAGTTCTTAGGAGTGACGTTAGTGCTCTCGGCCTGTGTGCCAGCTGAAAGCCCGGGAAAGGTGTGACCGATGAAAGGGTACGTGGGGAAACTTGCACTCCCGGTCATGAGCACGCTGCAGTGCTATTTTCTTGCAACACAGTTTGCCATTGCTCCCTTCGAGTACTCTGTTCCATGGGAGATTTGAGTGCCTATCTTTTAATATTTTCCAGGTTTTATATATTGAATTTCCAGTTCAAGAAAATCCTACATAACCAACACAAAATTAGCCACCTATGTATATTAATATTTTCTAACATTTTTTCACTATTTTCTAAATACTTGAAATGTAAACCAGATACATTTGAATGGGCCTTTATAGTGTGCAGGAATCACAGAAGTCCAATAACTGCAAGGTTTTTGATGGAATGGTTTATGTCATATCTGAAATATTAACAAAGCTGTCCCCTGTGTAATGAGCCAGACTGCAATTCTTCAACGTATTTAGAATGAGTCACATAAATCTCCTGTTCTGCACATATGTCCCTACTCAAAGAATTTCCCTAAGAATGCTAGTTGAGGATTTTCAGGAAATTACAATAGTTTGAATGAATTTAGAAATAGTCACATGCTTAGAACATATCATAATAGGTACTTCAGAAAGCAAGCTGAGCAATACATCTAAAAATATTCAACATATTCTATTTGATTAACGCAAGGTCACAGCATTCAGCACTTCAAAAGCCAGATTGTTCACTCATGCTTCCACTGCAATTTTATGAACAAAAGTTGTATCATTAATTCTACCAAATATTTCACATAGTAAACCTGGAATTTAAGCTATTTAGAAAATTCTTCAGAAACATAAATTTTTAAAATATATATAGTTCTATCCCTTTTATGAGTGGAAACAGCTTTTCAATTTATTGACCACTGAAAAAGTATACAAGTATTTTATCAAGAAAAGTTGGTATCTGATGGACCTGAAGTTACGTAGCATTAGAAGGTGATGTTTTAAGTGGCTGCAAATTAATTTATTGAGTCAGCTGTTCTTTGGAATCAACATGGCCCATTGAAGGGTTGGGCCATCAATCACTCATGACCACCAGTAAGCGGTTAGGTGCACACAAATTCACGTTAGAGGAAGCAACTGCAGCTCAGGACCAGCCCGAGGCTCACAACCCAGCCTGAAGTATTTATTGCCTTCAAAGAAGAGTATCAAAGACCCATCTCGCCGTGTATCGCCCATCTCCCCCGCAGTCCCACACAACCAGCTTTCTTGCACTTGAAAACAAATACCCACGCCCTCGATGAAAGCAGAAAACATGGAACAATCCCAGGGAAGTGGTGAGATAGGATCCAAGCCAACCCGAAGCACTGGGGATCTTATTTTGTTGCACCTTCAAGGAGCTTTGTGCTGACCTGAGGGTCCTGACCTGCTTCATTCCTGGTATGTCTTCTAAGTCAACTGATTTAATATCATGATAATGAGGACGGAGACACAGATCTTCTCCAGACCAACTCAGCAAGTCAAGGAGAAGGCTTAAGTATGAGGATGTGCCTATCCATACGCCTGCGTGGCCGAGTCTCACCCGTGGCACACGCGCTCTGTTGCACCCAACGCCCCACGACCGTGAACGCGGCGCCGTAACGTACAGCCTGGAGGCGGGTGACGTTCCCCTCGCCTGCCTGCCCCCCAGATGTGCCCAGAGGTGCTGCCAGCCCCAGCCAACAGCCACGCCTCTTCAGCTCAGTGTGACAGTCCTGCCCTTTTCCAGAGAGCTCGGGGTTCGCTCCCCGTGCCAGCCCAAAGGCAGCCCTCACCTTAACCTTTGGGGAGCCTGGCACGGGTGAGGGCTGCACTATATCCCCGAGGGAAAACAACAACGGTCCTGGAAGATTTCAAAACGCTGCAATTCATCAATGACGTTATTTTATAAAATTATTCCTCCCCACCCATGAGTTCTGTGCTAGAGGATCTTTGCTACCCATTTGCTTGAACCCCGGGAGGACTTTCAGTGTAGTGCTGAGGTTCTCATAAGCGAAAAGGCTCAGACCTCTTACCTTCAATAACACACTGATCAGGGACAGGAATTTTCCTCCCCATCTCGGTGACATATGCTTTCACTTTACCCAGGTTTTCCTTCAAGTGCAAGTAGAGCTTGTCCTGGTATTCCACGGGGCTCATCACTGCCTCTGTGCTTCCTTCGAGGGCCTTTTCTTTCGTAGTTTCTGACAAATTTGCAGATTCTGGGTAATCGATACTTTGGTGTGAAACCAAAGTATTTCCCAGTTGCATTGCTTCATGATCAACACTAAAAGGCAATTTGTCATTTTCTTGGCTAACGTAGATCTCGGTGAAGGAGATGCCAGCAGTTATCTCCCCGTTCTCCTCGTCCTGTCCACTCTCCGAGTGTACCCCCTTCACGCGGACTGCATGCAAAGCGAGGCTTTTGGATCTGGAAGGTGATTAAGGAAAGGAAAAATGTTTTGGAATAGAGACAAGACACAAAAATCACCTGAACACATGCTCTTCTGAGCTACCTCTGTGCAGCTGGTTCAGAGAGCCGAGTGTGGGGCTCGCTTAGCCTGAGGCAAGTATCTTTTGGTAAATATGCATTTCATAAGCAAAACCCAAGCCACAACTTTAATAAGCAAATGAAACTAAATAATATCCTTATATCACAACATCTGCATGCCACGGAGGGAGCTAGTCAACTTATCTGCAAGAAACTTATAACCCCAGGACTGGAGTACAGGCTTTATTGATCACATCATAAAAATGCCATCCAGCAGCCATTTCACTGAGCCAAGGTTCAGGCTCCAGTTCTCACTGCCCCGTACCTATACACCGAGGATGAAGTTAAGCCTCAGTAAGAGGAAGAAGGACAGAACTGAAGTCACTGAAAGGGCAAATTCTGGAAGAGAAAACCTCTGCCGTGAAGCTGCGGTGCATGGGCAGCCTGAGGGCACCGTGGGTGCACGATGCTGTCTGAGCCTTCATCTCACCCAGGGTCCCCGGAGAGTCGCCCTCATCGCACACGGCACACAGGCAAAATTCAGTTCAAACACGTGATATGTATTGTCAGCAACAATACTCGAGAACTGTCTCTGTATCCTCCATTCTAGTAATATCTGTATGCAAATATTTTCCTCTCCCTTGTGCTGTTTTGGGGCACAGAAGAGATCAAATAAATAATTTAGGTTTTATCCAGCCTTTGAACTCATGAATATGAGGCCTGGTTAAAATTAGACTTACAATGCCCATAGGCATCATGCAAATGGATCAAATTCTCACTGTTTGGATAAAGTTTTATTGCAAAAATGATATTCATGAAAACCACTCACACTTTTTACAGAGCCATACCTGTTAAATCTCATATCCTTCCTTTCTTCTTTAGAAACCTGGCCTAAACTGTATCTCCGCACTGAGCCAGGAGTACTGTTGTCAACATTTATTTTCTCTTCAAAAGCCTGTATTTTAACTTGAAGCTTTTCATCTTCTTCATTTCCACTCATAACAGATTTTAAATCATCCAGTGGTACAGGAGATTCTGTTTCAGTATCATTTTCCATTCTAAGGAAGTAGAAAGCAGAGAATTAACTCTGGCATGCTGTGCTCATAGTGATGCTGATGCTGCATTCCTGCCTGTGACCTGTATTAAGTATCTGGTAAAATAATTATGTTTCAGCAGAGGTTCTCTCAGAGGTTGATTAATCATTTTCAGAAACATCTTCTGGATCGATGTCTCTGTCAGATGGACCAGAAACACTGAACATTTCTGACAACACTGGATTAGAAACTGCATGTGCTATATCTTGCATAAGCAAACCCCAACTCTTCCCCTGATAGTCCCATACAAAAATTTTTCAGCTGAATTTAAACTATTCTCAAGCTTGCTAAACGGTGACTTCTTACGTTATTTTCATAACCCAAAAGTCAAGCTAATTGCGGAGTTTACAGAAGTCTGTGGTTTTAAAGGTTTGACGAAAGTACATGCAGTTCCTACCAAATTATTGTACTCTGAGTAAGAAAAGTATCTTTTAGAACTCAGCACAGGGACAAGAATAGGCTCAGGAAAAGCTCTAAACAATGTGACTGAAGTTCAGTAAAAGAGAAAGAGAAAATTAAGAGTTAAAACGACTTTGTCGGACTGCAGGGGAAGCTGGTTTATTTTAAATTTGATTGTTATGTCAGTCTTAGGCTATGTGACCTCTTAATGCAAAATTCAAAGATAACTTTAAAATAAATTGAAGGGAAGCTGTTAATCTTAAAGGACAAAAAGAAATTTGCTGGCAAATATACTGCTGGCAAACATTTGCGTTCTAGTGATGAAAATATCCTCTGACCAGTGAAAAAAAACCTTTGCTGGAGGCCCAGCAGCGCTGGGGCAGGGGCGGCAAATGCCACCAGCCAAAGGCCCAGGGCACAGCCAGGCACACAGATGTCTCGCCCTGCTCCAAGCGCAGCCACTTCCATGCCCAAATGCAGGTTTCCTAGATTAAGGTTTTTCAGGCCGGATTCCCCAAAACAGGGCTTCTGAACATGGAGCTCGCTGGGTTGCTGTGCAGCCCGCAGCGAGACTCAGCTCTCCCGAATATTGGGCCATCTGCCAGGAATCTAAACCTTGGGTGTCTGGTCTCTCCCTCGAAGATGTGGCTTGGCCTTTGTGCAGCAGCAGCAGGACTGAACTTCCCAGGGGACCAGCAGCACACCGTGCCAAAAGCACTGTTGCCCCTTGCTCCCCCCTTCAGGGAGGTGCCTTCTCCTGGGGATTTATATGTTCCCATCTCACTCCTGCAACTATGGAGTAACTGGGCCAAGAAATCATGAAGGCAGCACAAGGACAATCAGAAATCTCCTAGAGAATCGAGGGGTATTTGACAGGATTTGCTTTATAAACTCTACCCACAGCTCCAAAACAAGCTCATTTTATTTCTGACCATTACTTTATTTTTTTTTTTTCCCCTGACGAGCAAACATCTGAATAGCTAAATCTGTAAAATATGGATATGGAAAGCCACAAATGAGAGTTTTAACACAGGACTATCAAAGCAGCAGTCTCAACAAGTCATGCTCACAGTCAGAAAGCCTATTAAAAACTCTCAAATACTGCAAATTACCAATTGTGGAAACAAAAAAGCATGTTTAAAAAAACCCAACCACTAATACTGCATCACAAAATCCACTTTTTCATTTGTTTTGATAAAGGCAGTTCAGGATACTTCTCAGGGGAGTTGGCAAGCTTTGTCTTGTTTTGTTTTTAATTTAGGCAAGATCTCATAATATATTAACACTGCAGACCACTTTGAAAAAAAATATTCTTCTGTAATAAAGAACCTTGGTATGACCTTTACTAACAAATCTTTCTGGAGATGTGGGACAAGATTTAATTTATTAGAAAGCTGTCACTCCAACATAACCCTCAACACTGCTCCCATTGTGGGAACTAAGCACTAAGAAAAATGTCCGTTACATACGTAAATACATGTAAAGCCCTCTGGCTACAGAGTGGGGATTGATGGACTGATGGGCTTTATGAATGACAGACCCAAAGCAACAAGCCTTGCTGATGTTTGGAAATAAAAATGGCCTTTTATAACAGCACCTTTTTGTCCAGCATTTTCCCGTTGAGCTCTGATGGCTTTGTGAAGGAAACACAAGAAAATGCTTCTGCTAAAGAAACACGTGAATGAACCCTATCCACCGTACGTAAAGCAGCAGTAAGTTAGTGCATACGGGGCTCATCGCTGCCTGGTGCTCCTCAAGTTTTGACCCCCTTGGGGTCCCCAGGGGATCACTTGCTCTCACATGTACCCGCTTCGCGCTCGCATCAATTCCCGGGAAGCCAAAAGCACATACCCCAAGCAAAACGTTCAATGAAGCCTCCACCCCACGCCCAACGGGACGCCTGGCAGGTCTTCCTGCTGGCCTCCCCTTCCAGCAACAGTAAAATAAACTATTGTTTGAAATCTTGGCAAGAGGCATTCGGTACATTGCTGAGGTTGCTGGAGCAGGATCAGCTTACACCAAAGCTCAGGCTGTTTTCAAGAGAAAAAGGATGCACAAACCTATCGAGAGATCATAAGGATCTGGCTTGCAAAGCCAGTATTAGGCTACTCATGGTTTCGCTGTTTTAAATTCTCTGTAGAAAGAGGCTTAAATACACAGGTCAGCAAGTCAAGAGCGATACATTCATTTCAAGGGCATTTCTCCAGACCACCAGCACCATTATCAATATCACCAGCCAGGTGCTTAAAATGGGAAAAGGAGCATACACAAATAGAAATTGCTAAAAATACACTCGAGGCGGGATTGCTTCCAGGGCTTCAACTCTGCGCGGACGGAGGCAACGCGACCGGATCGAGTGCAGGTCCTTGTGGCTCATCAGCATACAGACATAACCACCTCCTTGGATACCACGGGCATGCAGGTTTGAGGAAGGGAAGGGGTGGATAGCAGTGGTGATCTCAAACCTTCTGCCTCACGGTTGGGAAGCCCAGCAAGAGCTTCCAAACGTTCTAAGGAATGGTGGTGGAAACATCACCAGCTAGATGCTGTTCAAGGCTGAGGCCCACAAGGAGCTGCAGGCTGCATCCTCCGGCCCTTCAGACACAGGCCCTGCATTCACAGGTACTAATGGGGGAGGCCAGAACATTCTAGTAGTTGATTTTAACAGGGTGCAGGCAGTGGCATGTGCTGCCTGCGGGGCAGTTGCTCCCAGGGCCAGGCAGGATGCAGAGTGGTAAGGGGAGTGGATGCTTCTTGGCACCCACACTGCATTAAAATCACACCACAGTCCCTTACCAACACGTCTTCGATGCTCTTACAGCCCTCTTCACTCCAAATGTTGATTTAAAGAAGGACAAATAGAGTAGAAAATGGAAGGCAAATGAATGGTGAAGGAGTGATGTCATGTGCTAGACCTATCCTCTCCTTTAAAGGAGGAAAGATAATTTCACCCAGCCACTACACTGAGTGGTACTGGTATAGCCTGTTCTGCTCAGTTCTTACCCAGAATGAGGGCTTGGAAGCATCATTAAATTTATTTCTTCCCTTCCCTTCAGTTGACTGTGCTATACTTCTAGGTTGGATCAGTCCATTAAAACTCTGTATGCATTCTTAAAAAAGCACCTCTGAGACTGAATAACTTGCAGTTTTGTGACAGTAACGGGCAACAGAGCATCGCATGGTTTTAATTATGCTCTCCACTAGCTGCATGTAAAATTCCCTGTGTCAAACAACTCCAAGCCAGCCATCGCTCTAAAGAAATCCATTTCTTCTTATGTAAACACACAATTCTGGAAGGAATGGTTATAATCCAGCCACACATTTAAAAATCTTGTTTCCCTTTCACAGCACAAAGGCTCTGGATTGTTGCTCTTTAAAAAAAAACGCTGCAGTTCAGTAAGAGCAGCAGCTCTGGAGCGAGGAGGGCATTTCCACGTCGATGTCTGGGCCAATCCCACTCACGCTACTACAAGTCAGAATAAACACTGCTTAAATCAGCGGAACACTCTCACTTTAGGCTTAATTGCTGCACCAAACTTGTCCAATTTAGCTGATGCTCTGCTTGATGCCAGCCTGAGCTATAAAACCCAATACCTAAAAAGCGTAATACAGAAAAATCAGTGTTTCGGTGTGATCTCTTATAGCCACGTTGAGATAACAAGATGATGGCAGCTGCAAGCAACTGCTGTCACAGAGGATTTGGGGTGGTGGAGATACAATAAAAAAGTTTTTAAAAAAAAGTAAATCAAGCAGCAGATGGAGAATAAGAAATCATTTCAGTAAGGTTTGTTTGAAAGGGTCCAGGCCCTGAGGCTGGCTCGAGACAGCTGTGTGCGGGGCAGAGCCCAGAGCAGCAGACGTGTCCCAAGAGACTGTTCCTTACCCAGAGGAGCATCAGGAACAGGCTTTTGCATCCCATCGCTTCTGGCTACTCTCACACCCACCTTGTGGCGAGCACGGCTGCATCCCAGGGGCTGTCCCGTCTTATGAAAGCAGCAATTTATCCAGAGAAATGTTAAAATCTACTAAGAACAAAATAAACAGCGTGGAGGAATGTCTATTTTAAGTTCCTTCCACTGCAGACACGGGCCAAACTCTGCCCATCCTTAAAGCAGACTAAACCCTGAGCAGCTCCTCTGCAGCCCTGGGGTAAGGTGGGTGTATTTTCATGGCCTGCCCCCACATATTGCCCTCCAGAGCCTGGCCCCATGGCAACTTCCACACTCCAAAGAGAGCAGTTACATGTTCAGTCACTTACACACACAGCTGCATTCAAACTTGTCACTTGGAAGCAAATACAACTTAAACAAGCGAGTAACCAAAGCCTTCCCCTTTCACGCTCAGTATAATCAGTAGTTTTCTTTCTGAAGGAAAATAAGGAGGTTTTCTGAAAAATCCAGCAAAATATATTATCGTTTCCTCCCTTCTCCTCCCCCAGACTCTCCACCCAAGCAGTATTTTGCATCTGTAACCACACACAGATGAAGAAGCTTCTACTCCCCAGCAAAGCAAGTCCTTCACAAAGGGGAATTTTAAAGAGGAATGGGAGAACATAGCAACACCATTTTAGTAAAATCCTTTACTTCTATCAGCTCTAGAGGCCAATGTTAAGCACAGAACATAATAAGGAATAGGAATATCACAACATTTTAGCAAATAAAGGAATTTTTCCACCATGAATCAAGGGATCACGATGGGCCATGTGAATAATTATTATGTTTTGTTACTGCAGCCTCAATTCCTGTTCTGCTTCTCTGCATTTCCCCCAGTACGTGACATCCTTCTGATCCCCTTCCCTAAGTGACATCTGGCACACTCTTCTTCACAGTTGAGCTTGACTAGCTTGGAAAGCGTGTCTGTCATTCCATTCTTGCTTTGCTACCTCCACAGGCTTTTTCATTATCTTCAGTGAAACTTTTCATAAAAGGACTGCTGAGGGCTTGATTTCAGCTGAGGTTCTGCCACCAGGTGAAGTTTGGACATTTCTTACAGCCTTGGTGTAAAATGAGAGACTGTATCAGGGTTCCTCTCCTTTTTCATTTTTAACTCTCTCCAGGATATCAATTAATTGTTTCTCAAATGACCTCAATGTTTTGGCTCCAACTCTACAAGCCTGTCTCCAAGGCTATCCTTCATAGTTATGAGTTTTCTGACATCTGTGTTAAATTTTTTCAAAGAATTACTATTCCTTTGTGCCCTCTTGACCTATTTCAGTATACACAATGATAATTATAAGTCTCTCCCTAATTAAAAGTGACTACCACCATATATTTAAATAACACATATTCTTACTGTGACAAATGCAGCAATGTTCCCAATGCTTTAACCTTAGATTACACATTTAAAAGAAGCCGAGTGAGCAGAACATCTTCTTGTACAAGCTTGAGAAACTTTTTTCAGACTTTTTCTAGCAAACCTTTATCAGGGAGCTACGCCAGTCATTGTTCTCATCAGCTTCAGTGGTTATCTTCTAGAATAAACTCAATGATAGTTGTGTAGCCTGATTTCACCAATTTATTTTTAACTGAAGCTTTTTAGATTGCCTTAGTCTATTTATCCGAGACATGGCTTTCTTCCTGTTCTTTAAGTGCCAAGAGTTGAACAGCTTCTTTATTCTTCAGTGCCAAATGATGCAATTTCTCTTATATGATGGTCAGAGGTCATTCTGCCCAGTAGCACGAAGCTGATGTCTGCTGTGTACCCACAGCTCTTACTGCCACCCTTTAATTACAGATTTCTGCTTTATGTATATTTGAAACGCATACCTCAAGTTACTTCTACAAGTAGCTATGTTGTCCATCAGGTGTCTGTAAACTATTTTGTATGTTTACCTGACCCTATAAATAACACAGTCCAGCGGCTGTGTGAGTATATACTGGAACTACACAAGAGGGATTTCAAGATCAGTATGAAAATGGCAACGTAGCAACTTAAAAGAACTGCAGTGCATCCATCTTTCAGCTGATCGTTCATTCATTGCAATTTGAATATATTTAATATAAATTTATCCTGCCGCACACAGCCATGGAGGTGGCTGTGGTTGTACCACACAGAAACTAGCTTTACCTAGCTCCTGCCGCGTTGTCATTCTCTAGCTGTCGGACGAGGAGCTTGGCGATGGCAGTGAAGCTGTTGCTCATGCGGTAGATGTCTCTGCTCTGGGTGCCCAAGATACTCGAGAAGGTGTCGGTGAGACTCTTAATTTCCAGCAAAAGAATATGGTGAAATGAGTGCTCCATGTTGGCCAGCTGGTTCACTAAATACATCAGGCATATTCTGGCTTGCTCCTGGACAACACAAGGAAATAAGAACAATTTTAAACAAATGAATTCATTGTTTCCTTGTGCAAAGGAGGTTTGTGTGCAGGCTGCTGACTAAAACACTGTCATCGGGGAGTAGTGGCTAGCCACGATAACTAACAAAAAGGCAACTGTGTCAAACACAGAGTTTATTTTTTGTGTCCTACTGACGTTACGTTTAGTCCTCTTGGTATTACCTAACCCGCCAAGTTCAGTACACCTTGTCTCCTCCTCAAACCTAGAAGAGCCTCTCTGAAGGGCCCTGCACTGCTCGAGGGTGGCGGGTCAGCCCGGCTCAGTGATCAGAGCAGCGGCAGCAGAGCTCGCTCCCTTTTCATCTTAGATGAGCCTGGCCAAGCTACTTTACCCCCCCATACTCAGTTTCTGTGCCCTTCTTTTTGCTTTATCCTGTGCCGTTTGAGAGGCAAACTCTCTCACAAGGGACCAAGTGCTCATGCACGCTGCTCCAGCCCTCAGGACCTTCCCTCTCCCCCAGGGTTGTTCTCCCGGCGGCCACCCCCGGCCCCTTGCAGGTTGAGCTCACCGAGGCATTAGCACGGACACAGACACGTTCTAACCTGTGGGCAGAGCTCAGCTCAAACACCCTGCGGCTCGGGTCTTCGCTGGTTTGTGGCACTGCATGGCCCACGCCTGACTGTGGCTTTGTGCCTTCAGTACAGCCTTGTCGTACTAAGAGGCTAACGCCCAGATTTTTGCGTTGTCCCTGCTACTCTCCACAACCACAAGCAATCAAGGGTCACCAGGCAATTGCAGTGAACGCTGCGTATGCCGTTAGCTGTTACAAACACTCTGCCAGGTCCATAAAACATTTCCCAATCGCAACCTCCTTCCCTGGACCTGCTGGGTGTTGCTATATTTGGTGGTGTCGCCTAAGAGCCTGTCGTCACCGGAGCTCCCCAGAGCGAGCCGGACTCCCCCAGCACAGCGCCGGCAGAGGAGCCGGGGCAGCGGCAGAAGCAGGGGAACTATCAGCATCTCTTCTTGCTAATGGCGAGAGGTTAAAGGACCTCGTAAATCACAAGGGTTCTCTCCTTTCATAGCAATTCATTTAGGAGCAACACCCAGATTAGACCCGTGACTAACACTGCAACAAAGAGAAGTTTAAAATGAGATTTCGCTTTGAGATCCCCTCGCGCGCGATAAGGTGCTGTCCGGCAGCGGTATCCATCACTGCCAAGGCACTGAAGTCTGATATGCCCTCTGTAGCCAAAGTTTTGCTAGCCAGTTTTTCAGGGGGATGTGAGCTCGCCAATTTATCAGCGAGATCACTTCCCCCACAGATTGGGATTAAAGGGGCTGTTTCAGATCATAATATTAAACATGCAAATATTTTCTAGCAAAGGTACTTTATCATCTCTGCTTGGCAAAGGCACACAATTCCAGTTCCAACTATTTATGTATGTACGTGTGCAAATTCTCAGAAAACCCCCAAAGGTGAAGAAATGCTTAGGATTCCTCTGTTTTAATTGTCTTAAGTGTATCAGGTTCCACAGACCTAAAAATATCTAAGTGGAAAAAGAAGCAGAGAAAGCAGCAATTAACTCAGGAGCTCATCCCAGATCCCCCACTGGGGTAACTGGGTAAGGCTCCACTCAGGGATGCCTACGTGGGACTCAGCAGATTGTTACAGAAACTGGGAGATATTTTGCTTTTAGAGCCTGTGCTGAAAAGCAAGTAAAGGCAAAATAAAAAATTCTCTTCTTCCCAAGGGTTAGCAGAGAAGGAGGGAAGTCGTGTGCCATACACATACTCCAAACACTGCAGGGCAGTAACATTATTACCTCCTCTCTTCTGGGACCTCATAACAGGAGAGTAAAAATTGCTGAAAGTTTGATTCCAAATACAGCTGGGCTATAAAAATACACGGGGGACTTTGGTAGAACATGGCCTGAGCATCACAAGCGAGACATTTTTTGAAGAAAAAGTCAACTTATTTCAAACAAAAGAGGATCTGCTACACCGTGCCATGACAGAGATAAATGAGCAAAGCGCATCAGACAAATTGCTTCCCTTCAGCCATATGGGCAAAAACTACAGCTCTGTCCTCGAATGGGCTGGGATGGTGTGACAGAATGAGCTTTTTTTCTCAATGGCTTGAAAGAAGTTGACTTTTTGTTACATATTCACTAGTTTATTTGGAAGACGATCCTCCCTCCAAGAGATAAACACAGGCTCAATTAACATATAAAACACATTTTTGTTTCCTAAACAAACTGTGCAGCAGACGTAACTGGAAGAGAAGTTTTGACCATTTTCATGTCACTTTGATCCAGCTGGAGTGTCTCCAGCCATGCTGAAGTGCTGCTACTCGCCTGGAGTGAGGCAAAAGAACAATAAACTCTACTGAGTAATATAATATGTAACTGTTATACAAAACAAAATTACAGCAAAATAGCTCAGCATGAAAGCAGTCATTATCCCTGCCACAATTTTTATCCAAAAATTTTCAGAAAGTCTATTTGGATGTACATAATCCACTGGGTTTTTTTAACAATGCTTATTTTATGTATTTGTGTAGTTTTTCATAAGCATCCCTTGCATTTTATGGCATTACATCTGCCAGTAGGTGAAGATCTAAAATACAAGCAATGAGGGGTGGAAAAATACTTTGCTTTACCTTAAAATCAGGTTCAGGAGACTACAAAAAGAGATCACAAGGTTTTCAGAAGCAACTCTGATTTCCAGTGCCTTCAAAACACACAGTTATTGGAAAAAAAGAAATCATGAAAACGTTCAGTTGACCTATGCCCCAAAGATGGTGTTTTGCTTTGCACAAGTTTATGGTTAAGGGACAAGTTCTGATTTCAGCTTCACCCACGAGACCGTCCCTGACATCAACAGAAGCAGCATGTATAAACAAGGAGGCAACCTTTAAAATAAAGGGATCTCTCTTCAGCCAAAGCTCTCATCTCTCCAGGGGTCTGTCTGAACTGCCAAGGTGGAGGAAGCAGTTCAGTGAAAGCACAAGAGGTTGCTTCTAGAAGGCAGCAGAAAGGATCTGCTGCTCATATCTGCAGTCTATACCATAAAGGCCAAGCCTCAATCCTTGCCACCTCTTTCCCCCAAGTAAAACTTCCAAGTGAAATAAAATATCAAGAAATAAAATTCCAACACTGCCGTCGTCGTTTCATTTCCCACGTGTTTTGCTTGGCTGGGAAGGGGATGCCAGTGCTGATTCGCATCTGTAAGTAAGGACTAGCAGCGTATCTTTAACATGGCTCTGTTACAGGAAAAGGAAGACGGGGAGAAGTGACACCAGAGGTTTTCAGGAAGGCATTGCCACGGTGGGCTGCGAGACGAGACCATCAGCAGCGCGTGTGTCCGCAGAGACCATTCTGCTGCTTGCACGTTTCTACTTGGACCCAACCTAAATAAATGAACTGGCTGCAGTAATGTTTGTAACTTAGCAGTTACGCTTAGAGATCAGAGTACTCTTTTTAATTCTTTCTTGTGGGTATGCTCATTGTTATATACTGAGCCTTTAAGATCTGTCCAGCTTTTATGATGCCAGATGTGTTTCTGCTTATTTTATCGCAGGCTGATTGTCTGCATTGCAGTGAGTCATGCCCCATACATCAGAGAAACTCATGGCTCGCTCTTCCTTTCAAGAAGCCTGATCTGCACAGGAGCATGAAGAAACACGACCCGTCTCTTGGCTCAGAATATGGTGGGGGCAAAATCTGCACAAGGAATCGGCAGAGGAAAGCAAATAAAGCATTTATGAGGGAAAAGGAGGACTATGAGAGATCTGCTGTGTTACTAAACACACAAGAGGCACAGGTTCCCTTTGGTCACCACGTCTGGATGCAACCCCAGGCAATTGTGGGCCAATGAATGTCCCGCCAAAGTAGCTCCTCATACCCCCACAAAACTGTGGGCCACAAAACACTCAAGTTCCCTGAAAGAACATAAAAAATCCTTCGGGTAAAGAGGCAAAACTCACAAGAAGAAGGTGAGAAAAAGACCATCAGTTATGTCTGTGAAGGAAGAGAGAAGTTGCTATATGAAAATGCACAGGTGATGAGGGGCAGCAGACTGCATCCCACATCACAATAGCATGCAACACCCAGCCACCACCCACACGTGTTAAGGCTCTTTCTGCACTGTTTATACCAGAGGGAAGAGCCAAAGCGGCAGCGTGGCACTGCCAAAAGCACATCCAGATCCTTCAGATCCAGTGGGGGGATCCCACAGGGTGCGTAACCTGGGGCCGGGTGGCAGCGCTGTGCAAGCCTGGCACTGACGTCAGGAGCCTCACGGACCAGTAAAGCTCAAAGGTGACTGCCGAAACGAAATCAGTTCACCGGAGCGCTGGTACCTACTTAGATATTTCAATCATGGCAGATCTTCCATAATCCAGAAGCATTCATGCTTTCTCTCTTTTCAGAAAGCAAAACAAGGGGAGGAGCCACTCGTCTCACGTTGGAACGTTCACCTCTGCCACCCCTCGCGTGTTGTTTTTATCAATGTTTTTGAGTATCTAGTGCAAGGTCTCCAGGCTGCCACTAGAAGAGAGCCCGGAACAAGCAGATGACAAGCGTGCCATCTCCGCAAACACGCAGCACTCGTGGCAGCAGAGCGGGCTGGAATGCACTCTGCTGCCAAGTCAGCAGCTTGCAGCATCTTCGAAAAATAAGACATATGACAGAGGACATAACGCCAGTTTGACACTTCTAAACGAGAGATTGGAGATTAATTATTCAACGCAGGCTTGCTCAGGCTGCACGTGCAACGCTTGGTAGCTACGTGTATCCGCACAAACCAGCTGATTAACAAACACAAGAATAAAACTTTCTGCAAATTGTTTCTTTGTAAACTGTCTGTAGTCTATAATTTCCAACAATATATGAAATATAACATGTCCAGTTAGTTCCTTGCTTATTCTTGGTATTGGTATAAAACAATAACAACAAAAGGCAAAATAAATTCAGTCGCTTTTAAGCAGCAGAAAGGGGCCTCAGAGACACTCCCATGGGAAGAGCTGGTTCAACACACTACAATACAGAATCAGAAATAAATCCCTGAATTCTGAGGCCAGCTGTGCTCATCTAAGGGTTAGCTAGTTATAACCTGTAATGCTTCTAGATGTTGACTCTTAAGTAGTAAAAGCAGAACTCAATGTCATCGGCTGCAGTTCCTATAAAGGTAAACTTTGCTGAAGTGATGTAAGTAAACAAGGAGAGAACAACCACCTTCATTTGGCTCACAGTCTTCCTCCCTTTGACTCCGCTGGAGGCCAGTTTGGAGTGAGGATGACCAAAAAGTCTGACGCAGGAAGGCAAAACGTACAGTGAAATCTCTAGCCTTTATGCAAACTCCAGTTGACAGGATCACTGAAAGGACATAGAAACTGTGGGATTCAGCTCTTTGCTGAAATAAATTCTCCAGGTTACTGTACGGTATCAGTGCCACACTTCAGCAAATGGTTAGATTTATTACATACCGTTCATTTGCTGCTATATAATCGAGTTTTGTCCCAGCCATAAAAAATTGAATTATTTAGCAGAAACTCTTTAAGTTCAGCAGAACATTATTTTTGCCTTTACAGAATGGTGATGTGAGGTGGAAGGAAAATATCTATTAACAGTGGTGAAAGACACATTAACTCATACCTGGGAATGAAAATAAAAATCTCATTAGAAATCATGATGTGTCATAAGTCTAACCAGTTGGGTGGCCTCAGGACACGCAAGGCCTTGAGCAATCGGGTAGTTTACAAGCTCGTGGTGGTAATCTCCTCCAGGGTGTATTTTTAGGAGCAGGGGATAGCAGCAGGGTAAGATGGGTCTTACTGGGGTCTAGGGCATCTCCTGGGCCCAGCGGGACAGGGCTAACACGGGACCTACATGAGCAGCATCCCTGCTGTTGGACTCTTGGGTTGCCCAACAGAGCTGGGATTCTGGGGAGGGCAGAGGGCTCTGGGAGCTGCCCGATGGTTTTGGTATACACAGTGTGTTTGAGTCTGGTCATGGCACCTGGATTAGGTGAACATCGCTCCCGCATCCAGACCGCACAGTTCTGACTAAAGCAAAAAACTTCAATGCAAAGTCATTACGCTGCCATGAAACTCCCATAATTTTTTTAGGAGTTTGTCACTGTAAATCCTTTTCAGGCATAATGTTCCCATTGGGTTAGATCCCGAACTAAGATGTGGTGAGGATTAAGCCCAGCATCACCACCGAGTGTTTTCATTATAAAGACATTTGTCTGAAGTATCCAATTAACTATGGCTACAAAGCCAAAAAAATCTGTATTACACTATACGAGAAAGTTCATATTTCACTGCATGATTACAACATTCCTGAAGGTTAAATGCAACTAAAATATGATATCATACAAAGGGTGTGCAAAGTATGTTTTCCTTTCTCTCTGCCTTTCATTTCACATATAGGTACACGGCAACCTAACTTAGCTAAGCCCCCGGGATCACGACAGTTATGCGCTTTTACCCAATAGGAGTTTTAACCATTCCATAAAAAGACAATTTGTATAAACAGAGCGCATACGTGCACAGACCAGATACAGAGTAAATAATGATTTTATATTTATCTTTACAGTTATGAGAATTTAAATATTTCTTTTTCACACTCAATTTCTTCTAGAAAGTTTCCTTCTTTCCCACTAACCTGAACCCCATTTCTGCAGAGACCCTTTACTACGTGACTGCTCCGTGGTTAGAAGATCTAAGGGCAGTCTTAGTCACCAAAATACCACATCTGATTTTTGTGGTACTTGCTCTCCTAGCCACGCTGGTATTACAGTCTAGACCTATGGTGGTCTCACGACCAGATGTACCTTCTGGTAGGGCGATCTGGTTACTTGTGAAGAAAAGAATACTTAGATGTATTACTTTATGCAAGATCTAGAAAAAAAAAACCCCAACAACCCAAACATCAAAACAACCCAACCTTAAAACCAAGCAACCCACTTGTTTTTAAACTTACCTCATCAATATGTCCAACAGCTCCAAAGACCTTTGCTGTTTGCCCAATCAAACCTGGAAAACTCTCACCAATTTCTTTCAGCATTGGAAGAAAAGGGGCTAAGGCTGTCGGTTCATAGCTGGATATTTCTAGAAGTATGTTTAGAATAATGTCACTGTGGCTAGGGTCTCTCAAGTGTCCAAACAGAAATGGAATACACTCTTTCAGCACCTATTAAAAAAATCAGGCAGAAGCAAGGTGTGAATATAGCTGTCAGTTGTGAACGCATATAACCAAAAGGAGTCCTGTACGCTGGAGTGATAAAAATAAAATCAGTTTTCCACTCTTGCTGACCTTTGCACAGAGCTATTGCTGAGGTCAATCGAAGTTCAGCTCAACATATGGAATAAGGGTAGGCTGTAGCCCTAAAATATTGCAGTTATGCATATATAAGTAAGGAAATGCCCAATTGTTAAAAAAGACAAAAAAAATCTTACCAAATATTTCCATTGCTCTGGGCCAGTCCTGTACTTTATTGATTAAAATAAGATAAGACTTAGCCTTCCCCAATGATACAGTAAAGTACTAGTAGAAATTTTTGGTTTCCACTGGAAACTAAATAACGTGACAAGGTTAATAGCTGGAACAAAGGAAAAAATAAGAGGCAAATCCTCATCGCTCAAAAAAATGCTGTAGGCAAGATGTCATTTCTTATAACAACACAATTTTCAAGAGGCTGAGGGTGTAGTCCTTAAAATCATCTTACAAACAGGATGCAGTGTATACAACTATCTACCGAACGGTTATTTTTCATATAAACACACGTGCACACTCACACACCCACCTCTGATTCAGTGAAACTTTTGCATCTGTGTAAAGACATTTCAAGACAGAAATGGGGCATAAAGTGACCTGCTCTTCCGTTATTTTTTTGGATTATCAGTTTGAGCAAGTTGACACTTATCACTCTGGCAAAATACTGCAGGTGGGTGGCTGAATAAATTGTTAGTAGGAATTAATGGTAATAATAAAGAGAATCCAAACCAACTTCAGACGTGCCAGCTCCAGCGTGGAGCCTGCAATAGCCAGTGGTGCACCCCAGCTCCCTCGGCTGACGAGTGCCTTGCTTCCAAAAGGAGCTCCATTTCATCTGGGACTGTGTACTACGATAAAAATTCCTCAGGTACCTGGGGGAACAGTGCTAACTACTGTTAATTTTTTTTTCCCAAAGATTCTATGAATTTCATGAATTCACAAAGTAGGTCGTTTTGTGCCTTGTTCTACTGTGCTGGGTGCTGTCAATGACACGCAGTTTCCAAAGCATGATATGCCTTGCCTTAATTAATCTCCAGCTCACTCCCAATTAATTCCTAACTCATTTTGATTTTCCTTAATATGTAGTTCAATACAGTTCATATGTTCTAACGGAACCATAGCTATGGGAATTCATACTCAGCTGACAGAGCAAGAGCCAAAAAAGTTGAAAACAGTTCTGGTTTAACATAAACTTTTTGGTCCAGCAGAGTCATTGTTATGCTCTCTTTATGATTAAATGGAGAATTTGGAATGGAATGAAAGAATTCACGGGGAATTAGCATAGGAAGGCACTGTCATGCATGTTATGGGACTCCTCACTGTTGGGAGAGCAGCTAGCAGACAGACCTTGCCAAGTCATCTGAAACAAATAAAACTCCTCCAAAAGGAGGTGCAGCATTTAGCAGTAAGATCTTCCAAACGCTGTTTTACCCCCAGTTCTTTCTTCCTAGCCACGATCTGGAGGAGCCTGAGGAGGTGGTGGTGTTCGGCTTGATCCAGCTGAGCCATCAGTGCCACCAGCTCTCTCAGGTGGAGGTTTATCGCCTGCGGCCGCTTCTCGTACAGAGCAGGCAGGACACGCAGCAGCAGCGAGTTCCCTGAGAACAGAGGAAATGAGAGGGCAGTGACTTGCCGCATGTCCATACCCTCCAGCTGGAGAGAGCCCTAGAAAAGTCAGCACACACCTGGAGACACCAGCTTTATTTAAGAGTCATCAGTACAAAATCAGGGAGGCATAAAGCGCACTGTAGAAAAATATATACTGGGCCAAGAAGCCCAATAAATAGCCTAAAGAGAATGAAATATTGCAGGTATAATGAAGTAGGTTTAAAAAGAATAATAAAAGAAAGTCCTACTAATTATAATTTTCATTCTCAAGTACGATATCATGAGAAGGCTGCCTAATGAGCTTTCAGATTAGGATGATACTCTGTTAAATCCTAAACCAAACTAACTGCGATTTAAATTAATTAAAAAAAAGAAAAAAAGGAAGAAGGCTAGAAAAGACATAAAAGTTATACTTCCTTTGTTGAGATTCAGACTTTCAATTTAAATAAGCAGCATGTGGAAAGAATAGCTGGTTATTAAGAGAACTAAATACGCATGACAGTAAATTTGAACATAAATAGTTAAGGATGCCATTTCCAGGAATAGAAAGGAGCCAGAGAGAGTCAACTGCAGACAGACAAAGATATGCAAAACCCCTCTCTCACACGTTTCCTTAAGATGTCTGCGCATAATTCAATTTGAAGCCCAGGCTCATACCAAAATATATAACTTCACGTTGCTGTACATGCCTGCCTCAATATATTTAAAGTTTCACTTGAACAACATATGGAAAACATCTGCCTATTGCAATGTAGTGTGGCTCCTTTTTGTAAACCCTTGAAAGTCCTTAAGGTCTCTTTGGATTTGGTTTCCAATAGGAACTAGCTCTCTGGACTGCTGCTTTTTTCTCCCATCTAAATCTGAGCTGTGTAATTTTGGAAGATAAGCAGGTCACTTCATGGCTGGTAGAAAAAGGATAGCTGGGTTCAGCCTGGACCACATCGTGCTCTTGCCAGACACAGAAAACGCACCCCAAGACACCGTTAGGCCTCGCAACGTCACCTCTGAGCCAAGTAACTCACGTCTAATTCATCGCAGGCTCAGACAACTTTTAGTCGAGCAGCTTGTAACGATCCCCAAGGGGTCCTTCCGCTTCGGAGGAGTGCCTCCACACTTCTGCATCCTACCCAAAGCAGTTACTCTGCTTGAGGAATCGTTGGCAGCTCCGAGCCCTCCGTACCACCTCTGCAGCGCTAACGGCAAGGGTCAGACCCAGCCTCTAATCCCACGGACGGGGCAAATTTCTGTCTTGTTTTCTATATATAAAGCACAAAGGCCAGTTGCAAAGGGAAGATATTTGCTGAGGAATTACTCTAAACAAATTCACAAGCTGTTCAGTTTTGGCTATTTTCTAGCCAATTTTTTTTGTGCAAATATCTTCCTGATGTTACAAGTCAGTGTGTAAAAAAGTGTCACTTCTTTTTATGTGTCACTATCGTACCATGGGATTCATGCAAAGCACTAACTCACCCCAAATTAGAACCAAAATGGTGAGAGGATGTATTTACTGAACTTTTCTAGAGTCACATCCGAGTTCCAAACTGAACAATTTTGTAACTGAATACACTAAAACTTATTTTCTTCTCCAGATAGTTTAGTGCTTACAGAAATAAGTCCTTTCTTTGCACTTGCACATGTTTAGCTTCCACTGGAAGTTTTCTGCCCATATGGAACAGAGCCCTTAAGCTCCAGTCAAATTTCAGCAATAGTAACAATTGCAAAAGATGAAATTCCCATGTTCCTGGAGAGGCAAAATTCATCTCAGCTGCAAAAATGCAGAGGGAAGGAATTCAGCAGAGACTAACAAAAACGAGCAGCTTTAAACAAGGAAAACCAGCCCTGAACCTGAGGCATGCTATTGCCTAAGCTGGGATGTCACAGATAGGAAGGTATCTGGAGAGTAAGACTAAGTATTCAATGTGAGGAAAACAAGCATTTAAAGTATTGGATGTATTAGAGGAGTGATACCATTCGTCATGACACAACACGGTGGATTGCAGCCACGAAACTTCTCTGAACAAAAATACGTTGTACAAATGGGAATTTGGGCAGTTTCCCACAGCAAACATTGCTGGGTTTACATTTGCTAACCAAGAGAAATGAAAAGCCAAGGCAATTTAGAAGCAACCCCATCACATTGATATTTAAGTGACCTCACTGACGTGGAATTGCTTTTAATTGAATAACCTGTGTTTACAAACTCATAAACAATCCAAGCAGACACCGCAGTTTGTGTCTGTTCTTCATAAAACTTAAGAAAGGTCACAAAGCACAACCCAAATCACTATTTTCTTGTCTTTTCATGTTTCAAGCTAGCTCTGAGTACCTCTTGTAATTTGTTTGTCATGTCTTTTCGGTTTATAAGGCATTTATGCACATGCAGCTCACCAACCTTTTGATTCTCAGTGCTCAGTCAGAGGTGATATTGTGCCCGTTCCCAAGTAATTTCCTTTCTTCCATCTTGCTTCATCTGTCTCAGTCTAAACTAAGAGCCTAAAAAGTGAGTTTGTTCTCCCGGAATGGAAAAACATTATACTCAACTCCTTAAACCTTCTCTCCCTCTTCCTTCCTCTACCACCCTTAACCCCAATACTTTCCAGATTAGATTTTTTCAGCCTTTCCAAGCAGACCACACACTGGGAATTATGCAAGTCAGGAAAAGACTAACGGTACAGTTGGGGCCACTCGCTGGCTTTGCACGGCTGGCTGCAAGTCAGGCAGGGAGGATGCAGCCAGGACAACCCCAACCAGGACCATGCCCCTGACACACTTTGGCCACGCTCCCTGCGCACACAACGAGCACCAAAGGTCACCTCGTGCTCAGTCTCTGCGCTGCCCAATCCAGAAGCAGAGAGCTTGGGGAATTAAAAAAATATAAAATAAATAAATAAATAAATAAATAAATAAGGGAAAGAGCCTGGTAGCATGCTGCAAACTAACGTGGACAGGAGGAGCTCTCGATGCCATACAGTGGTGTCTTAACATTCACTCCACATTGAGTATTCAAAGATAAAAGCCTGTGCATCTAGTTTTTTCCCCCAAACGACTTAAAAGTTAAGCACACACCTCCTCGAAAACTCTTGCCTCTACTTCACCAAACTTTTGAGGTTTCTAACACATCGCCTCGACATTATTACTTACTATTTGTGTTTGCAGGAGAGCAGCTGTAGGCCCCACTGTGGCAGGAACCCCCTGTACACATCGAATGAATCAGTGAGACAGCGTGGCACCTAGGAATTGCAGAGTGCCGTGGCCAGCAAGCCCAATGCCCAGGTAGTCCAGGTTTGCCCAAGCAAGGCTGAGCACTGGGAGGCAGCTGGTGCAGCAGCACCGGGCTCTCGGCAGTTTTCTGAGCGCCCCAAAGCATCAGGCAGCCCTGGGGTGCTAGGAGCAAGCCTGGAGGAGTCAGGAGCAGGCTGGGGACCCTCCGGCTTTACTTCCCTCCTCAGTCAAAAGGCAACACCTGAGAAGTGCCTCTTGGTTTGCGCTGCGGGAGGGAGGAAATGGTTGAGGCCACGGATTCCATCTCAACTGCCTCGCGTGGTCGCACCTCCCGCTCCCGGCCCAGGTGGCGGAGGCTGAACGAGCAAGAACAGGGGCCCAAGGACCTTGTCACACACCCCTGAGTGCAGTGCTAAGGGCTAAAGCAGAGACTCAAACGGAAAGGGAACACAGATTGCAAGTCAGATGCAATTATGGGTTGGGGTTTTTTGCTATTCTCTGAATA
Organism: Athene cunicularia; assembly: GCF_003259725.1. Classification (NCBI taxonomy): domain Eukaryota; kingdom Metazoa; phylum Chordata; class Aves; order Strigiformes; family Strigidae; genus Athene; species Athene cunicularia. The sequence continues at coordinate 1,893,644 of NW_020799110.1, forward strand.
TTTCATAGCTAATATCCAATTTGTACCATATTACCCCATATCTCACCTAAACAACGCATCTCAGAAATAACGGCCCATCGAAGGGATAAGATTTCAGAATTTAAAGCAGATTAACACCAGTAACAATAATACTTAGCACTAGATTAATGTCTAATCCAAGAGTCCCTTGTTTCGCTTTTTTGTTTTTTCCTCAAAGTTAACAGAAACAACTCTAATCATGCAGCTGCCAATCTACATGCTCCTGAAACAAAATATTAGTGGTAGCGTATTATCCACATAGTTATGATGTTGTTATTGGTAATGAGGGCTAGAAAAGCAAAACCTTAACAAGCTGTCTTTGTGAATTCTCCTTTACTGCTTAAAGCAGTAAACTGTTAGGATATAATAGAAGTTTTTATATATAACCACCAAAAAAGCTACAATATTTAGGTTAAACCACCCTCACGTATCCAAATCAACCCTAGGTATGTTTATTTTTCTACCAGTCCCCTCCAGAGCCCTGGCATGTACCAACTACAAAATGGGTTTTGCAGAGGACGCTTTCCTGTCCACAAATAACACAAAATAACACAAAACAACTGACAAAGCCAGTGCTTGTAGGCAGCAAGCTCCAAGTGACTGCAGCCCCCGCCCTCACTCCCGCATCGCCGCTCCCGGAGGGGAAGCGGCAGTGCACAAGAGCAGCTTTCCCCGTTTCTTCCCCTCCATGAGTCAGTTCATCTCCCCCCAGTGCAAACCTGGAAGGCTGGAGTGGAGAGAGCTGCACGCCCCCTCCTCCTCTCAGCCAAAACCAACAGCAGAAGTGCTCTTATTACAGCACTGGCACCAGCACTGCTCATTCATTCAAGCCGAGGCGCTCGGAGCGTTTATTAGGGGCTCGCCGCGTCTCGCTCGCACTCTCGTCTCCGCTGCAGTCTGACTCTGACTTTAGCTCCAGACAGCCCAGCTATTCTCAGGAAGCAGCTCGAGAATGTGGCCCCAAGAAATACTTTCTCTCCTTACGCTGTTCTGTGTTTTCAGGGCTTCTGTTTCTGTTTTGGAGGAAGATGAGGACTATGATCTCATGTATGTGAATCTGGATAATGAAATTGAAGGTCCAGTTCTCGGTACTGAGGAAAGTAAGTAGAATTAAACTAAATTTGTGTTAAGGACAGAATTGCATTCTTTGTTGTGTAGCTCTTGTAGCAGTTATTATTACAAACATAATTTATTTTTTTTTTTCCCCCCAGAGGAAGCAGCATGTGGCTTGTACCAGTAGATTACTATGGATGGCAATTACTAGAGCATTGGATGGTGTGCCTTTGGATTTGCTTTATACTCTTTATTTTTCAGTTTTCCTGCAAAAGTCTGCCGATGACACTTAGTTTCAGAATTGCTATAACACACGCTATTTTTCTGTTTTGATATAGAGGGAAAAACACTGACAGCCTGGAGCATATAAGTCTTGCACAGAGCTAGATTTTGTCAAGTACTCCTGTTTAAAAATGTAAGTATAAAGGAATAGCAACATCTGTCTCTTCCATTCCAGCTGCTTTGTCCGACTGCCAGCGAGAGCACACCGAGTGGGACAAGCTCTTCATCATGCTCGAGAACTCGCAGATGAAAGAGAACATGATGCTGCAGGCGATGGATGAGGTCCTGAAGGTGGACCTGCAGACCCTGAAAGCAGAGCTGAGCCAGCTCACCACCAGCCTCGCGGGCACCTTCGCCACCACGGTCGAGAAAGTCACCTCCCACATCGTGTCACAGGTAGAGCAGGCACTTGTGAGGAGCAGTGACCAAGCTGAAGAAGCCAAGAGGCTTCAGGAGTCTGAGCAAGGAAAAGTTCTCGAGCACGTCCTCCTGCTGAGCCACAACGTGTCCAGCAGGCTCGGCCGGCTGGAGAGCGCTTGGCTGAGGAGGTCCGAGGCAGAGGCTCAGGAAACAGCTTTTCAGCAGGATAAATTCGGTCCCACCAGAGGAGACAACCTCATTTTGAACTCTCTGTGGAAAGAGCTACAGCAAACCAGAGCTGAACTGAAGGCATCGCAGACATGGGCAGCTCAGCACTTACTGCCAGCAGGTAAGTCCACGTGCGCTGCGCTTTTCCAGAGAGTTCTCTTTGGTGGGCCTGTCCCAACAGAGCTCCTATAAACACCCCTCCTAAGGGCCTTCCTCTGCATGTGACCCCAAAGCAACCTTAGGGACAGCACAGCAGCTCTGAGCAGTCTCTGAACAGTCAGCGTTAGGTTAATGGTTGGACTAAGCGATCTTCAATGTCTTTTTCAACCTGGATGATTCTGTACGTACAGGGAGGAAACCCATTCACTGTTCTTGAAATAGAGGCGCTGAGTTTTTCAAACGTGGGATCAAAGAAGGGTTTAATCAAAGTCCTTATGCAGGGCAAAGCCAGCTAGGATCCCACCTCCCACAGATTAAATGGTTGCCAGAGAGCAGGAAACACATAAATTATGTTCTCTCACCTTTTACCTTCCCAGCTGGTAACTCCTACACACTAGTCGCTGAGCTCTGCTGTTCTCCCCATGCATGTACCCGCTCCTTCCTCTTCCTAAACTCAACGCTGTCTCCTCCCCAACTCTCACTGCCCAAGAGCAGAGCTGGATCCGAGGACACGCTGCTGCTGTCAGCCAGCTAAACACGCTTCCCGCAGGGAGGGCACGTTCACTGCATGCAACTGTCAGGACAGAATATTATTTCTCCAAGCATGGAAAAATTAGTAACACTGCGGCGGTGGGGTTTTTTTTTTTCCTCCCCTCCAAAACATCTGTATTTGTCAGCAAGCGAGATGGCCATAGAAAGATGAGCTCCTATCTCAAACGTCAGTTTTTCTGTGCGCTGTAACACAACATCAAAGAGCAGCTACAGCAGGGTGGGTATGGCAGAGCAAACCCCACCTATTTAAAGTGTGGGTGCAAAACCGCTACACGCAGGATATAACTGCCTACCAGACAGCGATCCCTAAATGTGACTAAATGTCACTAACGCCTCCTAAACGTTGACATGTCTTTAACGACTATTTTCCGCATATCTAAGTTACTGCAGCTCAAAACCCCCACAGAAATCCACGCTGGCAGAACCTCACAGGCGTGTGCGAATAGGAAGTCAGGGGTGCAGTTACACCAGCCTTGCCCACAACCCGTAGCAGCACCACCAGTGTGAGCTCTTACACAGGTGAGCAAGAAGCAGAGCGTGTTGTAACTCCTAAAGCAAAGCTTACACAAGCCTGTTACAACACAAACACAACATAACAATAGTTTACATCAAAGTGTTTCACAATCTCGTCCATCCTTCCATGTAGGGCATGGATTCAGCTTTGTAAGTAAATTGCTTTTACTCCTTTATCATCACACTTTAGTAACTTTTGTGTACTGGGAGTAGATCTTACAGCATGTTCCTTTTTTCCCCAGACACAGAGCCTTGCCTTCCAGAAAGCATGATCTCATTCTTTATCTCTCTCCTGTAACGCAGCCAGCCTTGCAGGCAGTTACGCTGCACTAGGTGAGAGTAAAAAACTTGATCAGCATTAAGGATCTCAGTCTCACCAGTGGAAATCCAGATTATTTCCACTGGCTCCTACATGGTTTTATATAAAATGTTCTTATTTTTCAAATTAAAAGATACATTTTAAGTACTTGCAGAGTCTCTCTCCAAAATTTTTTTTTCAAGGGAGTTTTTAGCAACTGATTTTAATTTCTCACATCTTGAATTACTGCCAGCCATACTCTTGAGGGATTTTCTAATCACACTTTTTGTTCTTCAGTGCTGGTTTTAATTTTGTTTAGGCCTTGATAATAAAGCCTGAAAGCTTGCTAATTGAAGGCTTTTTCACAACAGTGTTCCTAAGTAGCATTTTAAGGAGTATCCCCAACAGTTGCTCGCTGACCCTGCCCCTCCTCAAAAGGGCCAGTGAAGAAATGTAGATGTGCTCAAAGCTGAAAGGAAGCAGTCGCTGAAATAACACAGCAGCACCATCCTGGAGGACACAAAGAGTCCTTCATTCGCTAGAGCAGAAATTTCCACACGTATTTTAGGCATTTTAGATCCTCTACCTTATTTAAACAGGAAGCGAACCAGCTTAATTGTAGGAAGGGGCTGCTTTCCCCCCAGTGTCACCTAGAATATTAAGTTATACAACTAGGGAACAGAACACAGAATACCAGAAGTGGCTTGGCTTTAGTGATCACCAGTTACTTTTCCAAGTTTCACCAATTTCTGTTAGTCGTTTTAACTAATCTAATTTCTATTACCAACATACTGATTAATTAGAGAGATAACCTGTTTTAAAAATATCTGTCGTTTTCTACGTTCCCCCTGCTTAACCAGTGCACGTGGAAGTTTCTGACCAACAGCCCCAAAGGTAGGATTGGAAGATGGAGCCTTTATAATAAATAAATCGACACATTTCAGCATGCTTCTGCCAACACCCCCTGCGCCTGCTTTTCAGTAGCCCCTGTCCCCTTCTCCGCTGCCCAGTTGTCCAGTGGACAGCCACAGGACACCGAGTAACTGGTGCTGCAGCCTCACGCTGCTAACCCAGGGATGGCGCAGCATCTAAACCTGCCCTTTCACACATCGCTGAGCCCATCCTTGCACTGTAACGTTGCTGCTTACATCACTCCATGCTGAAAAAGAACACAGAGGCGGAAACAAGGCTTAAGTGAAAGAGAGGGGACTCCTTTGAGAAGCCCAGAAGGGAGCATATGTCAGGGATCCTGACTGTGCATGTACAAATAAACTAGTTGTTATTTACCTAACCACCTTTCTAACTTTTTCAGGGTGTGAAACAGCAATCCTATTCCCCATGCGTTCGAAAAAGATATTTGGGAGCGTTCATCCAACTGCTGGAATGACCCTTCACTCCTTTACCGCTTGTATCTGGATCAAGGTGACTGAGGCTTTGGACAAAACTATTGTCTTCTCTTACGGAACCAAGTTAAACCCATACGAAATCCAGCTTTATCTCAGCCGGGAGTCTGCAGTGCTTGTTGTTGGTGGTGACCAGCACAAGTTAGCTGTCAAAAACGTAGTTGTTCCTGGGAAGTGGATCCATGTCTGCGGTGCCTGGAGCTCGGAGAACGGCTCCGCGTCCCTGTGGGTGAAGGGAGAGCTCGCGGGCACCGCCGTGGACGTTGCCGATGCTCACACCGTGCCCGACGGAGGGATTTTGCAGATCGGACAAGAAAAGAATGGCTGCTGCATTGGAGGGGGATTTGATGAAGCGTTAGCCTTCTCTGGAAAATTAACTGGCTTTAACATGTGGGACAGAGTGCTCAGTGCCAAAGAGATAGCAGCGCAGAGTGGGGAAGGCGCGTGCAGTATCAGGGGCAACATCATCGGGTGGGGAGTCACAGAAGTTTTGCCGTACGGAGGAGCCCAGTACGTTTCTTAAATTCTGGCAAAGCAGTTTCTGAAGCAGAGAACGTATTTCATGAAGAGCTGAACACCAATACGTACAAGCAAACAGAGCTGTAGGAGCCCGCGTGTCTCGAATTCCCAAGGAAGATTAGTATTGAAAGTTTACAAAATTAGGTATTGTGGGGATGGGATTTGATCCCTGCCTGCTGCTTTGGCAAAACATGGGAAAAAAAAACCCCAACCCAAATTTATCAAAGTGTGATATTGGAAAAGCTGTTCCCGAGGTCAGAGGACTGCTGTCTCCCTAGCACAGTGCCTTCTGACGTATGAAAGCGTGTGCCACCGCGGACTTTTCGGAGGTGGATGGTGCCCCGGCTGAGCCGTCTCTGCAGAGCGGACACAAGGCTGCACATCTGCCAGGCTCCTCCAGCCATCAGCTTCTGTAGTGCTGATGGGAATTGTACAGAGGAGCCACATAAACCAAGAAATGTGTTGTTTATTAATCGCTGTTAGTAATTTGTAGACTATAACAAAACTAGCTCCTCGTTTAAAGCATTATTTATGCCACGGATTGACCTAACATATAAAAGTAATATCCCTCATCATAATCTGATGTTACATTTGGAGAAAACACAGCTGTATTATATTGTAAATTGACTTTGTAATAATTTTATTGAAATTATTTTTGTAAAGTTGTTCTGTAAATAAAGATACTTTACTAAACTAAAACTTTCCACACTTCTCATGAATAGAAACTCTGAAAGTAAATACCAGTTGGGAATTTTTCCATGTTTTGAACCATGCAGGTTTAGGGGCTGATAGAAAGAGAACAGGAATATCAATATCTCATACAGATGGGGAAACCCTCTGAGGACCAAAATCCAAGCATCAGCCAACTTTCAAGGCCTGTCATGACCACAGTCCCCCTTGTGAATGTGCAAGGATCTGCCATTTTAGGTGTTGTCCCACACGGACACGGTCGCTTGTACAGAAGAGATTCTCTGACATACTGACACACGTGCCTCGGCCCGAGGCTGTGCTAGCACGGCCCTCGGAGGCTGAGGGAAGGGTTGGTTTTGAGATATCCCCAAATAAAAATCAATCAGTACCCCATAATGCCAGCCCTCTGAGAAGGACATAGGCAGTTTTGATAGATAGTTTAGATATCCAAAGTAACCAACTAGTTTGATGACAACAGGGGGTTTGTACAAGGCAGAATTGATGAATATGCAGTGGCAGCAGCTTTGTTCTCTCACATTCACAAATTTATCCAAATTCCAGTAAAAACATAGGGCTGGCTGCAGTGCATAAGAGGCAGATGCAGAGAGCCAAGGCGCTGGTGGCGATTTGCGTGTAGAAAACCGAGCAGGAGTAGACAATGATGAATAGTTACTCGCTGGATATGTAATCATTTACGACAAGAACAATTATTCACTACCTGTTGAAGCCTCCGAACAAGTTATCAAGGAGAATGTCTTATTCAAAGCAATTCTTATAACCACTGGAAGCAGCCCACCCTCTTCTGCTCTATTCACGTTTGTCTTTCTCGTTCTCTACAGATGTCTTAAGAACACACTTTGAAAAGTTTCTTGCCACGTTGCTGCTATGCTTATTCCTGAATGACACAGCTACCAGATCCTTCCTTCCACAACACAAAAGTAGTAAGAAAAAGCTATGACAAGGTAATTTCCACTTTATTATGTCACTCAAGGGGGTTCTGCTTCATAACTAGAGTTACATGACCTGCTCTGAAGTTTTGGCAATGCTGTTTAAGGTAAAAAAAACCTGCTCTGATTGCTGGAATTTCTCCTATTACTCTGTAATAAAAACATAGCTAAATTTTAAATGCTTAGTAGTAAGGATGACAAAAATCCCTTACTAAATAATATCTGCAAATAACCTTAATTACAGAACAATGAAAGATTACCTCCATTTGTCTGCTGTCAGCCAGAAAACAGATCTTCAGTTACGAAAAACACTTGAGGTCCCACCATTGTGCAAGGGCAAAACCACTCTCAAATCCTCTTACCATAGAGTGCCCTCCATTAAATGAAAACAAATGTCCACGAAACGCAGCAGGAAAAGCAAAATCCTTAAAAAGATCACCAGAAGTCCTTCCCGGCTACTTTTCTTACTGTACCTCATACCTGAAATGTTTTGTCTTGGAAGTAGCCTCTTCCTATCTCTGTTCTGGTTTGGCAGATGACCAAATGCTAAGCCAGTCCTTTTCATTCTCACTGACTCAGCTGGAAAACTCTTCGCTTTCCAACTGCTTTGCTCCTTCTTTTATCACGTCTGTGGACCAGCAAAGCTTTCCTACAGTCTAGTCCCCTCCTGTCCAGCACCACAAGTCACCTCCACCAGCTTCTTTCTTTCCCTCCTAGCTTAACTATGTTTTTCTTTGTCAGGAGTTACTTTGCCTGTTTGAAAAACACTAAGTAAATAGTCTTTTGGGGGAGTTTGGGCTCCAAATATGGAAAAGCCAACGCAACCCTGCTGTTGCCCCGCAAACATAAAACTGAAGGCGCAAGCGCAAGGCGCACGGAACTGGAGTACGTTGCTGAGCCCAGTTCTGCTCTCAAACAAGCCTCTGCTGCAAGCAGCATCCACACCCCTTGCCTGAGCAGCTCTGGAAGGTGGAGCAGCCATGGGACGCTCAGATTGCAGCAACGACTGCAGGGGAGTTTTGCTGCTGTGCCCTGGAAACAGGAATAAATGTGCCCAAGCCCTTACGCTGCTGGAAGGTGTCAGCACAGAGCCTGTCAGCATCGTGGGCACAGTGAGACATTTGCATGTTTAGAAGCTGAGTTCACACAAACTGGAACAGAGTAGTTAAACACTCTTTCTAAAGAGCTCTTTTGTAGCTAATAAGATAAGAAACTGATTATGCAGCCAAACAGTTGCCCCAAGTCATCCAAAAATCCAGTTAGCTCTCAAACACTCGCAGACAACGGGCCAAAGTCTACTATCAGTCTCCCTGGTGCCATGAGGCTGAGCCCTGTCTGTGCAGCACCCAAACAAGGCCCTTTGTCTCCACGCTGCTGGGTAAATTCACCCCGAGCTGCTTATCCTCCCGCTTCCCTTCTCCCTTCAGCAAACAGTCCCTAAGTGCGGTTCTTAGCCTGCAGCAACCCAACCTTTTCACGCCCCAAATATAAGTTACCTACAGTGCATTTAACTCACTACGCAAAACAAAGCACTTCGCCTATTCAGAGTGCCCTCTTCCAGTCTGGAATTTCCAAACCTGATGTCCACAGCAACATCTGCTGGTAGAATAACATAAATACACAAAACCGAGCAGGCGCAGGCATGATGAAACCTTCAGCTGTAGGCATCACTTTTCTCAAACCTAAGACAATGCCATAAAACCTGTTGTGCTCTATTTCTTTCTATTAACAGCACCGAGTTACAAGTGGTAATGCACAATATTAACATATAAATACTAATGTCACAAGCCTTAAAAGAATTCTCCATCTGGCTTTAAGCTGTTAGCAATATTCTGTTCTTGGACTCTACTCAATTAGTATTATCACACAGCTCCTACATATTTATTATGTTTATCACATATTCATCCTTAAACAAAGTGGACAGAAATATTCAAACTATCATGACGTCGTAAGGACCAAATTACTTTCTAGCTTAGCTATCCCTCCATAATAGACTCCATTTATATTTTTAAGTAAATACAGAACGCACACACTTAATTTGAGGGCTTAACATCTTCATAACAATGTCCTTGGAATAAGTAGACAGCAGTTATTACTTATTGCTTACCCATACTCAAAGAAAAAACAAACTGATTTTACTACTGCAGTGGCACTATAGTAAAATAAAAATCATGAACTTCACTACTTCGACTAAATTGGACCTCCTTGCGTAGAGGTATGAATATTTTGGCTTTTTAAACCACAAAAGGAAAGTGTACAGAGGTTAGCAACAATATTCCATGTAAAGCTAATAACGTAAGCAAAATTAAAGAACCACTACAAAGCTTTTATAGCTTACGTCTATTTTGCCACAGAATGGGATTCATTTCATCCCCATTTATATTTTGGAGTATTGCCAAAGACACTAATAGAAAGGATAAGAGCCCAGTAACTAGTGTCTCATATCAGGGCTTACCATTTGAAGTCCATTAGTAGGGTACGCTAACAAGTACAGATGTATTTCCTGCCCTGCGGGTCACCCGATCTATAATGACACTTCCATAGTCAACAAGGCTCAGTAAATCACCTATTCGTGATATAGTCCGGTGTTAGATTGTGTCTACCATGTTTTATCACACGTTTATAGATACGTCCATATGTCTGCTTTCTACGTCCACGCCTCACACGTGTTTTTACGTATAACTTGTTTGGTTTTATGCCTAGTACAGCCTCAGTAATCTAACGGTGGGCACGCCGCAGGACGACATCCAAAAATCTCAGTGCATTCATACCTTGGAGGACACTTCTGACAATGGTGTCTGTGTGATCAGCCAGCAGATCTGCTTTAGCAATTGCAGCCAAGGAGAGATAACTTGACATATTTCTGCACAGCTCCTTATTGCCTCTCTGAAGAAACTTCACTGCCACTGGAACAGCTAAGGCCATTACTGGAGGTCGATTGTAATTCTGTAAAAAACACAAACGAGCATTGAAAAATAAGCAGCCGAAAAAAAAAAAAGATGATTAAAATAAGCCTCATGCTGATCAGAGTAGAAAAAAACCAAAAATCAAAACAACAGGGGGAAAAAAAGAAAAAAAACATCAAAAAAGGTTATGTTTTGGTAACACCACTGAAGGCAGACTTCAAAGAAAGAGCAAGTAAGGAAATTTAAAACCACTGCACCAGGAGATGCCAATAACACACCTATTTTTGTCTTCTGCAAGAGGAGGAAAAAAGCATGATACGAAGTGCACTAGTTAAATGTTAACTGCTGTCACATTTTTAACAAGACATTTTGTGCTTGGTGCTCTCTGACAGCAGAAGCTGTATCCATCCTCCACACAGAGTAGGTAATTTTCATCCCAAAGCGTAGGAAGCACCTTGGAGCTGGGAAACGTTGCTTGGTTGACTGGTAAATGTTGCTCCCTGCAATAAGGGAGTTGTTGCTGCCTTCTGCTCTGGCGTCACGGTGACCTGCTCCTCGCCAATGCCCAGCCCCAAGCAGGGCAGCCAGGTGTGCAGGCACAGTCAAGGCTCAGGGAAGCCATTTCAAGCCTGGATAAATCCTTCCCCAGCACAAGTCAGAGCTTCCCTCACCTAAATTACACTGAGATTCGACCTATCTTAGTGCTGGCAAAAACCACATGAAGAAAGGATTCCTTGCTTCCCAGAACAGGATTTCATGCTAAGCCACTGGGACTAAATCAAAGGCAAACTGGTACATGTAAGTCAGCATACGGGGAGAAGTGCTCGCAGGGCCATAGCTTTAGTACTGATCATCAATTGCCCTGAAATAATTAAGTTTTCCTTTTCTAAACTCCAGCCAACTTCTCTGAACACAGGAAGTTTTGGGTTAAGAAAACTTTTTCAGAACCACTAACTCCTGTTTTCAAAACGGCACCGAGCTGCAGCAACCTCAGGAGTATCTGCACATCCACTTAGACTTTGACACGAAGGTCAGAAAAGGTTTTCTACAAATATTTCTGTACAGAAATTGTGTGCACAAACGATACACATCTATTGCCCATTAAGTTCCCATATGTAACTGCCCTTGAAACTAGTAGGATATGTTTATGTGTAACTGAGGACCTACATCCTCTCTGGAGCCTCCTTAATCAGTGCTTTTCTCTCCTCTTCACCCAGTTTTTAAGCATCTCTTTGAAACCAGACATTGTTTTTAAAAATAATCCTGCAGTGAGATTATATTTAATTAGCACCTGAAATCACAGGCAACCACCGAAACCCAGATGTTTCAGAAAACAACAAAACAGTGCTAAGGCAGGCAGTCCAGAGTTAACACATGCTCATTCTGGAGCAGCGTTGAAAAAATAAATTTAGCCCCAAGAAAAAACAAATCTGTTATTCCATATACCCTGCTACGTTGCCTCCCAGGCCAGCTCTGCCTCCACCAACAGTAACGGAGAGCAGGACCGACCCGAATTAAGGCTGCGTTGTGCTACTCAACCCACACAAAAGAGCCGAGTTTAAGTGGCTATGAGGATTTTTTTTTTTTTTTTCTTGCAACAGAGACCTGCCAAGCAGCGGAGTGCTGCAGCCACTCCGGGACAGTCCCCTTCTGCCAGCCCCTAGGGAAGAAGCACCCGCAGCAACTCCTGGCTGTCAAGACAGCTTATCGTGACAACTGCTGTATGGCCAAAAATTGCGTCTTATTTAATGAGAAAAGCTCTTAAAGTGAATAGAGCTTTATGCAGCAGCATGTTTAAATCTACATAATGCCTCATTATATTTGGCTGAGAGGCACTAGTGAGTAGGAGCCAAAGTCTGCCTCCAAGTTATACTCTAGGACTCCATGAAAAAAAAATGGGAAGGTAAGGTTTGGCCCTCTGACTATGAGTTAAAAGACCTAAGAAAATCCCAACTTTTTTTTTTTTTTTTCCTGTAAGAAAGATAAAATAGTCAAGAAAAGGTTTGAATTCAGATAGAAAGAGAAAGGTTTCATTTGTTACATTATAAACATCAGGGCATGAATGCACACTTATGAAAACGAGAAGGTGACAATGAAAAACAGATTTCAATAATATGATATAGTGATGTTTGCAAACCTAGGGGACCTCCCTGCTGCTAATATCAACAGAAACACGCTGTGAGATTCAACCCAGCTGTCAGATATTCATTACTACTTCAGCTATGCCTCACGTATTGTATAAAAACTCATTTTATGCCTTCTTTTTTTTATGCAAAGGAACTCGCTGATAATAGCTCTGTTTCGGGGAGCGGTAAATGTACTGTTACAACTTTCTCATTGCATTTCAATGAGCTCCTTTCTTGAAATCATCTGCAACACAGCACAATCCCCAAAACATTTGGATACGAGCTCACTTGATTTATGCACACAGTTGACAACAGCACAAACTGAAAGCTTAGACAAGCCATTGCATATTTTAGTATTCTCATAAAATATGATTTCTAGTACTGCAAAGACAAAATATGATTTTACAACGTACAGTCTCTCATCTGGAAAGTTTAAGCTGTGCTGCTACTGGTACCCAAATCCAGTTACTGTTTTACCTCCAGGGACACCTGACAGACAGAGATGAGGCAGCACCTCCAGGAACACGTTGCCCAGCAGAAAGCGTGGTCCTGCGCAGAGAAAGGCGGAGGGGACACCACCCCCGATCCGCCACGGGCCTTCCCAGGACGCGTCCCTGCGCCCCGCGCTGGGGTCCAGCCCACGGATCACGGCACGGGGGGACCAGTGCAGGGCAGAAGAAATCTTGCTAAGCCTCATCCACAGTCTTGACTAAATGTCTGGCTAGAAGAAATCAGCTTCCCAAACCAAAATCAATATGAACCTGGGCTTCAGAAAAGGAGATTTTTTTCCCTTCTTTTAGTATTTTACTACAATACACTTTTTGGTGCATCTTCAGAGTGACAGACTAGGAGTAAACACACTAAAGGATTGTAAAGTAAAGTTTCATTGAAGTCAATATAGCATTGATGTTATTTTCTCCTGAAACTGGGTTTTTTTGGACTTTAAACACTTTCAGCCAAACTCAGTGAGGAACCTCAATAAGTTTATGGAACAATATAACCTACAAGGGGCCAAGCAGTACCTTTCATGAGACAGTGACATACTTGTGCCGCTATCATTTGAATTTTTAGAATGAAAGAAAAAAAAAAAAACCAAACCCCACACCTGATTTAAGAGGCAGAGGTAATGAAAGCAACAACGAAACAGCAGATGTACTGCACACAGAGTAGTCTGTATAGAGAGGCACTTCCTGGCAACTGTTCCTCCATCTGACATGGAGCTGGTCCCCATGAATTGTACCCACAGCTGAAACGCTGGAAAAAAAACTGGTTTCTGCTTCCAGTTAGATAACTGTGTACATCGGTTTCTCTGCGGGTCGCTCCAGTGTATTATATTCCTTTTATTCCAACAAGGAATGGCATTGCCTGCAGTCCCAGCTAAAAAAATAAGAAAGCCACAAACAAGCTAACCCAAACAAACCCCTCAAACTCACCCTGATTTAATACCAAATTCCCCCTTACCCTCTCACTTTAAGTGGCTTTCCACCCTCAGCTTACTTAAAAAGCCTTGAAATAGCCCATTCCTATCCCCAAAAGGCTGCCATATACTCAAACGTCATCTTTTTTGTCTTGCATTCACAGGGAGCAATAGTTCATAGACTAAGTTCAAATAGGACCCAATTTCAGCTGCTCTAGCAAATGTTTTGGGGACTTAAATACCTTTGATCTTGTTGTTGCTACCTCTTAATATTTAGCAAAGCGTTCTAAGAAATTATTCCAGCACTCCTGGTCAGAGCATAACTTCTTTCTAGTCCTCTATTTAGAGTAGTAGCAATTGGATTTTAGTTCAGTTTTCTGTGTTGTACCAAGTCTCAGCTTTTATAATAAAAATGTTAAGGGAGATCCTCCTTACCGACAGCATATCTAGTGACCTCAATTTCATATCATTAAAATCTCTTCGGCATTTTGCTGTCTTCCAGAACAATTAGAACAAATAACCTCTTCCCTGTTATTAAGTACTTACAAATGAATTTTTTCTGTACTCACAGACAGTCCTACATCTCCCACTTTAATGCTTAGCTGAAATGCAAATACTGAGAATTAATGGAGAATTAGTGAAATCTGGCACTAAACAGTCAAGACACTTCTAAAAATAAGGAAGCTGCCAAAACTTTTGATTCACTGCAGTGGATGCCATATACGTGTAACAGTCTACATTAACATTTGGGGTTGTATTTTTAGTTTTAAACAAATGCAGCCACTCCCATGCACCCTCAGAAAACACACAAGTGCACTTTAAAAGATAAAGCTGAAGAGCCAACAAATGCATTCCACTCCCTTGCTTTCAGCTCAGTCTTACCTGTAAGATGCAGCTCATGATATCAGATGCAATTTTTGCATGTGGTGTGTCCTCATCTTTTCCAGAAGGCTTGAGGTTGTGCTCAAGACATGACTCCCAGAGTGCCACGAGGGCCTTCCCGTGTTTTTCTATGGACGCCGTCTCCCTCATGGCCGTGGTGATGCGAGTGATGCAGATTTCCACCACAGCCTGGTCGTTGTCATTGGTCTGGTAGTCCTGGTTCAAACAAAAAAGGTATTTGCCAAAGAAGGCCCAACCTTTTCAAGGACCCCACAAAATTAGCCTGAAGACACATAGTCTTCGTAACTGCCCAGTGTCTATTTTCTCATTTCTGCCTTTACAATGAACATTTAGTGTGATTAAACACAGAAATTAGTCTTCCCATAGACAAATCACCGTCTTAGGTCTTAATTCTCATTATTGTAAAGGTATGGATTACGTTATCAATTTTTGTTTTGGTAGTCTGTCTTGAAGCACAGCCTCCTTACCCAGGGAATGCAACCACACACCTTAGAACCACTCACACAGGCCTCTTCTCCCATCACCCTCCTAAAACTGAAACTGGAATCGTTATATCCACAATACATATACCCAAATGCAGGGTCCCAAATATTTCACGTCTTGTCAAGTCCCTGATGTAAACACAGTTAGTTTCAATTAGTATCAACGTAACATAAATAAAAGTTAATTAAATAGGCTTTATCACAAAATCCTGTAATCCCCCATAATCACTGACACGGATGCCATGTGGGTGTGAAGTGGCAGCAAAAAGCTGCGTAAGACACAGTCACCGTCCCTCAGTCCCCTATGCTGTTCCACCCTAAAAAGTAATGAAGATAAAAGACAGGCTGAAGTATTAATCAAGTCATTGGTTTTGCCAGACAAAGCATGATGATTTTTAAAGGGCTGGAGCCAAGTTCAGCACTAGTTTGCAGAGGCTCCAGTCAGCTCGGGGGTGCAACTCTATCACAGGCTGAGGCCGTGATGTTTGGGTCTGTCTCAATGCAATTCTCTGCCTTTACTCACTGCTAGCCCTCTACAAGCTTTGCTTGGTGTGACAGAAAAATCTATGCACTTAAAAAAAAAACCCACACCCCACACCCTCGTTCTGTTGTATAAGGTTACCTATTGCTAGAGGTGAACAACTCAACAGCTGCTGGCAGGGACTGCACAAGAGTGAAGCCCTGGGGAGAGTCGCGGCCGCTGGCGGACAAGGAGAGCAGAGCTGGCCTGTCCGTGCTGCTGGGAAGCTCCTCACATCTGGGGACAATCCTGTCCCTGAGGCTGCTGCTGGGACAGGCCCCGAGCTCCAAAGCCCTCTGGCAGGAATGGCCGCTCGGCAGGAGTGGATGGGCTCTGCAGGAGCTTCATACAAGTGGTGTGGGGGTAAAAACGTTTTGTGGGGAATTTCTCTCAAAAACTATATTAGTGAGAATTTGTGGAAAATCCCTGATAACCTGCAGTTAGGCGAGCTGAAGTATGTCACAAACAGCAGAGGCAATAGCCAAAATAACTTGATTAATATTCTGTAGGACTGTGCAGGTGTAATTGCTGTCAAAGAAATGACCAAAGAGCCAGGGGAAGAGGCTGTCCTGATGGAGGACTCTATTCTGGTTGCAACCAGCCACACCATGATCAATGCTCTGAAAGTCTGCACGCTGCCAAAACTGACTCCTAAAATCACATGCTATATGAAGTGCCACCAAAGGACACTTGTGAGAACACGTATGTGTTGTAACTGAACATCCTAAGGCTCAAAAAAAGCTTTGCCAATCCCTTCAGCAGACTGGAAGCAGGAAGGATGAAGGGGTTTGGGTTTCTTGGACAGCACTTTCAAAGAATTTACCAAAATCCATGAGCCTACCATCATTCCGAACACTTTCTGCTGCAAACCGAACACAACTATACATACCTGCAACCTCCTGCTAATCTTTAATATGCCTTAAATAACTAATAAAAATTATGATAAAGATGAACTTGAAATATTTTTAAAAGATATCCAGCCTGCAGGAACTGGATTTGGTTACCACTTTAAATCTTACCCTTTGCTCAGCATTCCTGGGTTTTCTAGAAACTTAAAGTACATCCCTCCCTCTAAGATTTCATTTATGAATACATTTAAACTCATGATAAACGATTAAGGACAGCGCTTCACTTACCGCAGATGAACTAATTATTTTTATTTGTTCAAGAGCTTCTGAAAGGCTTCCTTCGATTTCAGCATCCTCTAAGGAGAAAAGATCCCCTGCACGTGAAAGGTCCTTTTGTGCCAAAACCAGCCCAAACAGCTGATGCATGGCTGCGCTCGCTGCCGCTCAGCCAGACCTCGGCACGCACCATGTGCGGGAACGGCTCAGATGAGGACAGAATGGAAACAACCCCGTGGACTAGTGGTCAATTTAATATGATGAATAAATCCGGGGCATATTTCAAGGTTTTCTTGGCGCCAACCTAAAAGGGAAATAAAATTTTTAAAAGGGGGAAATTAGCAAATGTGTTGACTGTCATATTGCAGTGTAGCAAAGATTTTTTAGTGTATACAAGCAGCAGACAGGATCCCCTGATCCAGGGACACCCTTAAGCACACACCACAAACTGCATGTTGAAGGGCCTTTTGCCCTCAAACGCCAAATAGCTTAAAATTAGCTAAAAATGCATTATTTTTAATAAACCCCTTTTTAAAAAAAATTTCAATGCATATCACCTGAGCAGGATGGTGACTGGACTAAGCGATGAGGGCTACAAACCGCCTTCCTGTGGGCAGTAGAGAGCGGAGCTAGAGGAAGTGGGTGAAGCCCATTTGTTTGTTTTCTGGGTTGTTGTGTCTTGATTCCAGAAATACACTATTAGCAAGATTGAGAAGATAATGATTTTTGTTTAGAAAAACAGCCAGTTTTGTTGCCAAAATGATCCCTGCAGTCTTTTCAAGTCATGTGAAAACAAACACTTGGCTGAGCTGAAACTATGCACTTCTTGGCTGGGGAATTTAGCAGGACCTGAGCCAAGTGGGGCCAGGCTGGGCACCATGCACACGCTTGTGAAAGAGGACGGTCCTGCACTTGAGCCTCAAAACTGGTGTTTTAAGCATTTGCAGAGGAGACATTTGCCTTAATTATAGGAGAAGTTTGGTTTTCTCCACATTTCAGAAGTGCCATTTGTTACTCCAAGACTGCCAGGATTTACGGGTTGACATGGAGCTGAGGGATCTGGTGGAGTCAAGAATGGTCCGTGTGAGGTCAGTGGAGGAGCTCCAAGGGCTTTTCTAACCTAGATGAGTCTGTGACTTGCCTTGTGCTGATGGGTCCCCTCTGCTCATACATTTTGAGGTGAGGGTCTTCATGGCCAACCTCAGTGCATGTGAGAAAGGGACCAGCAGCACAGGGTCCTCCAAGCCCTGAACATCCCATGGGGCTTGGACACCTTGGACATTGACAAGGCAGGTACAAATCCATGCAGGTAGAAAATGTCTGTCCTCGAGTCTTCTAAGGCTCTCCATGATGGCCCTAGCAGTAGGAACAGGACAATGGTAGTCCCTCCTCCCTCAGCTCCCTGTTGTACTGCCCTTCTTCCACCCTTTCCCACCAACAACACTCCCGACGACAAAGAAACCCAGCAAGAAACTTCAGGCAGAGCTGCGAGGGAAGTGGGATGGTGGAAGAACCTGCTGTTGGAGACCCTACTGAGAAAGGGATGAACCACACAGAGGACGTGTACCAGCACTCACAGCAGCCACACTGAGCTTCTGCTAGCCAAAGGGGACACAAAGACACATAATGCCATGGCCCTCAGGAAGCTGAGCTGCATGTGAAAGGAGTGGTGACAAACAGGAATGACTCTGTGCCCCGGGAAGCTGCTGCACAGCTCAACAACCTCCCCCCAGCCAAGCTGATGGTCACCTCAAGCTCCCTTTAGCTTTAACTGCATCTGTGTTGGCCATCTTTTAGGACACAAGTGATCATTCTCACTCCTTCAACACCAACATCTTCTACACCATCAGTATTTTCTCAGTGATGAGGCACGTGGAGGTAAACACAGCATCAGAGAAACCACAAAGTAGGCTGTTGGAGAGGCATTTTGATTCACAAAACAGTAACTGAACTGAACATACTGAAATGTAAAGAACATATATATACACATATATTATATGTATACAGATACCTGACTATCTAGCTGACAAACTTATGACATTAAGGTAGGCCTACGCTAAATATGATACTCATTAATTCGAGAGTCTGTGTTAACTTCAGATGTTATGCACTGGAAAAGCAGTTGCTAGAACGGGATCACTCTGCCTTTGTTTGTGCACATCACATAAATGACCTAGTCTGTGTTTCCAAAGAGTATCATTTCCCTGTAGCTTTACATAGAGGAAAGAGAAGTGTCTGAGATTTGATATGTATTAGCTGAAGTGAAATAGAGGAGGAAAGGGAATGTTATGAAAAATAGGCTACTTTAAGCTGGACAGAGTGATGAAGAGGGTGGGTAAAAGCGACAAATCAAGGACTCGGTCATCACCACATTTTCCACGCAGACTCACATTAGATGGACCGGCTATAGCAGCCTATGGCCACGGCCACCCCGATGGCATGTGCCAAGCGGGGCAGGCAGAGAGCTCCTGCCCACCGGAGCCCGTGGTGGCCAGCAGCAACCTCTGCAGATGTGCACCTAACCCAGGTGCAGCTTGACATGAGAACATGTAACAGACCACAAATATTACCTCACAAAACTAAAGCTTTCCCTCTGTGTCCACTTATTTATCTAACACAGAATATTTACTGATTTTCAAGGCTGGGAAGAGCTCTACCAAACACATCTTCCAGGTGTGCCTGTGCGGATTCACAGCCAGCTCCTCTAGGTTCTTCTCTAGAGCTGATAAACAAAGTACTGCACTGTCAAACTAGACCGCTTGTAATTTTTATTTGAGATGCAGAGTATCCTTGATCCCTGTTACTCTATTTTTTTTTTCACCTGAAAAATAACAATCAAATAAGGGGAAAAACCTATGCTGAGAACCTTCTGGAAGACACTCAATGAAACAACCTCTATTTGAATAGCATAAACAGGACCTTGCACTTGTTCTGCCATAAGCCCGTTTGAAAGGGTTTTTTCATTTTCCCAAATCTATTCAATATCATTACACAGGATTTATAGTTTGATTATTTGCAAGAGGACAGAAGCAGAAAAGAGCAAATAAGACTGCAAACCCTGAAGCACGGCAGGCTAGATCCTCCTGACAATTGCTACAGCATGGATCAGCAGGGGATGGTGGAAGTACAGAGACTGGGCCCATCATACTCATAATTTCTCAAATTCAAAAATAAGAGTAAAAACTCAAACTTTTTTTTTTTTTTCTTTTTACCTGTTCATGACTCCAACACGACATCCTCAATGATGGTTACAGGTGTGCAAAGCTTGTGACCTTGGAGACAAAGTCTGACCACCCGCTTTGCGCTCTCCTGCTACCCCGGGCAGCATCCGAGGGCACGGAGAGCCGGGAGCGGGTGGCAGGCAGTGAACCTGAAGCTGTTAATCGCAGTGCCAGGAGTAAGGCATTTCAGGAATGCAGACTAAAGCAGCCTAAAAGTTACCAGCGGCTCGTCAGGTGACTAAAGGAACCTAAATGCAGAGAAGCCTTATCTCTGAATGAAACGCTCTGTTCCTAGGACAAAATACAAAGCCTACTCCACTTGAGGGCGGTTGTTTTTAATAGAGAAAACAGAACTCTCTGTGTTAGTGGAAAGCTATACTTCCCTGGGAAGGAGGTAAAAAGAACCTCAGTAAGCTCACACTGTTGGAAAGAAAAAGAACAAGTGAACAAACTTGCTACAGAAGAGATTTTCTGTCCAGAGGAATAAATGCTATCATTCTGGAACCCTTTACATGAATACAAAAGAGGGTCTGAAGTTCGCTTTGGCTTTTAACATCGCTCTCATAAGTAGCACAAGAAAATCTGCACACATAATGTAGCAAAATGCTCTAGGAATGAAGATCCATTTGAACCCTCCCTTTGATCAGCTGCACTGAAACACTGCAGCCCCTTCTTGGCCTTTCACAAATGATATTCTACTGGCCGTGCTTCTGCAGAAGAGTTTCTCAGAAAGGCCCCATTCTCTACCTGGTGAGCAGACACCTTTTCTGCAAGTTTTACAGACAACACGAAGGACAAGGCAGAAAAGTGTTTACTTAGAGAAGCTCTCCGAAATGGAATTATAGCGAATCTTGTTAATCATTGCATTATGTAACAGCGCTGAAAATACTTGCTTTGCATAGGCCTTCAAGGGAGAGAATTGTCCCTGAAATATCTCCTTGCTCACTACAAGGCTGTACTGATCCTACTAATAGGTAGCTGGCACTGAGGAAAAGGAAAGACATAACACACATCTTCTAAAATATAATGGGTTTTAATTATTTTTTTTTAAAAAAAAAGTATCAGGTTGGACAAAAAAATAGCTTTAAAGTATGATCCTGAGATGTCTCATTGCCCTGACTTTACATCACCTATCAGTGTCTTCTCATTGGGATAGGACAGAGATTACCGTACCTGTCAGATCAGCATCTGGGACAGATCCCACCTATATTTGTGTCCCATGTACAGGAGCAAGAGAAAATAGGCAAAGGGTCTTGCCAAAGTTTGTCCATCCCACATGGCTCCCCAGCGCAGAGTGTCTGGGGGGCTGGCAGCAGGGATTCACACCTTCTCACGGTCAAAAGGTGCGAAACAAAGCGGGGACTCCAGCTCTTGTAATGAGCTTCAACTCATCATTATGCAGGGAAAAAAGGCCTCAGCTTGTAACACAGACAATTTGCACTGGTTCATGGTGGACTACCACACCTAATTCAAAGTTTTGATTCTGATTTTTCAACACTTAGTTTCCCTTTTCATGATGAGCTGAAAGAGCCCTATGTTCCCTGGGACGTGGAAGCTGTTCCCCTCCAAGGTGAGTCTCTTAACTTGCTGGAGGCACAGCATTCTTACCAAAGCTCCTTATCAGAAGCAATCAGAATAAAAGCTAGCCTGACAGGTTTCAGAGCTTGAAGCAATTGAATTGGTCTGTTTGCAAAATAATTCCCCCAATAATAGAAGATTAACAATAAAAATTCTATGTAAAAGGGCAGTTGGACCTAGGGGCATCCAAAAGCCAATTGAACTTCGAGCTAAAAGACTGAGTCTTACAGTTTTATCAGGAACTTGGATTCTGCAGAATGACATTAGAAGGACAAAAAAAAAAAAAAAAAAAAAAAAATATCGATTAAATCAAAGAGGAAGGGGAGAGGATAAAAATTTACAGTGACACAAATTCTACAAGAAGTTAGAATAGTTTCCTTAACTTTCAAAAGACTTGAAATGTTAAGTATGGTTGCTTGATTTTACCAGATGGTGCTATCCCACTGAAAACACAAGTGCAACCTTCACAGACCTGTGCAATAATATAGTTAATCTAGTTCCATGCTAAATAACAGAAGCTGAGAAAACCCTCACTATATTGAAGCAATTTTAGGAGACACAGGCCACCTAGAGTTCATGTTAAGTGAACCTTATAGCATCTGCTAGTTTGCTCCCTGCAAAGCAAAAGGCAATTAAAACCTTACTACAGTGTTGAGCCAACCTGTACATGAACTTAGGTTAAGGCTGCATTTCAGGAGGTGAAGCATGCACAGTGCCAAACCCTGAGCCAACTCACCCCTGCAGCAACATCCCTAACCCGCCAGCACCGGGAAGGGGCCCTGCAGGCTCCCAAAGCCCCCGCCCAGTTGCAGTTGAACACATCAAGAGACAACAGGCCCCCAGTACAAACCATCCCCTTGCTGGAGCATTGCTGAGGACAGAGGATACGCCAAACCCAGCGCACTGCCGGGGTTCCCAGGTGAATCCGAGATCCATTTGGCACTTCCCAAATCCCACTCTCCTCTGTGACACCCGTGGGCACAGCTCCCAGCGGGAGCACTTCCAGCTGGTGCTTTGTGTTGTGTGCTGAAGGACCAAGCTACCACGGCAGCCAAGGCTCTTCGATAAACAAAAGGTAATGCTCATCTTCTGAAGTATCAAAGAAAGAAATCTAAAAGGTGGAAACTGAGCACCCGGTCAAAATAGTAACTTAGGTTTAAGCGTCAAGTAAATTACACAGGAGAGGGAGGTGATCTAATTCTCCTTAAATGGAGGGACTGTGTTAAAGGCCAGAGGTCTTGCTTTACAATGGCCATCTTGGGCAAATCACAGCCCAACGCTTTTGACTATCTATAAAAAGGAAAAAAAAAAAAAAAAAATCAATTACATGTTGCCATGCTTAATACACTGGATTGTATGAAGTGCTTTGGATGCCTTGGATGAAAGACGCTATAGGAAAGCAAAAGCAAAATAGTATTAGTAACTCTTTGCCTTTTCAGCACTCTGTGTGCAGACTATAAAATACAACTGTGTATTTCACCAAGCAGGGTTTCATATTTAGGACACGATCCCATAAAAACCAAACAGGACAGCAGCTCTATTAAACCCTGGGGGAGTTTGTGATGTTATTCACACATTCAACAAAGCGAGGTTTCGATTTCCATTCTCTCTGGGGGTGGGGACAAATGTTTTCAACAAGTGCATATTTAGTTTTATTTTACTTTTCCATCAGTAGGAGAAAGATTGGAATCATCTTAAAAGCAAACTTTTATTCTGTGCAAACGGTAGGATTCCCTTCTCTTAAAAACCTTATCCCTCATCTTACAGGAAAGATCTGGTTTGTGGAATTAGAAAAAGTATGCCTCAAACAGTCACAGACATTTGTAATATCTCCAAGACTGCTGGATACTTCCTTCCCCACATGCACCCATCCAGGAAAAAATGAAAGTCTGGATACATTTCCTGGTTATTTTCAGCCTGAAACTTTCCCAAGAACATTCACATATGCGATTTCTGGACAGAATATTGCAAGATATTTCAGAGAACTTTTCCCCTCTGCGTTACACTAATAATTCAATTTATTTTTTTAATGTTTGAAAAGCATTTACTCACTAAAATAGAGCACTCTTTCAAAACTTTTAAATAAAGTTCTCACATTTTTCAGTGAAAGAAAAGGATTAAAGATTATATTGAAAGAGCATCATTTTCACACAGGGTGAATAGACTACAGCAGTTCCCATGGGATCAGCTGCATATATTTAAACTCTTCCCACAAGACAACCATTGTTTCCTACAAGCCCCTCTTTTTTTTTCTGTCATGACAGGGTTCCACACTTCATGTCGCCTCAAAATCCCATGGATGCTGAGCTGGGCCAGATGATGAAACAATAAATTATGAAGTCTACTAATTAGGCTAGGGTTAAAAAAAAAATGGGGTTTTTTGCTAATGAAACACCTTGCTGCAGTCCTGGGAGCTGTGAACTGACTTGCTCTCAACATCCAGTTCTTATACACAAGGCAGCAGGAGTCCCATCGGAAGCAACTGCAAGATAAGCAGAGGAATTGTACAGTCTCTTTTAAGATCTATCTCCTCTACCAGAGTTGCGGGACTATACAGCTATCCTCAGCTTGAAGTAAGCGCAGTGTTCTTCCTAGATGTATAAACCAGCATGTTAATATTCTCCCCTATGATAAACTGGCTTAATCAGTAGGTTTTATAGGTCAGATGCTACTTAAGGGAACCAGATTTCACAGATCTCCGAGGCAATTTTGGCTGCACAATCCATGTTGAACCCAACTGATCCAGAGTGTAAGAATGTACTTACAAACTTAAGTGCTACTTTTGTAAACAGTTCATAACTTGACCAAATTTTTATGTATATACACACACACACACGATAACCTAAGTCCTGCTGAGACAGTTTTCTACAATTTTCAGTATGTAAGAAATCCCAAAGGTTTCTATTTGACTGCTGTTTCAGAACACACCAATGCTATATATAACACTTCATAACATTTTTTTAACATCACTAAGAGTTGTAAGAATTCCATTTCTACGTATCTCCATGACGTTAAAATATCATGCTAAAACAAACAACACACTGCTAATATGGAATAAATTGCTTCATATAACAAATAGCAACACCCTCCTTGTCCTGGTGATGCTGTCACAACATGGTCATTTTCAGGTGTTGTTTAATGAGCTTTCATATCTGTGACAAACTTTCAAGGCTGTTGTGATGTTACAGAAAAAAGTTGATGTAAAATTTTACGAAATGTATAAATAAGTATTGCTGTCTAGAGAGTGAAAGGCTAAATGGAACAGAGCATGAGAGGCTACAGGTTAGGGTCTCTGAGGTGCCACTCTGGAAGTGAAAATTGGACTAGAGCAATAAATAAATGCAAAGTCACCGTCCCTCAAAGCCTCGGAAAGAGCAGTCACCAAACAATCAGTGACCTCCCTCAGGTTCCTCCCAGGTACCTGGCAATGCCCTCCAGTTTCTCTTCGGCACAGGTTTTAATAAGGCCAACAGCTTGCCCAGCCTGCATTTTCAAAGATCCCCCAACGCAAGGCAATAACGCCACGGCAGCGGGGAGGACAGCGAAACCCCTCCGAGCCCCAGGGTGAGGCCAGAGCACTGCCAGAGCAACGCAGGCACTGCCCACCCCGCGGCACACAGCCTCTGCTTTGTCCTTCTGGGGCACTTCAGGCTAACTTACAAAGTTAGTCACAATCACTGTAACGCATTTACACATAAAATAGCCACAGCTCCTGCATTCACAAAACCCCCAGAAACAGTCACACCATTAAAGACTACGTTTCCTACACTCTCAAAAGCCTCTTGCATTATTTAATATTTGGATCTGCTACTCAACTTCTCTCCATGCAGTCATTTCTTCTCTATTGAAAATGTTACATGAACGCATATTTAAGTTAGTTATTCATACCTCTCAGAAGAGAAACTTCTGAAAAACATTAATAATTGAAGGGAAATTGTTGCTCTTTAGAGAAATTCTGATAAAATCCATTACAGTTGTCAGTCCCCCTTCCATCCCCCTGTCTCTGGTATGCGAGGCTGCTGGCTGGGTGCACAGCCTTGTCAAACCAACCGTACAGTCTGTTCAGTTACCCTGGAGTTGTCATGTGGAATCAAGCAAACAAATATCTTCTCTCCATTTTCCCCAACTCCGGCACTCAAAAACAGATCAGAACTAATTCTTCACAAAGCTTAACTTCAGCAGCAGCTTGAGTGAAAATGCTCCAAGCTTGATACGGAATTTGAATTAGTTAAAAGGATTTATCAACAGCCAGTGGTTACATTCAGTTAATTAATAACTTGCTTAAGAGTAACGAGGAAATTACAAAAGTTAATATTACTTTTGGGGCCTCTTCTCAGAAGTTGGTGAGAAGGCTGGACCCAGCCTTTCAGTGTCTTTGGAGGAAAGATTAGCCAAAAGAAAAATCAGGGAATAGTAGAATGCATCCTTTCACTTGACACCCGTTTGCATCTCACCAAATCATAGAACTACAGCCAGCCCTTCGAGGTGGAACCCCAGGACCCACCTGAGCACCTCCAGAGCTTGGCAGCTGTAGCAGAGAAATGATTTCCAAGTCGTTCCAGCAGCACTCCACACGCAAGCTGAACATGTTTTCCTTCCACATTAAGCATGTCTGTATACTTTTCCCCTTAACTTTCCTTTGATAAACAAATTCCAGATTTCCAACAAATCGACTAGAACTAAAGCTTACCCTACACACAGACCTGAAGGATCTTGGAACTGATACCAGCTACGTCCTATGTCCTCCTCTCCTGGGAGAGCACAGGAGCAAACCCACACCGGGAGTGCCCCAGCACTGAAATTTTTCTAATAACAGCCAAAGTAGTATCAAATGAACCAGCTCTCAGAACAGCAAAGCGTAAGGTCAAGCACTCTTATCCAGCTGCTGGAAGAAAAGACTGTTTGCCCAAAGATAACAAGAAGGCATGTTTGTACCATTCTTGTTAGGACTTTTGTCCTTTCGTAATACCGAAAAGGTTTATAAATTATACCGTTTCAAAAAATCTGCACCACAGAATACACATTTAGCCATACAAGTCTTCAATTTTGATGGCAAATCCTTCAAACAGCTTTTTTGCTGCTTTTTGCTTCACCGTGGCCTCTACAACCCAATACAAAATGAATGGTGGGGGAACACATACCTTTAATGATGTTAAGAAAGTCATTATTGGTGGTTTTTAAATAAAATGCAATTGTGTGTTCTCTACATCTTCCTTTTAACTTAGTATATGAAGAACGAAGCTTCCTTCTCTCCTACCTCTACGAAGCCATACAAAAACTTGCAAGTTGATAGCAGAACATAAATAGTCAGTCTAAAAACTTTTCTAAAGAGATTTAAAAAACAAAAGAGTTTCAAAAGGCAGTGTGGTCTAACTAGGAGAGCATAAACTAAGGTCTTGGATTTTACCTTTGCATCTGATAACTACGTAAGTCAGTGTACAGTAGGAATTAAGAGGTTGATTCCTTCACTCACTGTGAGCCTACTTTTGACTTCTAACAACAGAAGTAATATTTCCCGCCAGCATCTGACAATCTTTTAATTTTTCATGTAGGAGGAAAAGTAGAACCACAAGCTGGTTTCGGACTTACTCAAAACCAACTACAGTTGTAGCTAATGACAGCCCTCAGAAAATTTACATAGAAGTAGTTTTCTAATAACTATGCTGAAAGGGTGAGACCAGCGTTGACTCTTGTCAGACAACCCATTCTCTTAATGTCACGAGGTGGACAGCAGAAAGGGGTTCCCCTTACTCTGAAGTGAATGCACTCTGCTCCCAGAATCATCTGTACAGGGAGAAAGAAAACCAAGACAGACAGCAGGCTGGCAAAGTAAGGATGAGGGAGAGACCCCCAAACAAGCTTTGAAAAGAAGACTGATGGCATTACCTCGGCGAAAGACAGTGACACGGCCCTGTCCCAGCTAGGCACTATGAGCCCTTCCGATCCGTACACTCCCCGCAGCCATTTGCCAGCATCATCCTTTACAACCCTGACACAGTCATACCTTAATTTTCTTACTTCTACTTTTTCAGCAATGGATTCATTGCTATATACCACTCAGGTCACTAAGACGACGACATCTTAGCTCACGCAAGGTGGCACGTGAAAGAATACAGCAGGAAGACTGACTCGAGGCACCCGGCGCAGTCGTAAAAGTTCTGACTTTCCTCTTGCTGTTTACAAAAACCGTAACCAACTACACAGAGAAACAAGAAATTACCACTGGACCAGAGTATGGTTGGAAAGACAAACGGAGGCCGGGACAGCAACTCACAACTCTCATGCACAGGGTAAGCAATGTGTTGTACTAAGGCAAACCAAGATATTGTGATAAGGCGGCTAAAAGCTTTACACATACATTTTACTATCTGGAAAAGGAGATTTTACCTTATGAAAATAGCTTTTCCCATCCTAGAAAAAAAACCCAACCATTGTTTTTAACTTTTATTATAATAGCTACAATGAATTTATGTCCTTTTTAAACAAAGCCCTAAAAATATTTATTTTGTTAGACTTTTAAAAATAAACATCTTGTTAGGAAAGAGACATACTATTGTTCTCTCTCTAATTGGTGGAGAGAAACAGAATATTCCATATTCATTGCATTTAGCCTAAATGAGTCATGTTATCTTCTACCCAGACAAAGCATTTTAATTTTAATAATGACAATGCTGACAGCTACAATACTGTTCTTGCAGAAGTTTGCTTGTAAATAATTAACAATTGTTGTATAATGACAGTGGGTTTTTTGATAGCTCTATTAATTTCACAGTCAGGCTGGAGTCTCTTTAATTTAGGGTATTCATAAAAAATCAACCCCCTCCCAACCTACTAACAGAAAAGGCTAATGGAAAAAACAGGTTTATGTTCCTGCAGTCTGTCTCGATGCCAAAAGTCTGTTGTACACCAAGAGTCAGCCATGGAAAACCAAGGAGAACAGTACAGAAATCACAGATCATACCTCCAAGGGGTTTACATGTTTGACTGATAATTATCCACATTGCAATAAATAACAAATTCACACAGCACAATCCTGTTCTGTGTTGTAGGACGTGGTGGTGGCACTGTCAGAGGACAGAGTCACACAGGATGGCGCACCCCCTCTTACTGTCCTTTCAATAAGCACACTCATGCCTCAAAATCTTGCCAAGCAAGACACTGATCAATGTTCCCCTAATCCAGTCATTTTTAAAACCTGGCAACATGCCTCTGATTCTCAGAAAATCAACAAGGATACAAACACCTTGGGGACCATGAAAATGTTTCCTGTGTAAGCAAGTTCTTTATCACTTGCCATACAGTTCACTAAGTCACAGCTACATCTTTTACATACCTATTAGGAATTTTGTCCAAGAATTGCAGAACTGGATGCAGTGTTTCCTCTACCATAACAGGAGACATCCAATTTTTTTTTTTCCCCCCCTTCACATAACACATCTTGGTGAGGATGAAATATTTCACTCCAGAAATAAGAGAACCTCTGAAGTTAACAGAGAGACTCTTACTGTCATTAGAGGGATCTACAGTCTTTCATTCTCCCAGTGGCTATTTCCTAAAGTTACCTTATGCCCATTTGCTGTCCCAGACAAGGCAGTGGATAGTAACACAGACATTTATGAAGTAGTCTTTGGTTTCTATATGGACCAGGTAACAAGAAACATTTCTGGGCCATGCATTTGGCTGTCAGCAGCCCAATATTTAGTGTACTTGCATAGTTTGATCCACTAGGTGCGTCATTCAGGATTGTAAACTGTCCTGCCAAATAAAATATGTTAGATGTCAACCTAAGATTTCTACCAAATTCCATAGTACTTGCTAAAGCTATTTTCTAACTATTCTAAATCTTGTTTTCCATCCTAAATATTACTTATACTCCAGCTACTGGCAGAGCACAGCAATCTTGTTTGACACTTTTAGAAGAGCTGTTTATTTCAAATAAAGGCCAAACCCTGCGTACCAGACTAAGTCAAAGCTCCCGTTGAAATTAAAAGAGGCTTTCCCGAAATGAAGTCAAAAGACTATAGGATCCGACCCAAAGTCTCAGAGGAGTCAGACCCTGCCTCAGTACTGGAGCTGTTTGTTAGTCAGGTTCGTAGGTGGTTATTGCCTGGCAGCCCTATCTTGTAACAATACACAGAGCTCATTATCAGCTGCACTGCTCCAAAAGGCTCATCTGCATCACAAAAGACAACATCTGCTGTGCATCTAGGTGCCATCTCGTTGATAAAATGTATCAGAAATGGAAAAAGTTTGCATACTCATTTCTTTATAGCCACTGCTGTTCTGGACACAATTCCAAAATACTCATTGTCAACCAACAAATGTCCCTGCAGGTCCCTCTGACAGTGCTGGAGATGCTCTGCAGCCTCCCTTGCTGCGATGGACGAGCTGCAAACACACCCCATCTCTTTTTCACACGTACACATGCACGCACACCCACTCTCACGTTCCCATTTTGCATATCAGATACCATTTTCATTAACCACCTGCATCATTTTCCAATTGAGCTGCATATTTTATTACTTCAAGCATCTATTTCCATTCACTCTGTATCCCACATACAGGGCTTCCTTAATTGAGCTGCATAGTTTATGAACTGTGCTAATTGAGCTGCGTAACTCTGCTGCTGAGTTTTTGTACTGCACCAAGCAGAATATCGAGTGCTGGATTTGTGCCACTGGAGTTACAAGTTCTGCAAGTAGAAGAGTACTTCAACAGTTCTGCTGGATTTTTCACTTCTTACATTTCTAAGTGTTTTTTCTACTTTGTTATACCCAACTATAAGGTTGAAATCTGCATTTGGCTTAAATATCCTTTTACTTTTTAAGGATAGTCTAGACAACTGAATTAAACTGTTGATGACAGCCCAAGTAACCCTTGCATTCTGCCCCTGAGAGCAGAAGTCAAGAAAACTCACCCTTGGAGAGCAAAGGCAGCTACTCCCACACAGAAGAGCTGCCTGACCACGAGGGACTGTTCCAATAGGTGCTCACGCTCCTGATCTCTGGTTTAGAGCCAGAAGCCTTTAAAAGGGTCCTAGAAGCAGGAAGGAAAAGCAGTATTGATAAGTAACCACGAGGACATGCTGTTCTCAGCTGCCACCAGTTAAGAGCTCAGCACTCAGGACATGCCTGCTGCAGAGAGCCACCACGTCTGGAACCAAGGCCGGTTCTGCCCAGCATCCAGCTGTGTCCCATCCTAATTAAGTGAGTAGGCTAACAGTGATTATTAATATTAAACACCTACACTCTGAAGCTACGAATGACACCAGCTAATCCATACCATAGAGCCACATTTAAAATTAATACAGACATTTATGCTAACTTACAAGAAAGAGAAGCAGTATGTGCAATAGGCCATGCTCACGCTTTTCTTGTGCACAAGTTCTCCTCTTGGTGAGGGATGGATGCCACAGGAAGAGCCACCATTTATAAAAAACAGTAAAACATCTGCTCAGATGGTTAATAAGCTGACCATCGTTAACGCTGTACCTCACAGATGAGCACAATGCTCTGAAAGATAAACAAGAGGAACAGTACTTCCACCAGAAACTCGAATTTTAATAATGGCATCAGAGCTAAGTAGAGGCAGTTATTTGGAGGCTTAAGGAAACCAGTCAACAGGAAAAAAAGAAAAAGCAGCACCTCATAGAACAAGTTATTTCAATTAATATCAACACTAATGTGGCTATGTAAATGCCTTTCCAGGATAAGGTTTTGTTTGCTAGGGTGGTAGAAGAAAGCCTCTGTATAAATAAGTGAGCATGAAACCATAGACATGCAGGATTGGAAAATCCTCAAGAGACTTTCTCGCCTACCTCCTTACTTTGAGGCAAGCGCTGTCAAGTCCAGGCACACCTGATGTTTGTTCTGATCTTGCTTCCCTAAGCAAAGTTTTTCAACACCTCATAATTAGGAATTTACCCAGCAGCCAAAGACTTCTTCCTATTCTGACAGAAACAGATGACAGATCACCCTTTTGTGATTTGACTTTACGATTCTTTGCTCTCTCAAAACATCTTCTGGAGCAAACATCTCTTTCAGCTTCTTTCTGTTCTCATGTTTTCATGCTTTTCATTCTTGTTGAATCTCCTCTGGACTCTCTTTTCTGGAACATCTCAGCCCTTTTCCCAGGCCTGGACTGGGCACCCACAGGGTACCAGGATGTTCCAGCCCTCTGTCTCCGTGCCCACGGAGGCTGGCACACAGGCTGGAGCCTCCCTGCCCCAGCTCCTGGCCACAAAAGCAGCTTTGACTCTGGCAGCATGGTCAGAACACCCAGTTTGATTTATTATCCTGCACCAGCTGCAGTGATTAAGCACAGGGCTGCCAACAGGTACCCCCAGCCAGCACATTTTATAAGCCCCCCATCCCGGTTCCTGGCCATCACCTCTCTTCCTCTGCCTTGTGTGTGCCTGGCCATATGCAAAACTAGTACTTCTATCACTATTATGAAGGTAAACCCAGTTTTATATAGTATTACAGCTACAGCTGGCCTTGTAAGAGCCCCAGCAGTCCCCACATTATCTGTGGGGTTCAGTCATTTCCCTAACGGCCCCTCTTAACCAGCTGTGCCGTCCAGCCCTCCCCACACCTGTCACTTTTGGGAGCTTCTCACCCTGTTACCTGTCACATCTGTCAATCCCACACAATGTGCCCAGTGCTTTTCCATGTCCTGGTCACTTGGCTTAAGCCCAGACCAGAACCTGACCAAAATTTGCCTCACAGAATTTTCATGATCTCAGTTTATTTGTAGGAGGTTTTTTGTTAGTTTGAGTTTGTTTGTGGGGTTGTTTTTTGTGTTTGTTTTTTTTTTTGTGTGTGTGTGTGTGTGGTACCACTCTACCTGTTGTCTTTGTCTCCCCCCTACTCCATAGACGTGGCACACAGCCAACAGCAGAGGCTCTGGTGTGAAACCAACTCCCTGAATTTTCAAAACATATTGCAGAGAAACCATTATTCTCTCATAAACTAAAAATTTAAACCAATAGTCTCTGCAACCGTAAGTCAACATCTGATCCTTTGTGTCCAAAATGTGGTTGTCAGTTTTTCCCCAGCAGGTCTGAATTTATCAAATAGTGAGGTGTACACGCATTAAAATCAAGTAATAGAAAATTCAGTGTTCACCTTTCAAGTCCAACTCAGTAGTAAACCGATTCAATTTTGCTGTCAATTACATTAGGGAGAAAAAGGAGAAAATAGGAAAAAAAAATCAGATTAATGTGTTCTGAGATAAATGGTATTTCAGGCAAGTTTAGTCTTACTGTTGAAAGGTACAAACTCATCTCATACATCTACATGGAGAACTCTGCAGAACACCTGGAAGGCTCAACACCAAACCAGTTACATCATCACCTAACTGTATCAGGGTTTCCTTTTTCTTTTCCTCAGTAGTACTCAGGGGACAAGACAAGCATTTAGGCTTGGGCTTGAAATTCCCATATCCAGCCTAACTGACTTTAACCATAAAGGTAATTTTCTCCCAACTGTCAGAGGTTAGATTGCCCCTTTAGTCTTCCTCATCAGACTGCAAATAGGTGACGCTCTCTCTTCTTGGAAGGACAAGAATTAAAGAAAGATGTGGAGAAAGACTGAAACCCATACAAGCTAGAGATACATAAAATGTTGTGAGGAGGTACCAGATCTTAAGTCGACAGATTCTTGAATTTAACTTTAACCATACAAGTAACAGTCTCGTTCTTTTTAATGACTAATTGCCCCACAATTCTCACAGAGTCAGAGAATCACAGCATGGTTGAGATTGGAAGGCACCTCCAGTGCTCATCTAGTCCAAGCCCCTGCTTGAAGCAGGGTGATACTTCCTACCAGGGTCAGGCTGGCTCTGAGGAAGGATTTCTGTGCAGAAGGGGCTGTTGGGCGTTGGAATGGGCTGCCCAGGGCAGGGGGGAGTCCCCGGGATCCCTGGAGGGGTTGAAGAGTCGGGCTGAGCCAGCGCTGAGGGGTCTGGGGGAGTTGGGAACTGTCAGGGGGAGGGTCATGGTTGGGCTGGAGGAGCTGCGAGGTCTTTTCCAACCCGGATGATTCTGGGATTCTGAGCCAGAGCAGGTTGGTCAGGGCCACCGCCAGCTGGACTCTGAACATCTCCAAGGATGAGGAGTGCACAGCCCCTCTGGCCAACCTGTCCCGGTGTTTGACCTGCTCCACAGTAAGAGTTTTTCCCTTACATTTAACTGGAATTGTCTGTATTTCTCTTATGCCACTGCCTTCTGTCCTGGATACTGCTGAGAGGAGCCTTGCTTCACTCCTCCCCATCCAGTACTTATTGATAAGATATTGATAAGATCTCCCTGAGCTTTCTCTTCCCCAGCAGTCTCAGCTCTCTCAGCCTCTCCCTCTATATCAGACACTCTCACCCTCTCACCACCTTCAGGGCTTTTCACTGAACTCACTCCAGTACGTCCCTGTCTTTGCTCTTTGCTGGTCCCAGCACTCCAGACACATCTCACCAGAGCTGAGCAGAGAGGAAGGATCCCCTCCCTTGAGAGATGGGCAACACTGCCTAAGGCAGCCCCATGCGCTGTTCTCTACACCAAGGGCACATCCCTGAAAGTCCTCTGTATCCCTGAACTCCTGTAGACACTGCTTCAGCTTTCCACACATTGTTCTCAAATCTTTGCATTCACTGCTTCTGAGAATCAGGCTTTCCAACAATATAAGCAGGCACCACGGGGAAAAGTCATGGCTGTCACAGCTGGACTCAACCTCATTACAAGAAGTAAGACAGGAATGTGATACTGGTATTGCAATACACAGTGACTTACAAGAGAAAAATAATTGGTATTCTAGAGTTAAAAGTGATCAAACTGAACTGTCAGCCTTACCTGGAAGTTTTCTGATGCTTAAATAAATCTTCCCCAATTCCATGTTCTCATTAATTCTTGCAAAGAAACTCTTTCCTATTGATTATCGGAATAGTATTCTGACAAGAGAGGGTAAAAAAGAACAACATTTTCTTGTCTAAATAATATCCAATATCAGTTCCATTTATCACAACTCATTAACGGAAAAAAAAAAAAACCAACGTAAAGCCTTCCTGAATGTCTTCAAATCTGATTTCATTAGCGTTATTTCACCTTAAAAATTTTAAGATCTACTTCAAATTTGCAGCCTAATAGCACCTTCACCCACCCTATATTATGCTCCCAGAAGAGGGTTTAATGTCATGCACATATACAGACCAAGGACTTTTTAATGTTAATGGCAAGGCAACAAAGAAATTCACTTAATGACAAGTTCTTGGACTAATGTATTATTCATTTTGTTATGTGACAGTAGAACAAAATTGTATCCATAAATATATAATGTTGTACACCACTTTTAAATGTAGTTTACATTTATGGAATAATTGGCTGTCTTTCACCACATTATCCTCTCTTTATTCACCTTTTTTTTTTTTTTTTTTTTTTTAAGGGGATGTCATAAAATGCAGTTCGTGACACAGAAGATGCCTTCATTCCAGGAACAGAGACAGAAACTGGCCTGGATAAACCTATGAATTTCAATCTATATTTCTGAAAATGTTTTCTAGTCTCTAGAAGGATTTTGGAAGTATTTTTACAGTGGTTTTTCACATATAAATTGCTAGTTTACTCTTGCCTTACAATTAACCTTAGGTATTTTTAAGTGTATTAACTCATTTGAGGTCAACATTGTACCTAATCACCAGCATACTTATGTTCACGTATTTAGTGATACGTGGGGTTTTGACTTAAGAATACTCACACCTCCGTCCTCGGATCCGCAATCAAGGCAAGCCACGAGCAGAGAGACATCTCAGCACGGGCCCTCGCACCAGGGCTCAGCCTCGCAGAGCTGGGTGCAGGCAACACCGGCCACCAAGGGTCCCAGGAGGGTCAAAGGGTGAACCATGTCCGGATCCACCCGCCGAGTCCAGCCAGGAGCACCAGGAGATGGGGCCAGAGACAGGACCAGGGATGGCACAGGTCCAAAGTCCATCCAGGAAACAGGGCTGGATGCGAGCTGTACGCTGCTTGCACGGAGGGTCCATCCTGGGGCCAAGCTGCTCCGAGCATCCGAGCATCCGTCTGGGGGACTCAGCTTGAGCTGAGCTGGGGCCCCTGGGCCGGTGTGGGGGGAGGCCCCAGGAGAGGCTGGTCAGGGCCATCAAGGCCTGTCTGTGCCCTCAGGGCACAAAAACGCTTTCCAGGTTCCATTACCCATTTGCTCAAATTTCGTTTGCCTTCATAAATCTGCATTTGCAGATTATTTTACACTCTCCAGTCACCTGCGTGGTCTCTCCAGTTACTGCCCGCTTCAGGTTCGCATCCAGTTCTGGGTTCAGTACCACACAGGTTCCTTACGCCGAGAGGGCTTTTCTTCAGGCACTGGAGAGTGGTAGGAAACAAATCCTCTGCCGTAACAGCAGCTCCTTGCAGCCTGCTCCCCTCTTCTCCCACGCTGCACCAGCTACGAGACCCAATTCTGTCTACACAGGTGAGGAGACTCCAGCTCTGTAACAACAGGCACGACCTGAGCAGCCCAGCCAAAACACTGCACATGGGTCGGAACAACCCCAAGGACAGATACAGGCTGGGCAAAGAGCGAGCAGTCCTGTTGAGAAGGACTTGAGGGTGTTAGTGGATGGAAAACTGCCTGTGGGGCAGCAAGGGGCACTCGCAGCCCAGCAAGGCCCCGTGTGCTGGGCTGCACCCAGAGCAGGGGGGGCACAGGGCCAGGGGGGGATTCTCCCCTCTGCTCCGCTCTGGGAGACCCCCCTGCAGGGCTGGGTCCAGCTCGGGGGCACCAACAGCAGAAGGACACGGACCTGCTGGAGCGGGGCCAGAGGAGCCACGGAGATGCTGGGGGGCTGGAACCCCCCTGTGAGGACAGGCTGGGAGAGTTGGGGGGTTCAGCTGGGGAAGAGAAGGCTCCGGGGAGAGCTTAGAGCGGCCCCCCAGGGCTGAAAGGGGCTGCGGGAAAGGGGGGAGGGATGGGACGATGGGTGATGGTTTTAAACTGACAGAGGGGAGATTTAGATGAGATCTGAGGCAGAAATTCTCCCCTGTGAGGGGGGTGAGGCCCTGGCACAGGCTGCCCAGAGAAGCTGTGGCTGCCCCCTCCCTGGAAGGGCTCAAGGCCAGGTTGGACGGGGCTTTGGGCAACCTGGGCTGGGGGAAGGTGGCCCTGCCCGGGGCGGGGGGTGGCACTGAGTGGGCTTTGAGGTCCTTCCCACCCAGACCAGTCTGTGACTGTAAGGCATGTAACATATTCCTTACACAAGTCTGTATGCTACTAAAAATTTCACAAATCTGCATGCTTTTGCCCATCAACAACAGATGAGTCTCATGGACATAAACAGGGAACTTCACAGTGCCAGACAAATGCTGCTCAACTGCCAAAACCAACACTGAATCACTGCTTGAGCAGCAATTAAACTAGAACAATGCGGATACCCGGAGCCTTCCTTTAATCACTCTCCCAACTATGTGTTAATTAGCTAGGCTGCAGTAACTACAGAAATGATGAGCCTATATGAGAATAAAAAGTAAAATTGTATTAAAAATTCAGTAAATTATACAACACTCTTTCCTATCAAAATATTTTAAAATATTCATGTCCGGAAGCGTATACCCTACAAAGATCTCAGGATTGTTCAGTAGACTTCTCCGTGCCGCGGCTCACAAACTGCCATTACCGATGAAATTAAAAGGTGGCGTTTGAGCGCTGCCAAGGCTGGACGAGTCCAGTGGGCACTAACAGGGCGGAGGAGAGGTCACCGCGGTGGTTCTGGGGTGGCCAGAGCGGGGGCCAGGCTGGCCAAGGCCACATGGGCCTCGGGCCAGAGGTGAAGGAGCGGGTGGGGGCCTCTGCGCGCAGACCCCTCTCTGTGACTCCCGGCAGCCGCTCGGTGGACGCCATACAGGCCTGAAAGCTCCGGGTTTGTGTAAAAGAGGGGCAGCGCCCCTGGCAGAACTGCCCCAGGGCTTAAAAATACCACGGGCTTGGCATCCTGGCAGCGCAAGCGCCGCTCTGAGGCCCCTCGGCCTGCACGGAGCCGCGTTAGCAGCGCCGCGGCCGCCCCGCGAAAGGCCCAAGAGCCAGTTTTGTAACAGCACCGGGCAGGGGGTCCCCTCGCGGCCCCGAGCACCGCTCCCTCCCTCAGCCCCGTCCCTTCGCC
>NW_020799110.1:1931150-1954080 GCF_003259725.1 Athene cunicularia
CTGCAGAGGGCCCCGGGTCGTTGCACCCACCGTGTCCCAGGGGCTGGGGCTCGCCGGGGGCTTTAGGGCTGCGATCCCCGCGAGCTCTCCTGAGGAGGAGCGCTTCCTTAGGGGGTTTGTTTTCTTTTGTTTTTATTTTTTTTTTCCTAAGCTGATTTGGAAGTCTTCTGTGAGAACTAGGCGCTTTTTTTTCCTAGATAAAATGCGGCCATGCTTTATCATCACCTCTGAAGAGGCGGCGTTCACAGTCGGGGGTGCGTAGAAATATGTTTAGAAAATATCTCGAGACAAAATACAATAACCGGCTTAAAACTGAGAAGTGTTTGAAGAATCCCTGAATTAGTTCTTAGTTTAGCTCCACTTTTTCTTTTTTTTTTTTTCTTTCCCCCCAAGAGGAATTAAATTTTGAATACTGCACAACTGAACAGCCTTTTAGATTTCAAGCTGCTATTAGTTGCTGTTTAGAGAATCTAAAATCTGCCATACACACGTATCTGACATCTTTACGCATTACTAGCCACATCTCGTTGTTTGACAGCCAGGAACATGCAGCAGCCGCATCGCGTGGATGTTCAGGGCAGCTTGGCAGCTGGAGGAGCAGAGGATCTGGGGGGAGTCTCCCAGGTTCCAGGGACAGCTTGCTTTTCCTCCTCTGCACTGTGAAGCTGCTATTAGTGAAGTGGATTTCACCTTTAAATCACTGACTATTTCTGCGTGTACTTTTTTTTACCCCAGAATAAAGTATTAAAATAAGAAAAAGAGTGTCCACACAGGACTCTCAAGCTGCTGATTCGTTCTTAGTAAATATCTTGCACCATAAATGGTTTTATTTCTAGCTAGACAAACACCAAACCTTTTCAGAAAGGTATGATGTCAAGGTTCCAAGTTAACTGTTTTGTGAAAATAATACCTTTACTGTAACTTTTCCAAATGAAACTAGTATTTGGGCAGTAATCTGAGAAAGAATATGAGGTTACAGGCAAGGAATTGTTATAGGAGCATAAATCACCTTTTAATATTATTTTCTTTTCTCATCATTGGCAACGTAAATACTATAGGAACAAAAGAAATGTCATAGCAGTCTCCTTATCCTCTTTACAGGTGGAAAACGTTTAATGCAATAAGAATAAGTGAAAGGGGGGGGTTTTAATGTTGACGAGAAATTTGCAGCTCTGTGCAAGGCTACATATTGGGGGAGGGAACCATCTGTATCGGTCTTGCTCAAACACCATTATTCTTTTGAGCTGAAAGTGTTCTTATGAAATACTTGAGTGTCAAGGTGTGAAAATAGGTGTGTCACGGGTCCAGGTGTGAAAATAGATCAAACGCTGACACTGGTTGCCTTTTGCCTTCCCATCAACAGCAGGAGGAGTTCAGGTTTGGGGGCTCATACGTCCGGCTGATGTGTCCAGTTGTTTTAACTGCTGGTGGAATTCGCTGGGTTTGGTGATCGAGCTCTCACTGGGACAGAGTATTTTGCTGGGGATTTAAGAAAGACAGCAGTTACCATAAGATTAAAAATACGCTCCCAAGGACTGGCAACATGAACGTTTTTCTGCTGCGTAAATGTTAAGTCGTAACAAACCAAGAATATCCACATGCTTTAAATGTGTTAAGTGTGTTGTGTGGCAGGAGGCCAAAGCTCGAGTCTTCAGTCATCTGGGAAGTGTAAGTGGCCTGTCTAATTCCTACCACTCTTTAAACTGTTTGGTTTTCCGTAATGGCTGCAGGGTTTTGGAGCAGGATATAGCGTAAGATCAGGTGGTTGAGTCTGAATTGCCTTGTTTAGACTTGCTGCCACATAGTCCTTGATCTTCTAAGAGAACTTTTGCACACATGAGTCCAACTGCAGTTATGGTATTTAGACATTAAATACCATGTTAAACCTAATTTTTCAGACGTGGTTTTAAAATACCATGTTTCATCTTCCTTTTTTTTTTACATCTGACGTATTTTGCTTATCTTGAAATACTTATTTTGGAATGAAGCTTAATAAAATGTGTAAGGTTTTTGTTACACTGTTTATAAATGATTGAAAGTTCGCGCCTAAAACCTGCCTCTGGAGTAGTATGTGTGCTTTGATGTTTCTCTCCTTTTAGTGGCTGCTAAAACCCTTCTCAGCTGTGGAGTACGAGGGTGGGAAAGTTTACTTGAAATGTTACTCACAACTTTTCTTTTAAACTATAAAAATTATTTTCAAAAATGCCTACGAAGTGTAATAACTTCACCAATATATGCTGAATAAACTGAATATATCTAATAGGCCAAGGTGAGCTCTCAGTGTGAATACGTGTTCTTTTTTTATTGTTTAATTGGTTAGGTCCAGTGATGACAGTTCTCTTGAGAGGCAGCCAGTTTCTGCAGAAAACTTGTTCCAGTGTTTACGCCGCAGATACGTGAAGCCTCCTGAAAAGAAAAAGCAGCTTTCTCGATGACTAGCAAAGTGAGTCCTAACTTTACAGTGACTGATGCTCTATGGAAACAAACTTTCCGAAGCTTTACTAAGATTTTGAAGTAGTTTGATGCATAATGAGGATGGCTCCAAGCTGTTAATTGCAGAAAGGGTACGTCAGCCTTCCTAAGCCGTGTGTGTGTGTGTGTGTGTGTGTGTGTGTGTGTGTGTGTGTGTGTGTACTTCATCAGGCCTCTGGGGACGGGTGTGGTGAGCTATGGCATAACTTCCTTCACTTCGAGAGGGATGCTCTGTACTTCAGTATTACTTCTGTTTCCTGAAATTGCCGTGCATCTGAGATGTTCCAAATGGTCTTAAAATTTTTCCCCACCTTTTTGTTCTCGGTTTTACATCTGGCTTTAAATACTAAACAGGTGAACCTACTAGTACAGTACTTATTTTCTTGTTCGGTTGGCTTATTTTAAACAGTGCATTTGCTCTGGCTTTTTTTTCCTTAATGGCTAGCTGATTTTAAACTCCTCTGTATGAGAAATTACTAAACTTCGGAGGACTTAAAGTATCATCAGAATGAGTAGGATATCAGCTGGCTTTTGTCAGCAGGAAGTTTCAAGGGATAGTAATAGATAATTCTGCATTTTTGTTAACACTTTCTTCAGTTTTGTAGTGGTTAGCCTTCTAAGCAAACATTAAAGTTTCAAAGAGGATGGTTGTTTCAGGAGAAACAAACAATATCCAGAATTATTGTAACTGACTTCAAGAAAATATTTTTAAAGGTCAAACCCAACCCTCCCTTGCTTCAAAATTTAAGCCATGTTGTACTATTGTGTTTCGTTCTGGGGATTCTGGGGGCAGGAGTACCCTGTATTTGCATTCTGCAAGTTTCTTATGCTTTTTGTCTTTCCTCTGGAATATTAAATAACCCAAACTGTTTGACCCAATGTGGAATCTCTAGTTAGTCTGATGGGCTAGCTAGGTTCACGTAGACCATAGAGCTCATCTGGAATCTGAGTCACAAGTGGTTTCTTTTTCGTAACATTATCCTAATGTTAGTTGCATAGAAAGCAGCGTTATATTTCTATTTAGTGAGTTGAGTGTTCAGAATCTGGGCTAGTACCATTAAAGAGAGTGCTGTTACTTTACTGGCATAACGCTGAACGTGAAAATCAGAGATTTGGTCTGAAGTGCAAATAAATTGCTCGATTTACATCAGCCTGTAGCCCATTGCTGGCACCACAGTTTAACTGGCAGTCTCAGTCTAGCACAACCTCAGACTAAAATGCTGTAGTGATGTAAATCTGGAGTGTTGCCTATTTGTCAGGAGCTAATGAATGCTAATGATGGACCACAAAGTGTTTTTCTTTCTTGGAAGTCTTCTCTTCTGTAAGCAGTAAGTGTAAGCAAGCGTTGTACAGTTAATGTCTTATTCACACTGGCTGTATTTATTCCTTTGCATTGGCAGGTTCGTTTATGAGACTGGAAATAACCGTGATATCAAGCATCCGTCTGGATGCAGAGGTCTTTCCACAGCGCCCGCGCAGCGTTGGTAAACGGATTTGCGGATTTGCATGGGGTAAAAATGGAGGCAGAAATAAACTTCTGAATTGAACCTCGGCCCAAGGAATGATGGCTTCTCAGCCGTATACACATGCTTTCAATATCTCCCCAATAGAGAATAGGAGATTGTGCATAAATGGAACACCATGGATTTGGCATCTCCTGGAAGAATGTGTCGAGAACGCGTGGGAGTATTGGAGCGTTGTCATAGGACTGATTTCCATTGTCTGTTTTCTGTTTGCTGCACTACCGTAAGTTTAAAGTCTTAAGCAGTCCTCAGATTCAAACATAAGTAATCTTGCCAGAAGCCTTTTTCAAAAGCTGCCTTTTTTTAAAAAATTTTATCTTGGATATGTTTCTCCATCTGCATAATACAGATACAATATGCCAGAGAAGCATGTTGTTCATGTTTGCAAAAATATTTGGTGGTTGACAAATGAGCTTGATGTACTGTTCTGTTGTACTGAACTGACGCTAATCTCTGCCACTTAGAGCAAATGAGAATAAATCACCTCTTCTCTCTTATCTTCTCCACCCCGAGATGCGTGTGCACGCGCAGGCACACTTGCAGCAGAAGCTGGCTCAGTGTTTATTTAAACCACAGGCTGTGTCACCGGTACTGTCGTGCTGGCTCCTGCCAATTCAATTTGGACTGGGAGAAGGTCAGAAGCGGCACATGAGTTAGCACTTTGGTAGCACGAAATCAGCTGCTGTTTGGTCACTGGCACGGGATTCAGGTTTCAAATATGTCGGTAGGAGATGACGAAGGAGAAGTAGAAATGCTCCCAGCAGGTGAAAATGCCTGAAACAAAATGGGATTGACTCCAAAGTCTGTCTCCATCAGGGGGATATAATTTACTGAACTGGTAAAAGGGCTATGGAAATCAAGCAAAATAAAACCACTTTTAGTAAGCTGTTGAGCTTCAGAAATATTAGTTGAAAGGGGGCTTTACATTAAAACTGTCATGTTAGTGAGCGTGGAATTCATCAAGATTTGTCTAATGGACTCGCGTTTGGGATTGCTTCATAGTCCCCATTGTGAGTCAGAATAATAGTTCTCCCATTTAGAGGCGTAAGTGTAGTTGTCAACTCTTTTAACAGCTTTGTTCATTCTTAGCCCTTCTATGTTAAAGAAGTGTTTTTCTTATTTCAGTATTTTAAGGGCCGCTATTTACAGCAGATGGCTATAAAATGCTTACAGCATAGTTCTGGTGACCAGAAAATGGTATTTCAGTGCAGGCCACAAAAAAGGAGCACGTGCAGGCAGTAATGAGGTTGTGATTTGAGTCTTTTGTTATGTTAGAGGAAGACATGGTGAGCTATAGTGATACTGAGTTCTTCTTCAAAAGGCAAGTGGAGTACTGCTGTGATAGGTCTCTTGCGGCTAGAGTTTTAATCTTTATTCAGATTTTGAAAAATGTGCTTTGGAGCTTATTAAATGTTTTTTGCTTAATGCTATTTTACAATTACTTCTGGAATTTGTGCCAGTCAAATTTACGTCGCTTATCGGAATGGAAGAGTGGATCAAGCGCTGTCTTTGGGCTTTCTGCTGTGTTGGATAGCTGGAGATCTTACCAATTTCGTGGGCTGTTACTTAACAAATCAACTGCCAATTCAGGTAATCTGTCGATATTCCTACTTTTTGATTTATCCTTTGCAAACTGGCTCTTTAAACTCTGGGATACCTTAATATTGCACAGTGAAGTACCTGCTGGGAAGGAAAATAAGTTTTGTATTCTGTTAACTGATCTACCATCTGTCAAATAAGTCATAATTTCCCAAATATTTACATTGATACTGTTATGTGTTATAGGAACCATTTTGTGCTTGTAGTTAACATTCAGAGAGACTTACTGGGTGTTACTCAGTGATGAATGAAGTGGGGAATTTTCATTTAACTTCAGCTTCAAAGTAAGCTTGCAGAGCAAATGGGGCTGGAAGGGAAGTTGTGTTGTTTAGCTTGTAATAGATCAAGCTGGTTTGGGGCAGCTACTCTTTAAACTGCCTCTTGTGTTTTGGGCTTTTCTTTTTTCCGTAAGAAAGCTGTTTGTTAACAGGGAAATACTAGTTGAAAGCTGTTAATGTCTGACTAATTTGAAAATTGATTTTCTTCATTAAAGGGGGCTGTTCTCTGAAAGCAACAATTGTTTTCAGCAGTATGTTAATTGTGCCTGAAACTTTCTTATCTGGGGTTTTCATTTTTGACTCTTAATTAAAAGAGACAGAGGCATGTGTCAGGCACCTGCAGACATTTTCACAAGCTGGAGGTGGACCCAAGGCTGGACAGAGTTGTCTTCTCTTTTACAACTTAAAGAGAGGTGCTAATTGTTCCATCTGCCCCTTATGAAAAGGGAAAGAGAGGATGTTGGGTTTCTCTTACTCAGATAAGAGGCACTGGGTAAGATCAGCAGCTTCTGAGGTGCTGGGAAACTAGGTGGAGCAGACTTAAGCTTCTGGACAGGAAGGATTTCTCAGTCTGCCCAGGTAGGAGTTTGTGCTACGTGTCCTGGGAAACGACCAGCTATTGTGATTGTGTCAGCAAGTCCCTGTTGCGTAAGGTTTACACTGCATTCATCTGCAGTGCTCCAGCTTGTTTTGTACTGGAACGTCTTTTTTTTTTTTTTTTTTCCTGGCAGTATTTTGGTATTTGTCATTCACATTATCATTATGAAGCAAAATTTCCATGCAGTTGTAAGATATTTTGAATTATTTGTATACTGAACAAGTAAATGTGTCTTCTCTTTCAGACTGTCACTGCCATTTTTTATGTTAACATGGATATAGTTATGATTTCACAATTTGTCTACTATAAGCTCAAGAATCAGAAGATGACAAAATGTAAGGTTTTTCAACAATTAAAACGTTCTCCATAACGTAGCACACTCTTTGATATTTTCTACAGCATTTAAATAATTTTCTTCAGAGGGATCAAAAAACAGAGTGCACAGATTCTGGTTGGAATTGCTAGACCTATTGCTTCTAGTTTTCTCAGGTTCTTGTGAAAATCCTACCCTTTCTCTTCTCTTCCCTTCTGCCTTTCTCTTGTCTTACCCACACAGTATCTGTCAGTTTTTCCGTGTAGTACTTTCAGTTTATGTAGACATAAAGAATGCAGTAGTTCTGTGGAATCTGGTTCTGTAGTTTAACTTACTCCATGGTTTTACTATCT
This sequence comes from Athene cunicularia, assembly GCF_003259725.1. NCBI lineage: Eukaryota > Metazoa > Chordata > Aves > Strigiformes > Strigidae > Athene > Athene cunicularia. The sequence goes on from NW_020799110.1 coordinate 1,938,287, forward strand.
CCTTACAGCTATCTGAATACATGTATAAGTTGAAAGCAGGCATTATTCCTTTGTGTGGTTCAGTTAGTTTTCTGCATGTTGATTGAAACCGGACTTTGTTTGCTTATAGCATAAAATATCTTGACATCTTCACGTGTTCTGTTTCAATACATACAGTTAAAAAACATATTCAAGGGGAATGAAATTACTTGAGTTGTGCTTCATAAAATCCTGGCAGTAGTTGGAGTATTCAGCCTACCAATGGACTACTGTTTTGACTGAAATGGAAGACAGAAAGCTCTGTTCACGTTGTATCAAATCAAAAACATTAACTCATCAATCTGAAAAAAAAAAATAAAGTATCAAAGAAAATCCATGGTACAGCAGAGGTAACAAAAAGCTGAAGTAAAACAGATGCCTGCCCAGCAGACTAAATAGGGATAAAGCAGATTCATTCAATATGGAACTGATAATAAACCTGGAGATAGGTCAGCGCTGAAGATATTTCCTTCCTGCTGCCTACTCTTGAAAACAAACACAGGCTTTTGTACATTTTAACTGCCAGTGCCTGTTTCAGCTCAATGGTTTGCATAGCTGGAGAGGGAGGAGTGGTACTGTGATTAAAGCTGCAGGAGAGGGCTTTTCAATACCCACTTCTGGAGCAGTTCCCCTCCACAACTGGGTCAGGTTGGCGTCGCAGAGTGCAGCCTGTGGAACAGCACTTCTAAGTCGGTGTTGTTTAGACTCCAGGTCTTTAGGGCAGGCTTCGTGACGCCCTACAGCAGGTTGTTCCCCTGCTAACAGCGACTGCGGGACTTCACCAGCATCTCGCGTAGCTCCAGAGTTCTGCAGGGTTGTCTGCCACTTTCAGGTTGTCTTGTAGGTGTCTGTGGAGACTTGCTGTATGGAGTCTGTGTCTTTGAATACCTGAGTCTCAGCAAGGCTCGATATCTCGCTGACCGTGGCCATAGAGACTGGTCCAGCACAGCACTTAGATTGCATATTGATCTGAAAGATATTCTCATTAATTTCCATTTCAAATATCCTTGCTTTTGCAGTTTTTAATCAAGAGATCTTGAGAGAAACTCTTACATTCTATTCTACTTAGCAGCTTTCTGTTTATCAGCTGTTAGTTATTTAATTGTAAACTATTAGGAGTTAATATAAGAGATAAGCTGAGTATGAAAATTTTCTCTCAGTAGCAATGCCCATTGCAGGAATTCGCCTCCTGCTCCTGCACTGCTACCCTCAGTTGTTGCACAAAGACACAGCGCAACTATGATGGTGGGCACAGAGCCCAGAAGAAAGAGGTGGGCTTACATCGCTGCCAAGAAAAAGATACCTGGAATTGTACCTTTAAATTTACATATTCATATCGCAAACAAAAGGTAACCTCAAATCAACAGTAGATGTTATTTTTCAGCTAATTTGTGTGTCGTTTTAGGCAGCAAGAGCCTGAAGAGTTTTTGTATAACCTGGATCATGGTGTGCATAGCACTGAGTGTTATTTTACTCTGTCAGCTGTTACTAAGAAACCAAGACCAGAGTACAGTAATGGAAAGAAGTAATGTAAGTTCTTACCTGCTTCCATTCCAAACAAAATCCCACCCAAAAGCACCTTGACAAGATTGTGTACTCTCAGCTTTAAAGAAAGTTGCGTGACGTTTTCAACAATGATTTTAGAAACCATAAATGTGGCACTATGTGGATGTTTTAACTACGGACCATACATCCCAAAATAAAAATAGTTATAAAATTGCTTCTTTTAGCAGCTTGCTTTGTTTTGGGCTTATTCTGTCCCTTGGGTCGCTAGGATGCGCCGCTCTGAAATAACACGTATTCGTGTTGGGTTTCTGCTTGTGTTAAATACTGTAGACATCCACGTAGAGACTACACAGTCACAAGTGAGATCAATAAAAGTGGAAAATTACAATTGTACCTGCTGCCGCTGTCATTTCAGCAGGAAAGTTCACAGGCTATTCTAACAATTTGGCCTTCATACTAATGCCAGTAAAATAATTGTAATCCAGCAACATTGCCCAGCAGGGAAGCAGCTTATTTTCAAAACACAGCTAGAATGAGAAAACTAACAACTCTTAAACTGTGAAAAATGAGTATTCTGCTTTCTCCAGACAGGATGATTCATTTTTTTTTTTTTAGTGGCCCTAGCTACAGTTCTTAGTTTTGGTTTGAATTATTGTGCCCAGGCTTTTTTAGCAGGAGAACCGGATTGATATTAGTGTCGTATCCTAAAGCCCAGCACTAGTTTTGATCTCAGTCGTGGCTATGATGCAGCAGTGTGCATTGTTGTGAGATAAAGATTAAACCCTTTCTAGCCCTCTTTGGTCATTTGAAGAGCAGCACTGAACTGCTTTGAAAAGAGTTCTGTCCAGAAAAATCAGCCAGTGGACTCTCAGCTTAATCCTCTGAAATGCCTGAAAACATTCTTGCCAAAATACATGTACCTTTCTTTTTCAGAATTCTCTTGATATGATTGAAATGTCAGGCTTCATTTGTGGCTATATATCCTGTGTGTTTTACTTGGGAAGTAGATTTCCTCAGCTGTATAAAAATGTAAGTAGCTTTTTGCTAAGTATACTTGTATGCTTTACAAAATAATCTATGCTGCTTTAGATGTTGGATTCTCCCTAACAGTGAGCCCTCTTCAACTTGAAAGCCTATTTTGCTTTTGTGACTGTCTAAAATGATAAAGAAAAAAATACATTGGTGGGGGTTTTTTTTCCTCATTCAGAGAAGGATGGTGAGAATTTTAGGAAAATTATGTTCTTTGATTGATGGACAAGGATTGTTTGGCAGGGGAAGAGAAAGTGAAATATTTACAGTTGGATTTATCAGATATGAACAGAAACACGCTTTGTGTGATTGTTGTCATGGGCAAGGGGTATCTCCCCTTTTCTCTCTCCAAACTGTTCTACCATAAGTGACCAACCATGGGATCGAAAGTTAGAATTGGTGGAAAATTAGTTCAGAATTTTAGCCCCTTTTCATAAAGATGCCATTAGTGACTTTTTTTTTTTCCCCCAGCCTCTTCACTGTCAATATATTAAAAAACCCAAACCAAACCAAACCCCCCCAAAAAAACCCCAAACAGAAGACCAGAAGGTTTCACATTGTCAGTTATATCCAGGCATTTTAATTTATTATGGAAATGATCAGTTCATTCCAAGCCTATTTGTATTCCTCCTCTCCCTTTTTCTTCACAGCTGGAATACCACAATATTTTCGAAAAGGTCTACTGAACAGGCTGATAGAGCAACAGAATTCTTAAGAACTAAGTATGGTTTGGAAGCAGATTATGCTTGCTGCTTTGCACTTATATAAAAATTACATTAACTGGAGCTGCTTCTGAGGACTGTAATAATTTCTGTAGTTTTCAGTGGTACGTGGTGAAAGTACCAAGCTTAGACGATTCAGAGCCCAGGAAGAGATGGACAAGAATGACTGAAAGTCTTTGGATGTGTTATAGTACAACATGTCAAAATTATCTGTAACTGGCTACTGCGATAGATGTTTTAACATTTCTTTCTATTTGTAAAATCTTCTTTGCATTTAGTTCCAGAGAAAATCGACAGAAGGCACCTCTTACCTGCTGTTTGCATTAGCCATGATGGGAAACTGTACATACGGACTGAGCCTTGTTTTGAAGATGCCAACTACCGAATCCTTCCGCGCCCTCTACTTCATACACCATCTGCCATGGCTCATTGGGAGCTTTGGAGTTTTGTTTCTAGACGTTTTTGTATCCTTTTCTTGTTATAACTAGAGTTTCTCGGGATAGGCTTGGTAATAAGTAGGTCAGAAATTAAGTGGATTTTTTTTTTTTAAATGAAAACATTTTTTCAGTGATTCTAACCTGATCATAAAATCTTCTTAACAATCATCTGTATGTTTTTTATAATAATATTTCTTGATAAGAATAACAAGTTTATAGAAAATACCTACATTAGAGCTGCATTGCACAGGTTAATTTATATCTTGTATGGATTAACACAATATGCTTCAGCATGGTCCTGAAGTCACTCTTCATTTCATCCTGTTGGAGAGTTTGAGTTCGTGGGGCTAAGTACCAACATGTTTTCAGACACAAACCTGAAATTCTTACTTCAGGAGAAACCAGAAAACCTCAACTTTATACTCTTTTAAATGAAGATACGAGCTATAGTAACAAGGCAGGTGACTATAAAGCTGTAGGGAACAGTAAGACCAAGTACCACCACATCACTGTTACTAGGCTTTTAAAGCAAAAGTACAATATTAGTATAAAAAGTACAAATATGTAGTATAACATGGACAAAAGTAGAACATGTAGTATACTAAAAGTTGGGCAGGGGGGGTTGCTGTCTGATAAATGTAAAAAAAAAAAAAACCAACAAAAAGCCCTGAACCTATCAGTTCTTAAATGCAAATATAGAATTACAGCTTTGAAACTTTGGTTAAATTGTGTTACTGCAAGATTGCATGAACGTCAGAGACAAACAGTGAGGTTTTGGCAAACTTTGTTTCAGAAAATAGCACTTAACAAAGAAATGCTGCAGCTACCCTTAACTGAGTAATTTGGGGCAAAATCAGATGCACTGAGACACTGAATGGTCCTGAAAACCAGCAGCTCTGCTCGCTGAGTCATGCGAAGGGGAAACCAGCTGCACAGTTGTCTAGGTTAGTATGCCAGTGTCTTTAAAGTCCTCAGCAAACTTCAAACACTATAGTTTTTTATTCTTATGTTCAGGGGACGTACATAAGATGCCCACAGTATATTGGTTATTGCTGTGCTCGTTCTAGACTCAGCATTAGCGTTTTGGGATCAAGACTTTAGAGGCAAAACATTTAGAGGAATATTGTACTTTTTGCTTTAAAAGCCTAGCGGACAGTGATGTGGTGGTACTTGGTCTTACTGTTCCCTACAGCTTTATAGTCACCTGCCTTGTTACTATAGCTCGTATCTTCATTTACAAGAGTATAAAGTTGAGGTTTTCTGGTTTCTGCAGAAGTAAGAATTTCAGCTTTGTGTCTGAAAACATGTTGGTACTTAGCCCCACGGACTCAAACTGTACAACGGGATGAAATGTAGAGTGACTTCAGGACCATGCTGAAGCATATTGTGTTAATCCATTCCACATTAAAAGGAAGTTCTTTACCAGATTTACCTGGAACAGTTCCAGAAGTTATGATTCCCAGGCATCAGTCTTGTCTTTCTGATTAAAGTAACTCCAATCAGACTAGCGATGGGACAGCCGACCCTGGCCTGTGGATGGACTTAAATTATGCTGTCGTTCAGCAGAGCCATCTGTGGGGGTTTGGGTTTGGTTTTTTTTTTTTTTTTGCATCTCCAGCCATGGTGATTTAAATGGGCAGTTTAGTGAAACATTCTGCAGCGTGGGAACACAATACTCCACTAGAGTGGTGAGACTAAACTGTGGTTCGTGGCCCCTTTGGAGATAAATTGTAGTTTTCTCCTTTACGAGACAATGCAGACTGCAGGGATTCGGGGTTGGTAGCCCGTGTGGCTCCTTGGAGCGCTCAGGCCTTTTGTTCCCTGAGCAAAGTAGGGATTCTTTCTTCTACCCCTAGCCCCCCAGCTGGAAACAAACCAGCCAGTATTTATTTACCCCAAAACCCCTAGAACTTGATCTTGATGACCCTTACAGTACGTTGTGTGCATATTTGCAGATGCCTTTCTATGATATACTCTGAAAAGAAACTTGTACTGGCCCCAAACCTCCCCCTCTCGGAGCCCTGCCCCAGGATTGCAGTGCCAGTGTGCACATGACATTCATTTCTGGGTTCTGTCTTGATTGGAGTCTGAATCCAATCTTGCTAATAGTCCTCCAGTTCAAATTATATTGAAAACAGATGCTTCCAAATCAGGGTGAGGAGCTTATAGGAATCTAGTCAAGTATATAGTGTTAGTTGAAAATGTATGAAGTATTTGTAATCAAGAGAAAACAAAAGCAGACCTCCTGCTTTGAGAAGCCCTGAAGGTAAGGAAGTCAATGCTTTTAAAAAGAGAACTTCGTTACTGTCTCTTGCCAAGCAAGAAAATAAAAAAAACCCCCAAACCCTAACAAACTGATATGTCATGTTAGACTAGAAAATGAAGAACAGGATCACCTGGGTTTTGGAAAACAGAGTCACAATTTCTGAGAGGGAGGTGTTTCATAATTGATCGTTTGTGTAACAGACAGTCTCTGCTTTGAGGAGTAGTTGCAGGAATTGCCTCATTCTAGTAGACTTTATTCCTGATAGTGTCCAGAGTTTCATTAGGTGGAAAATAAACTCTCATTTCTCAAGGTCCAAGCCAGGATTAAGAGTTCACTCACTCTGTGTCTGCTGCAGTATTCTTTTGCTTCCATCTGACACGGCTGGCATTGACTATTTTTAGAAACAAATGGAGTCCTGATCATAGCTGGAAGAGCAGCTCCAGCGTTACTTAGTGCAGGATTACACTGGAGTTGTTTCAGCTCGGTTTAGCAGGATAACACCGTCATCCTGTTTCCTTGGTGTCCACAGTTAAAGTTATTCGGTTGCACAATAAGCCGGTTATTTTCGATAAATAATGGAAGCATCCAATTGTTTGTGAAGTATGAATTGTCCTCTTTTCATTTTAAGAGGAGTTTCAGAGCATTACACATCTGAGTTATAAATTGGACACGTTTTTTCTTTTCCAGTACATGTTTCCTTCCAACTGCAGCTTTGCACTGGAAGGTGGTTGGAGTTTCTCAAGCAACCACAAAGCCCAGGGTTGAAATGGGCCTGACAGGGGGCCCGGGCGGTCAGAGACACTTAGTCTGGGTTTGCCTACTGTAGGGTTTCATGGTGGACCTTATTAGAGCTTTTTTTTTTTTTTTAAAATGCATGATTACTTCATGTTTCACTCGTACACAAGGAGGCCCTACTACATATTTTAAAATCAGCTGATGAGCAGTTACGTCCTTGGACCGGGAGTAGCGGCCATCACTAAGTTTCGGAGACTGAATCTAGTACAAGTTTTTCCAGAAAACTTTGTCCTTTTCTGTGAGTCTGCTACCCTCTTTCATCCTGCTTCCTTCCTCCCCTGCTCCCCCCAAAACCAAACAACTCTGCTTTGTGTTTAGTGCAGACAAAGCCCTTTACCAAGATTTTTGCCTTTTTTTTTTTTCCTTATTTTTTATTATTTTTTATCTGACATCACCCTATTGTCAAGAACTGTGTTCAGATCCTCCACATGTACTTCTTTTCATTAAGCAGAGCCCGGTTGTTACTAGGTGGCCAAAGTATATTCAGTAAGAGCCAAGCTGTTGTACACAGACTCTTCTCTTGCACCTTTTGTGATTTGCAGGGCAACCACTTGGAATCCATTATATACTTCTACAAAACATCACGCTTTGTAATTTAATTACACTGTGCAGAGAATGTAAGTCTGACTTGACAATTCAGCCCGGAGAGTTTTCGAGCCAAACATACCACTTCTTTGCGCTCCTGTAAATACCAGCTTTTGTCTCAAAACGGTTTCATTTTTTGTCATTGTGTTGTTTAAATCAAGGAAACGAATTTGATACACTGGCTCAGTGGCTGTCCTGAACTTTTCTCTGAGAAGTCAGTTTGGTTGTCTCCTCCACTTTGGGCTGTCTGCATGCTTAGGTCTTAAAAAGTTTCCCCCAGAAAGTCAGACTTGAGCAGCGAGTTAGTTTCTGTATTAAGTAGTCTTAGCGGTTTAGCGTTTATTTCAAACATATGAGCGGCTGAGTACGTGTGCTACAAAAACTGTTTGATAAGCTCCCCGTAACTTGTGTTTATAATTTATTCCTCTTTAAAAGTTCTGTTGCTGTTGCCAGCTTGGTGGCTGAGAGTCCCAAGCCCACAGTGTGATTTCAGCAGCTTTGATTCCCAGTTCACAGTGTTTTTTTTTTCCACCAGCGCAACTGTTAAGACTCGGGGAGGTGCTCAGCTGCAAGTACAGCAAGGCCTATAAAAAAGAAAAAGGCAGGAAATTTAAGTGGTAGGTATATATGCCATAAAATTAATTTGCTAAGCAATAAGAAGAAAGCGTTCCCTACATAATTCTGCAGAAATGCTTAAAAAGGAGCATTGACCTGCTGTCTCTGAAGGAAATCCTGTCTAGTCTTTAGTTGGTTGGCCTCAGAGGTGGGATGCTGGAAGGCTTTGGGAAGGTGGGATATTTCTTGGGGCTCTGCCTAGGATGTAGAGAATTTCCTCTTCATTCATCCAGGCCTCCCAGAAAGCGCTTTTTTTTTTTTTTTTCCTTCTCCCTCTCCTTACTTTTATAAATAATCACCTACATCAAACTTCTCACAACCATTGTCTACCAGCCAAGTTATTTTAACTGATCTAAAGCGTTTCTGGTAGAATTCTGTATGTCAGATTTCCTCCCAGAGAAATTATTTCATTTTTAAATGGGGTTTTACATCTAACAGTAGCGGTGATTTGTGAAACCTGGACTTCCAAGAGTGTACTTTGGACTTTGTACAAGGCTGGACTCATGGCCACTTGTTTCTACACCATGTGCCTTTAAACCTGCTCTCACGCAGATCCTCGTGTTAGAGGCTCCCTACTTACACCTGCTTCCACCCATCTAATGTCCTTCTTAAAACTTTCTTCCTTGAAGTTAGATAGCAAGTAATGCTGGGTTTAGCATAGTCTGCTGCTGAAATCACTCCCTCTTTTAGTAAAACTTAAAAAAAAGTTCCCAAAGTGAGTAGAAAAACAATAAGAGACCCAAACCCTGCCGTACGGAGAGGATTTGCTCTTTCCTGGCTGGCGGTGGCTTGGCTTTGTGAAGACAGTTGCTGCTTTCCATCGCAAGTCATTTCCATCTCGATGTAGTGTGCCTAGGAAATGTTTATCCTGTGAGGTGCTGTGTGTGTTTCTTAGCATGGAATAGAAAAGAATACTTAAGGGAAGGGCCTAGCTGGATAGGTCTGTACGAGATCTTTATGTCTTAAGATGGTATCTCTATCAGAAAACAAAGCAAGTTCAGTACTCAAGCCTAAAACTCCCCAACTATCTAGCAAAAATTCTGAAGAGTAAAAAAACTTTCAGTTCTAGATGCACGCCCCTGATCTATTTATCTATTTAAAGGCTGACTGTGCTCCAAGTCAATAATTTTGAGAGCTGGAACCACGGAGAAAGAGGACGAGCTTGTTAATTCTTTTTAGCTTGGCAGTATTTCCGATGGTCTACTTTACAACAGAAATAAATAATTACGTCTAATTGCACAATTCTGTGTTGAAAACAGCATTAAAGATCGAGTCACGGCGTTGTCTGCGTGCCAGTGCCTGTAAATAGTGAACCGCCCAAAATTCTGCAGGAAATGAGAATTTTTGGTTTGTGATCGGGCCCTGCTGATCTATTTCTGAAAGTTTTGAGTAACTTCCCCTCCTCCCCAGCATCCCCCCTCAGCCTGGCCCCGCAGTATTTAGAGGCTGGAGTAGCGCAGGGCAATATGTTGGATTCCACACTGTTCCTCATGCTGCTGCTAACGAATTTCCCACTTGGGACCCTTGCAAGCACGAGGATGAGGTAGTAAAGGAGATTTCACGTGTACTTGACCCACATAACTAAAGGGATCTGAAGTTTTGGGGTAGAATTTTTCCGTATGTTCCCTTTTCTAGTGTTGCACGTAAAACATGATTAAACTTTTTGCTGTAAAGTAATACTGAAAATGAGCGTTAAGTCGGATTTGGAAAAGGTTATATGCTAATGTAGAAAATTCCACAGTCGGGATTAAATAAATGGATAATACTTACACTACAGTACATGAATTAGATACAGCAAGTTTTAAGCTTTCCTCTGCGGACTGTGGTATTCAGAGTCAGCGCCAGAACGAAATGGATGGCTGCTTTTATTCTCTACAGTTTATTTTGGTTTTAATTGAAAGCAAGCGCTGCAAGTGCTACCTCTGTATCACGGTTAAGTACTTCCTTACCCCGAAAATACCAGGTGACTGTGCAGTTTGTCCTCTATGGGCAGCCCAGGGGACGGCGGCCGGGGCCGGTAGCGCTGGAAGTGGAGCCCTTGCTGGTGAACGAGGAGCCTGCCTAGTGTCGGGCTGGGTTCTGCTCTGGGTTCCGCTGGATTTTGCTCCTGGATGACTTTGACAAACACTTGAAATCGCAGTTGCTTAGGGACCACATTTAGTACTTACTTTTTATTATTTAATTTGTCATTAATTTGTCGTTGTTTACTTGAGAATGACATGCCAATAATAAAATATTTAATATTTACTGTATTGTTTCAGCATAGATACAATTTCCCCCCCCCTATTTTTTCCCCCTAATTTTAGCTGTTTCTCCCCAAAGTATGATATTGAGTCACAGCAGTAGGCGCTGTAGAATTATTTATTTGCCATCATGCTACAGTGCGTACCGTGGGATGACTATTTATTTTTAGATGAACATGTACATCTAGTTAACCATAGAGTGGCTGGTTTAAAAACAGAGGATGAGATCACCCTGTGCCTTGAGCCCAGCCTGGAGTCACAGGCTGCTCAGTCCAGTTGCATTGAATGGTAAGATTTGGCCTTTTTTATTCATACTCAATTTTGTGTGCATCGGAGGGAAAAACACCTGATAATTAACTTCAGCACAGAGGATCCATTATTGATGCAAAAGCAGAAGCCTGGTGTCAGTTGGTGGGAGCCTCACGTACAGCTCATCACAGAGTTCCGCTCTGCATTTTATTTTTAAGAGTTAAAGCATTTATACATCAATACCTGTGTGTTCCGAGGATTACAATTGCTGTATGTCATCATATACCCCATGGAATGGTTTTGTACAACATGCATTTTCTTTGCAAGCTTCTGTTTTCGATAAGTACCACAGAGAAAAAAAAAAAGAGAGAGAAGCTAAGGAGACAGTACCTTGCAATTGCATTGTTTTTGCAGTGCTGTGTTGTGTTTGAAGAAAACTTAAATAAAGTTACCTCAACGAATAAACTTTTTGTTAATACTTCATTGAGTACAATGAATGACTCTTGAATAAATAAGTTTGTGAGCAGGAGGGCTGATTTTTGTAAAAAGGTCAATATGAGCAGTTTTATACATTTGTGGGGTTATCCTGGGGCTCCTTCCTTTTGATTTCAGGTAGCTGTGAAAAGGACGTGATTTAAGTTTTGGTTTTAAATAATAAAAGCTAAGTCGAAACAGATTAAAACAAATAATCAAATTCTTTAAAAAATGATAAACTAAGGAGTTCAAATGATCATATCTAAACAGCTGCCAAACGCACACACTAAAAATGAAGCATTTTTCTCTTCGAGCTCGTACAGATCTTCACGCACCACCGATAAAGCCCCGTGGAACAGGGTTGGGGTGGTTTTGGAGGGGTGGGGGGCAGCTTCACCCCCAGAAAATTTCATTTCAGCCTCTGTTGCAGCAGGAACTTGCACAAGTAACCGCATTCCGCGTTCTTGCTCGCGGTGGATCGGGTCCCCTCAGGTGAGATGGTGGTTGGGTGTCGGTGGCCCAAGCGGGATAACCCCATCCCGGCGGCTCCGGGTCCCGATGGCTCCTGGTCCTGTGCCCCCCCAGAAGTGCTGCTTGGCACTCCCTGCCCCGATAGCCGAGTAAAAAGGATTTGCTGCGTCGTCTTGTGAAAAGCCAAGAACTTCTGCAACGTTCTAGAGCTCTGCCAGACGCCCGGGGGTCACGCGAGATCCGCCCGGTGAGGCCGGTCACTTCATTAGTCTCGGTGTGTGCTTGGGGCAGAGGCGTTTGCCCTGATTCCTGCAGCAAGCCGAGGGTATTAGAAGTTAACCTTTTCAGTACATGAATTAAAACGCAGTTTGTCGCTCGCGGATTTATATGATGTACACGAGATTATCAAACTCTCGCCTGGCTGGCGATTGAAACCATGACTTGTTACTTTTTAATGCAGTTAGAATTTGTTCTTACATCATTTCTTCAAAGATTATTTCCCCTTTTATTGCTTGATGTAATCCTATTTTGGGATGTATTTTATCCCCGTTTCATACTGTTGTTAGAACAGCCAAATATGGGGCATAGAAAGTTGCTGTGATTTGAGACTTTTAATGGAAAATAATTTAACTTCTAAAACGTGAAGCAATGATGGTTATTTATTGACAGTTTGTATGTAAGTAATATTTAGTAGGTGGGTTAAGTGAATACTTACACTCGAGAAAATGTTATTTCCAATGAACTGTTTGACTGCATTTAATTAATTTCCAATTAACTATCAGCTGCACAGAGCTGTCCCTGCTCTTCCCTGTCCCCTGTTTGGGTGCCAGGCCTCGGCCATCTCTTTGCTCAGCCCATGTTATTTCCTCAGAGCCAGACCCGTGTCAGAAGGCGAGGGCAGAGCCATGCCCAGATACACCAGGTTGGAGACTGAAGGGCAGATTGTAACCACCTCTCTGTTAATCTCGGGCAGGAAAGCACAGCATGTAGCTCCTGTCGCAGCTACTTTGTTGGAAAGCAAAGTCTCTTAATCTTCTCGCTTTATGCCACTAATTCTTCCCTCGTGCTGCGTGTAATCCAAGATTAGCAGCATTGTTTGCTAATTTTATTTTTTTTTTTTTAACTATCACGGAAATCTCATTAACTAGAGGGAACTTCTAAAATGTCTTCAGGGAATTATTTTTAAACAAATTAATCAAATAATTTAGCTAACATAGTTCTCCATTGTCCACAGAAGATTCTTCCAGGAATGGACTCCTGGCTGTTACACACTGGTTTCGGTCCCTTGTTCCAATAAGAAAAATATGTACTTAATTTTCCACTGCGGGCTGCCTCTTGGAATTTTTTTTTTTTTTTTTTCTAAATTCATGCTTGTATTCTCACTGACAAAATGTGTTATTAGTCTAAAGGAAAGAAAGTTGGTTCATCTAGTAAGAAGCATGGAGCACAAACTTCCACTGTTGGCTGCTCCAGGATCTCCTTCCCTCTGTTTCCTCCCAACTGCCTTTAAAGGGCTGCAGCATCTTGTGGAAGCAACAAAAGGCACTCCCGCAAGGTTTTTAGTACAACGCTGTTGGGAGAGGGTTTGTTTACAGCTGTGCCAAAAGTACAAGAAGAAAACCAAGCTGCTTTTCAGGCTCAAAGAGCAGAAGCCAACACCATGTCTCTCTTCGCCATCAGTGCTGTGACTAAACCTGGGCAAGGTCGCTGCTTGATCTGTAGATACACAGAGGAAAGAGGCACCACGTGGCCCTGGGAGGCAACAGGGATGTGCCTGGAACTGCCTTTGCAGCACAACTCTTCCTCCAGCGAGGCTGGATCCGGCCCCTGAAAGCCCCTCACTACTGGGCCGCTCCAGCTTCTCCTCCAAATCCCATTCATGAGCGTTTCCCAGCCCTTCTTCTGGCAGCCGGGGGCTAATGGGCCCCATCGCCCCCGGGAGAGGTAAAGGCAACCACTGCTGTGGTGGGGTTTAAGGAAATTTTAATGGTGGTAGGAACGATTCATGAATATTTATACCTCGTATTACTCTGGTGTCCGTCTGGGTGGCTGCTTGCTAGATGCTGCTGAAAATATATAGGATGGAGACAGGGCATTGATTCATATCGTGATGAGGAGGGTCACCGTAATGTGCTCCAAACAGCTTTTACATGATGACTGTGGAGGAATTAAGACCAGTTTAATCCGACTAAATAATACTCCTAATGATAAACCACTAAAATCAAGTTGACTTTTAGATTCTAGCAATTGTATCAGACAAGGTGATTACACTCAACATCAGTATTGATAATCATTAAAATAGATTAAACTATCGACTGAGAAATAAGCAACACTGGTTGACTGGCAGAGTGCTCGTTTGACTTTACAGCAGTGCCCTTCCTGCTCCCGGAAACTTCTCACTGCTCCGTGGAGATTCAGGCAGGCACCAGCTGCTCTTCTCCACGTGCCTCCACATCAGCACCTGCTCTAACAGCACGTTTTATCTTTACGTGTCTTTGGAGGACGGGTCGCAGGCTTCAGGAAGAAAGCAGCATCGCATCATTTATCTCTGACTTGCTAGTGGGCCACAGGCTCGTACCCGCTCCTGCTTGGCGCCCAAGGCACTGTTCAGCTGAAGGACATCGGCCAGGGTCTTAACACACGCAGAGGGAATGGTCCTCCCCGGGAAACGAGCCTTTATTTCTCAGCACAACCTCAGTGACTCTGCATTTCCTTCAGCAGCAGCCTGGACTTTCTCCTATTAAAAGAAGTTCTTGTAGACTTGTCCCGAAGTGCCTCGTACATCAAACGACTCAGTTCTTCTGATGAAGCTGAACAAATGGAGCTGCCCGAGTTACTGACGGAATAAAAGAGCCTCAGCGCCTGCGGTGGAGCGTAGATGGACCCCAGGTAGCCCTAAACCCGCTGGCCCGTGGGCCAGCACGCGGACTAACGCCCTCTCCTCAGGGGACCCTGGCTCAGCAGGAGCTGGGACACTGAGCTGCGACCGGTGCAGGGTCAGGGAGGGCTGGGGCAGGGTGGCACCATCCTCCGCAGCCCCTCTGCTCCAGGACAGGCCCCTAGAACCGAGGCGATGGCATCTACACCTAAACCAGAGGGTTCGCAGGCCCAGTAGTAAGTGAAGATAATGGGAAGGACCAGAATGTGATGCTGAGGGAGAGGAGAGGGAGAGGACAAACCACCTGGTCATAAATGATTTTTTTTTTTTTGCCATAGGCAGCGCTTGCTGCCTGATGGATTGGCCGTAACACAGGAGCTTGATGTTAAAAATATCCTCCATATCAACCAGCAAAGGAATTTTGCAAGTGGGGAGAATGGAGGATGGGGAAGAGCTCTTGGGCACATTGGAGGAGAAATAGCTCAGTGTTCAAAACGGCTTCTTGGAGAGTCCTGCTCCAGAGCTCTCTGTGAGCAGCCTTTTGGGGGGTGCTTTACCCTCTGCCCTTTGCTGTAACACAGTCTGGCCACGGCCGGGGCGCTCTGGTGAAGCGTGGCTGCTGGTTTGCTACGGGGATATTGAACACTCCCCTGTCCGTGCCTTCAATTGCGAAGGGCTTTTTAAAATTGATTACTGGTCTGGCTCAAGTTATTGTATGATCCTGTAAATATAGAGAGAAGATGGGCATTTTATGATGCCTGACTTCCCTACAATATTTTTTTATTAAGTAAACTGTAATGGAAATATTGGGTTTTCATTTCTTGCTTGCTTCTTTTCCAACAATTGCCAGTAAATCAAAGTTGCAAAAAGCCATCTCTCCCGCTGCGCTGGCAGAGCCAACAGCAGCCTGGTGGTCACTTTTTTTTTTTTTTGGAAATGAGACCGCCTTATTTCTAGGCACTCAGCAGACTTCAGTGCTGATGTATTGACACTTACAGCTTTCAGATCAAGGAAATAGTGGAGGATAGCATTTCCAGCAGAGAAACGCTCATATTTTAAAATAAGGACTGCCAGCTGTAGTTACGCCAATGCGCTGAGATACAAAAGTGCCACGCTTAGAAAGCAAGCGAGTATTTCTTCCCCTCTTCTTCCAGCATCTCTGCTTGTCTGCGTGTCTCCATACAGCACGTCAGGCACGTGGGATAGTAGAGAAACCCCCTGCGAGCCACTGGCCGTGGGGCCAGCGGGGCCGGGCTCTGGGCACCTCTCCCACCACGCATCTAAGGGCCCTTTTCGATTTTTGCAGCACGGACCCGTTTGAGTTGGTCCTGGACAAACGTATGGAGTGATGATGTCTGAGCACATCTATGATGGTTAATTTGGAGATGAGTCCTGCAGTTACAGCCTCGTGTCTCGGCAAACAAGCGAAAACTCACACAGAATGTTTAAATGCTGAACACAGATTTTTTTTTTTTCCGCATTTATGTGTCTGTTTTTTTTAAAGTG
>NW_020799110.1:1954130-1963191 GCF_003259725.1 Athene cunicularia
CCGCCGGGCCGGTCGGGGGACGCGGATCCCCAGCGGTGTAAGGGCCGGGGCCTCTCCGGCGGCTCTGCGGGAGGAAACCGCCAGCCCGCGGCCCCGGCCGGGCCCCAGCAGATGGAGCAGTTGTTGTTCTGGAGCTGCCGAGCCAGGAAACCCCAAAACCCTGCGGGAGCCCCCGGGGCTGCGGCCCCGGCCCCGAGGAGGGACCCGGCAGCGCATCCTCACCTCCACACCCGGTCCCATCCTTCAACCCAGGGTGTAAATCTGGAGCAAAAGTCACAGCGCTGGAGCGCTGCCTCCGATGTGATCCTTTGCTTTGCTTTCTGGCAGCTCCTCACTTTTCCAGCGTGCCCAAGCCTCTGTCCATGTAGCTCCCCATTTTTCCTAACTTTCTCGGACGCAGGGGACTGGTGCTTTTGTAGCCAACTGTCTCTTTTCACCTGCTTTGGCCAAAATGCCAAACAGGTGCTTAAAAGACACTTAAAAGTAAAATGTGGCCCAGCTGCAGATCTGGGTGTGCCTGTCCCAGGTGGGAGCCGTGGGCTGACCGAGGGGTGCGTCAGTTTGCGGGTGCCCCTGACACCGTGGGGTGGGTGAGCTGCACCCCGGTGGGGCCGTGGTGGGTGTTTGGTCCAGAGGGTGCATTCCCCAGTCTCCGGATGGGAGAGGGGAGTTGCTGGGTTGCATGGGGACCCCCAGCAGTGGGATGCCCGTGGTGAAGAGCCTGGGGTGCTCGGTCAGAGCCTGGTCACGCATCGGCTCTGTGCCAGGGCCTGGAAAAACATCAGCGCTGAGTTTACCTGTCTAATCTGCATTTTGCCCCGAATTCCATCCCGTGCCCTTGCTTGGCGTGGATCTGCCACCTGCCCTGTGAAGGAAAGCGGGGGGGGGTTCCCCCAACCCTGGCTGCAGAGAGGTGCTGCTCCCCAGGAGAACAACCCACGATGGCCCC
Organism: Athene cunicularia; assembly: GCF_003259725.1. Lineage (NCBI taxonomy): Eukaryota > Metazoa > Chordata > Aves > Strigiformes > Strigidae > Athene > Athene cunicularia. The sequence continues at coordinate 1,955,080 of NW_020799110.1, forward strand.
ACACGTATCACTGACTGGTACCTTCGTGTGCTGCTGCAGTGGGAGTGGGAAACCTGTTCAAATCACCCACCTTAGGGCTTCTTGACTTCGCTTTGCCATCGCTTTAAAAAAATTGTTCCCAACCCATCCAGCCTTCTTGCAAGGGTTCCATATTGCCATGGACTGGCAGTGCCTTCTTCCTGCAGGCAGGTACCTCCACGACAATCAGGCTCAAGTTTTTCACCTGATCTGCTGGAGATGAAACTTGGGCTCCGGGTATCCCTAAAAAGCTGGAGGGCTCAGCCACAGCTCCAGGTGTTGCAGTTCAGAACTGGCTCCGCGCTGGTGAAATGTAAAGTTATGATTTATTGTCGCATACAGCGTAATTCATTTTTATATTGAAAGTAATATTATGTTATATAATCAAATCTCATTTGTTATTTATTGCATTCTCGCCCTGCACAGATGTGGACGCTTCACCCTCTCTCCTGGTGGATAACGTCCTTCGTGCTTTTGCTGGTGGGGCTGTTGGGACCCTGCCCAGGAGCCGGAGGGATGGGCTGGGGTAAAGTCTTTCCAAAGGAAACCAACATCTTCTGCCCATTTGTGCATCTAAAACTGTGGTAACTTCTGCAGACTGTGACCCCCAGGGCAGCTGAGCTGGCTGGCAGTGGGACAGGAGCCATGGCTTGTCCTGGGAGACGTGTCTCAGCCAAACATCCGCAATAAAACACTTGGATGTCAGGCTGCTGCTGCTGCTGCTACAAAAGACCCCCACAAAAGGATGCTGTTGGCCCCAAAACCCCCACATATTTCTTGTGCATGTAACTCTCCCAGGCCTGGTTTGTTTTGTTTTGTTTTGTTTTTCCTAGTAGTGTCACAGCAGGCAGGGCAGGCAGGCCCAGGCACGCACAGATTCCAACCGTGCTGCCCGGGCACCAAAATACAGACCTGGGTGCTGCTAAAACACAAATCTTACAGCTCAGTTCAACACCAGCCTGCAGCACAAGCACTTCCCTCAGCCACGGCGAGGCGAGACCGTGCCCTGCCGGCGCCCGAAGAGCAGGTCCAGCCGTGCCCCGTGTAAAACCCACGAGAGAAAGGGAGATATTTTTTGGATGCGAGTCACGCCGCGTTGAGCCCAGATCGCTGGTGTGTGCCCCTGCTCCATGTCGTCCACCGTGTCTGGCTTAATTTAGAAACAGCACGAGCTCAAGGGGCTTGGAAGGGGTCTGCATTGCACCAGGATCTACAGGGCTCCAGTGCCAACCCCGATTGCCGCACACGCAGAGCCTTTAGTTTAGAGCAGATTATAATATATATATATATATATCCCAGACGTATTCAGCTTTAGAGCATGTCTTTTCTCCTAATCTTCCCTGTGCCAACACGTATCAGTTCAATCTCCCTACCGACAACAGACAAATTATTTTAGCGGTGCTTTGGAACCCGATGTAACCGACAACAAATATAACCCAATCCCGGCGGCTACCACCGCTGCGTGAAGATGCCCCAAGCACAGAGCTGGAGACAGGTTTTATTTTAAGCCCTCTTTATTCAATATTTCATTTTATACTTAAAAATGGGCATATGATGGGGACGTATTAGATGTTGATCTCCTTGCTCAACTATCTGCTAATGTGATTTTTGGTACCGCATTGTGAGGAAACTCTGAATTCTTTTACCTTTATGTAAAAGTGCTGCCACAAATCCAAACAAGTTTTCAGTGTGATGAGACCCTTAAAAAGAGGGATTTTTATGTCGTTGTTGTTGTTACTGATGCCTTCTGAAAGGGATATCCTTAAGATACAGGAAGAGCGATAGCCGCCGGTGTTCTGAATTGCTCTGATGGCTTATGCTGCAACGGGAGCCTTGACAGTGATGGATAACCTCGGCAACTTCTCAGTGGCGGGTTTGGTTTGTCCTGCCTTTGCTTTGTGTTTGTGTCAGGTTTTTCACGTGGGGCTACGCTCAGCCTTTGTACGCTTGCTGCCTGCATCCCTCCTCCCCGCCATGGGCAGCACGGGCAGCACACGGGCAGGGCGGCTGCTGGAGGGGTGTGTTTTTCCCTGCAGCCTCCCAGCAGCCCCAAAGCCCCAGGGCAGTGCCCCTGAAACGGCACGGGAAAGCACCGAGACACCCCAGCTGGGCGAGGTTTTGCTCCCACAAGTGGTTTTGGGTAAAAGAAATCTGGGATCTCCCAGCGTGGGAGTTATTTGTCAACAAGTCGATGTTTGTGTCGGAACAAACTGCTTGCAAATGGTGCCAGGAGTAACAAAATCTTTCGGGAGCAGGTTGATCGTAGGCAAACACCTTTAGGTAAAGAGCAGACCTTGCCAAGACATCCCTCGCACTCCCTGTCTGATACTGCAGGGCTTTCCACCATCTCTTGCCCATAACTCTTTTTCACTAAGTTATTTGGTTTTGCTTGAAACGTTTTAATAAAATCACTGCTTTAACGGAGAAGGACTTTTCTGGACAGCTTAGTACTGCTTGTATAGACTCATTGATTTCATTAAGGTGATCAGGTGGTAGCAAGGAAATGAGTGTGCACTTGGGAGTGAGGATTTAGGGGAGTTGTTTTGTTGTGTTTGAGGTCTTGGAGAGGAGACAAGTGAGTGCTTTGGCCATATTGCCCGAGTAATAAAATGTTTATAGACGTGGGAAATGGCCCATGAGACTTTGTAAAATCTTCTTCACTTAAAAGGAATTGGCTAGGCAGTAGCTTTAAAAAGGAAAGAAGAAAAAGATGTGGGAAGAGGATTGATGGGGAATGGAGTGAAGGCACTGAGAAAGAAGGTTTGAGGTTATCCTTGAGGTTGTCCTTGAGGTCGCTCCCCTCGGTCCCTCGTGGGCTCTGGGGCAGGAGCCGTCCCTCGCCGGCGCGGAGGCAGCAGCACAGGGCAGCCCCTGGGCAAGGCTGGAGAGGACACACCCAAGCTGTGGTTCGCCCCACGGGGTCTGAGCATCCTCTGGTGCAGATGTGGTAATTAATGCTGTTGTGGTTCGTTACCCTGAGCGCTTGCAAGGTGGCTCATTCCTACTTAGCGGACACAACGAGGTTTCCTTTTGCCCAATTTAACATTAATAACAAAATGTTGGTAAATTTTAAAAAAATTTAATATCTGGGAAACTTCTGGTGCCTGCTGCTCTCCATTGGTGAAGAAAGGAAGAGGGGGCTGAGCTGAGCTGGCTGGAGGGGACCCCCCAACTCTTCTTCATCCTGTGATCAGGGTACCCGGGATCACCTTCCAGTGAGCAACGGAGTCATCGGGAAATTAACTGCCAATGCCTGCTCTGAGGGGGGTGTCCCGCGAAGGCCGGGCACCTCAGTGCAAGCCCACCTCTAATTAATAGCAGTATTTGTTTAAACAGATCAATGTCTGTCCTTGACCTCAATGCACAATTTAAGCTATTACCGTATCGCTAAATGTGAAATGAACTATAATACATTTGAGAGGCAAACCACTTATATCGAACCCGGTAATACAGATGAGAATCTTTTATTGCGTCCAATGAAAGCTGTGTGGTTATATTTAAATACTCCAACTGCTGAAGGCTGCAGTGAAAGACTTTTCCACAGCTAATTTACCGAGGAGCGTCGCGGAGGCTAACCCAGGCCTCCAGCACAAGTCATCTCTCCCAAGAAAATAAAACGTTTTGGAGTGAGGGAGCTCTGCTACTCGTAATTAAAACAGTTGACTTAATGGATACTGAAAATAGTTCTCACAGTAAATACGAGGGGAAAACTCAGAACGAGGCATCAGATAACTGAAGTTTTGCAGCTCAGGGGCTGCTGGTGGTGCCCCCGTGGCCTTCGCAGGGGGCAGGGGATGAGCGCTGGGAAAAACAAGCAGCAAACAGGACACGGGGTGTTACCTCAGCGCTCCTCAAACCCAGGGTGATCATGGTGAAGAGGTTGTCTCCAACGGAAGCGACGACTGAGGAGCTGTGATGACTACCTGAAGGCTTGGCCTCTGTAATGTGCCGCTAATTAGCGGCAAGTTTAAAAGCCTCCCCTAGCACGTGGGTAAGCGGAATCTTGGAGTAATACAGGGGCTGTCAATGATGCTTTTATGTTCAAAAAAGCCTGTATTGCACTCTGGGTCAATGAGAAGCTGTGAGAGGTGAGGACTGTTCAATACTCATGGCCTAAGATCTGCAGAAATCTCCATAATATAGAGATAGATTCTGCAGGGACGGGAACGCTGAAAGGCGGCATCACCGCTTCAGGTGGTTGCTGGTGTGCTGCTCCGTGCACCATAAACATCACCGTTAGAGGTGGACCTCTACACCCTTGTACTTTCCTACGACACCATTTCGAAGAACACACACACAAAAAAGCTAAAAACAGACAAGAATTAGGAAAAGAAAGCAGTGCTGCCGGTACTGGTTTCCCCGTGTGCGTGGTTGGCATTTCTTCCATGGGTCAGGCCACGCTTTGGCTTTCATGACTGCTAAGATGCATTAGATTCATTTTATAAATTTGTTATAAATTTTTTTGAGGAAAAAAACAGGGCGCGGGGGCAGTTTTCCTCTCTGTGCAAACCATCTCTCCAGGCTCTGGCTGCGGGGCGGAATGAGGGTTTGTCATTTACAGTCCCAAAGGTAAAGTTGTTAGTGAACGCTGATCGTTCCTCTTTAGTCTAAATTAATTAAATGACACAGTATCTATTGTACGAAATAAATGGGGATCATTTTACACGGTGTGCTGTATAGAGCGATTATAATGTGTGATCTTCCTAGAGAAATATGGGAAAACAATGTCCTTCTCTGGAAGAGGGGCGGCGTTCCCCCGCGCCGCGATCCGTCTCCTTGTGAAGCAGTAACGCAATATAATCCGCGGCGACTTAATAACTAACATGACAGATGTATAATCTGGAGTAATGTAAAACGTTGTAAGCACAAGATGCACGTGACTATCTTTCATCCGAAACATGTGTAAATCACCAGCCTTCCCGCACCCCCAGCGGCAAACAAAAGCTGCGCCCGTGCCGGTGGGGAGGCAGACGATCAGCACGTGAACGCTGAAAAGCTGCTCGTGTTCTCAATCTGCGTTCAATAATTAGGCAGTCAGACCTCCGTCGATACCCGTACCCCGATTTACTGTAAGTCTGGTTTGCTAAGGCTTCCCCCCCTGGCTGGTGAGCTCTGCTGCCTCCTGACTGGCACCCTCCGAGTATTTCATGCCTTTACACCCCGCCTCAGGAGTGCTCCAAACATGCGCTAGTGCAAATTGCTTCATGTCACGTTGCCATTTTCACAAAAAAAAAAATAAATTGTGATGCAGCGATACGCAGCCGTCAGGCGGAGGAGAGGGGCCGCAGCACGTGGCCGCTCCCAGCATGAGCGATGGCCCCTGTTGGAACCGAGCTTTGTCTTAGGAGTCGTCCCCAAATCTTCAGAAAGTGTTGCTGAGCGAGAAGCATCAGCCAAAATTCATCATAAATCATTTTAAATCGTAAGAACCACAGTCAATAAAACACATGGAGGAGGAGGAGTCTTGGAAATTCCTTTGGAAAAAAATCCAGCTCCTCTCAGGATCATCCTCCAAGAGGTTTTATAGCGCTGGAGAGCAGCCCCGGGGCCCTGGGTGCCCAGCCCTGCGCAGGATGGGGCACGGACCAAGAGCCGGATGTGCAGTGCGTGATCTGGACACACAAAACAGCATTTAAATTGCTTTTTATTAAGTTTCGATTAGTCTGTGCTTCATTACCCCAAAGGGACGTCGCAAAGCTGCTCTCACCCTTTCCCCTTCTGAATGTTTGCTTGTATATTAGGCAGGAAAAACTATAGGTTGTGTGAAACTATGCACACATCCCTTGTTATCTCCCGCTGAGAAATTTTCTGTGATATGGCGCTGGAAAGGAAAAACTATTCAATGCTTTTCAAAAACTAAAATAAACTCGAAACGTTGGGTCTCCAACACATCGCTACATTTCCAGCATCTCTGAGAATTGTTGCTTCTCATGGTGCTGCTGGTGGGGTCCCTGACGTCTGCAGCAGGAGCTTGGGGCTTGGGTACTCGGGTTTTCCTTGGGGTTGGGGTTGGGGGGGGGCAGTTAAAAATGACTTAGGAGAGGGTTTACCTTTATTTTTGCCATTCCTCAGGAACGCAGTGCTGTGGGCTCAGAGGGCCACAGCTGTAAATCTGTCAGATATACAATCGGTCGTGAGACAAATGGTTTTGAGCATCTGGGTTCAGGATTGTCAAGCAACTTTGCTGATAAGGTTTTTTGCTTTTTTTTTTTTTTTTCTTTCCAAAATTCCTCAGCACTTGATCATGCACACTGCTGATATTTACTTTCAGGAAGAGCAAATAGTTTTTTTTGTGATTTCCAACCACGCTAAACTTGGACTCCTGATACTTCATATAAGCCCTGTCCTAGCCGAGCTCTTTGCAGTTGCCCTGAAGGAAAATGGAAATACGAAGGAAATACGGAAAAAGGGAAATCGTACAGAAAGAAACGAAGAGCCAAATTTTAGGGAGAGATGATGAGCACTTCTGCACACAATGCTCCCACTCCTGTGCTCTCTGTGTTCATATATTCTTGTTTTGACTCATTCTGTAACTCCAGCTGTGGCCAAATGCTTCTGAGAAAGCAGTTCAAATAGAAATTTTATGTTAAAGTGGAGGAATCAACAGAATTATTCAACTAGTGCGGAAACAGCCTTAGTAAAGCAAGTGTGTGTAGCATTGCAGCTATTAATGTTTCATTCCCTGACAGCACTTCTCATTCTTTGAAACACCAGATTTGGAACGCTCTGGTTTAGATAAGAAAATAAAATATGCAAAAGCTCTTCCAAATAATAGTTTTCATCAGTCTCTGGTGAAATCCCACAGGACGTTGTGCAGGGTGATTTGTCTCATTTCTCCTGCCCCCCGGGATCCATCCTGCTCCTGGTCCCCTCTCCGGGCAGGTGCCAGCCCTGCGCCCCACGTCCCTGCTGCCGTCACGGGTGGAACAGACACTTGGTGTCTCATTTGCATAAGAACTTCATTAACGAGTAGCTAAACGCCAGGAGCTGAGGGGCCCCTCGTGTGGCATCTCCGGGTAACCACTCACTGAGCGGGCAGCGGTGGATGGGCAGGACCTTGCTGTGGAGAAATCAAAGAGCTTCTCGTGAACATGGGGACGATATTTTACGTCTTTTCTTTAAACCACCTCTGTGACGCACCAGAACCACATTTCTCAGGTTTTTATCAGTCCTGCTATTGCTTAATATGGTTTTTTACGTAGTGCCTTTGCCACATACATGCTGGGAGCAACAGCACAAACCTCGTTGGGGTGGGAGATGAGATCTGGCCACAAACCAGCACGCAGGACTGCATTTCACACAGGTCTGCTGGTCGGATACATTCTGCTCTGGAATACATTTAAAAATCCTGCCATAAATTCTCAGGAGTCTGGCGGCTGTGTGGGGCATGCAGGGGTGTCCCCGGCTGCCGTCCTGCCCCCCAGCTGGGCTCACCCTCCCTGGTGGGTTTTGGCTGGTAATTTGCTTTAGGACAGCTGCTCAGGGGGCACCTTTCCATCTAACATGACTGAAGAAACACAAATCCACCCTTTAATCACTCAGACTGACGCAGTAATAGCATCCTGGGCTGCCACACCCCAGCGTTGGATGGACGTTCCCATTTCCAGCAACAAACCCCTACTTTAGCTGCCCAAAGCCGTCCCCGCTCCAGGAGGTGGGAGAGCAGGGATCAGAGGGGACGTGCACCCCCAGCATCCCCTCCCTGAGGGTGCTGGGGGGTGTCCTGCTCCTGGGCAGCTGGGGAAGAGCTGCAGGTGCTGGGCGAAGCAGCTGGAGGGGAGCAGACAGCCCCGCTGGGGGAGGTGGACGTGTCCTCCCAGCCGTGCTGATCCCCGCTGAAAGAAGAAGTGGTTAAATATTGATATAAATATTTAAACTTCACTTACGGCCTTCAGCGTCTATTTACTCAAAAGTATCCCCTTAGAAAGTTTACTCGACATGATCTGCAAGTCAAACAACTTCTCAAAAGGCGCGCCGAGGGAAACACAAAGGACCCAAACTCTCTTTATATTATCGCTGGGTCGCGCTTTAAGCCTGATTTAAAAACGGGTGGTGGGTGCGAACGGGGGGAGAGCCGGGTGTGGGGGGCGAGGG
>NW_020799110.1:1963241-2019478 GCF_003259725.1 Athene cunicularia
GGGCCATGCCCGGTGCTGCCCGCCAGCACGGCGGGACCCTCCCGGCAGAGCTCGGCACACGCCGAGCCTGGGGAGAGAGGAGGCACATGAAAGCGGGTCTGGATTTGCCTTGCAATGACAGCTGCATATTAATCTAAAGAATTTCTGAAAAATCAAAAAGACATTTTTCAGCAAAATACACCCCTAGAGCCTCAATCATAAAGCAAGGGAATAAACTTGAAACAGGATTGATTTCATCTTAAAGGGAATATTTCTTTGAAATGCTACCAACTGCAGTTGTCTTATTTGGTTTTCAATACTATAACAAAATTGTGCCATATTGTGTCAAATAAGGAGATAATATAACAGCTTTAAACAAATTTTGTAATTATGGGATCAATCAGAAATGAATTAAATCCGTGTGCATTAGGTAAGTCATGCCACTGAATACTGAGTAGCTCCAAATACCAGCTCCGAGCCCAGCAGCCGTCCTAAACCTGGGGTCTGGTGTGACACCAGCCGCGGGACCCAGGGATGCGACAGCCCCCAGCAAACCCTCCTGGACCGGGGAAAGAAGCTCAGGGTACGACTTCTTCATTAAAAGCAAAGAAAATCTAAAAAAAAAAAATAAATCATAAACTCCCCAAACCAGTCTGTGCCAACAGAACAAAACCATCGGTTCTTCCAGAAGCCTGGGGTTTGGAGGAGTTGTTTAATATCTTCCTCTGCACAGCGATGCTGATCAATCTCTCGCACTGCCGGGTAATTTTCCCCACTGTTTTCTTACTCGGTTTCAAACCGCCACAAGCCACAGTGCAGAGAGATCCAATATTAGTGAATATTGAACCCGTTGTGAATATATGGTGAATACAGACCCCACTGCAGTTACGGGACATCCCTGGTGTTCAGGAAGGAGCTTTCCTGCTTTCTTTCTTCATTACATCACCACGGAGCCCCCCTGGGCTGCCGAGGAAGTGGGATTATTTCAGTCAAGTTTCAATAGCCTTTAACCATAGCCCTTTGCTAAAGTTTTGTGTTTTGTTTTTTTTTTTTCCACTGCTGAGACCTTCACGTAAATATTTTGAGGGCTCTGGGCACTGGACTGACACAGAGTGGGGAAAATAAAGGAGCCTGAAGATGTGGCCCCTTTGCCCTTGTCCCCATCCGTCGCAGCTGCGCTCGCCCTTACGGGAAAGCAGAGCCTGGGAACCCCGGCATTGCTGCCATCTCCTCAAGAACTCAAGATCCCTTGTCTCTTGTGTAACTTCATTAAATGATATTAAACACCCTTTACTTACCGATGCACAAATTAATGAATGGCAAAACCACATTAATGAATAGCAAATCCTCTGGCAAAATTGACGTCTGCTTTCTGTAGGAAGTTTGACGCAAGGTCTCCGCCATTTGGGTTCAGTAAAACTCCCTCCTTTTATAAATATTTGAGCCCAAGTAAGACCGAAATACCTGCCTGGGCAGCCTCCGCCCAGGAGCTGACTGCCAGCACCCAGCCTGCACCCACTGCAAAAGCAGCCCCATCGCTGGCTCCCTCTCACTGGGCGTTCATTAGTGCGGCAGAAGCTTTCTGCCTAGGAAAGTATTGGGTATTTCGGAGTCATTAGGAGACAAACCACACAGCGTGGGCTGAAGGGGTGTGTAGTTTCCCACTCACCACCGACCTCAGGGGCTCGTGTGATCTCCCCAAAGGAGAATCCAACACCAAACACCGACTTAAATTTTCACCCTAATTCATAAGTAATTTCTTCTACTGTTCTTTTTTTTTTTTTTTTTTTAATTAAAAAAAGAAATTAAAAAATCAAATGTTGCTGCTAGGGGACCAGGATGAAGCCAGGGAAAGTGCCTTGTCCCCCCATGGTGCAGGGACAGCGTGAGTGCTGTGGGAGATGCCCCTTGCCAGGCTTGGCTGTGGGTTGGGGCAGCTCCTGCGAGGGTTTCTCACCTCCTGCCCCACCTGCCTGGTGAGAACAGGGAAAAAAAAACTCCATAGGGCCCAGCACAGACCTTCCCAGGGTTTGCCTGGGGTTTGCCTGGGGAGGCGGGAAGACACCCTGGGGGATGCTGGAGCTTCTGCTTTGCAGAAAATACTTTGATTGCTTTAAATATGTTGTCAGGAAAAAGGAATGAAGTTCTCTTTTTGTTTTCCTCTTATTCATCTAAATAGGAAGAAAGCAAGAAAAGGTTTATTTAAGTGCCCCTACAGGCTCCTGAGCCTCCCCACCACCACTCTCTTCCTCTGCTGAAGCATAAAGCCAGGCAGGTGAGAGCAGCCCTGGTGCAGCGGGACGCCGGTGCTCTCAGGAAGGGGAGCGATGCCGTTTTGGTGGAGTTTCTGAAGGCTTTAAAGAGCTCTTCTCTGAACAGGGGCAGGGAACAGACTATTTTCTTGAAACTCGGGCTTCACAGAGAGCCCCGTTCTCCCATGACATCTTCAAACGCGGTGCCGGCAGAGGCGGCGCGGCTGCGATTGAAACCGCCGGTTTGTGGGGCAGCCACAGCCGGCGTGGGTCCTGCAGGGACCGGGATGGGGAGCAGAGATGAAATATGCTCCGCTCTTAGAAGCCTGGTCCTCTCCTTCCTCTGCCTCCGATCATCGATTTCTTTCAAAATATGATTTCTCTGCTTTCCCTTGTCTCACAAACTCATCCTTTGCCTGTGCGAGCAGCGTGGGGGCTCCCACCTGCATGGCCACAGGCATCAGCCACCTTGGGTGCTGGGGGTGCTGGGGATAGCCTGGGAAGAGTGTGCTTGTCCTTCTCCTCCGGTGGCCCTTGGCAATAAATACGGAATTTATTATTTAATACTGGTTTTATAAGTACACCTCTCGGGTTTCATCCCTTAGGAAGCAGCTGGCCTCAGGGGTGAGGTTCTTCAGCGCCACGCCTCTGCTTCTGCTGTCCGAAGCACTTCAGCAGAGCTCTTTGGTGAGATGAGGTGAAAATAAGCACAAATTCGAGCTCGCGGGAAGCTGAATCCCCGAAGGAAGCGTCCACAGCAATAGGACCCCCGGGTTAGGAGCAGTATGGGGTGAAGTGACCTCACACACCCCCAGGGCTTCCTGCTGGGAGGTGCTGGTGGGCTACGGGAGGGCTCCCTGTGGCCACAGTCCCCACCCAGGGATGGTCACAGGCGCACCGTGACCCCTGAGTTAGTGTAAACCTGGACCTTGCACACCAAATCCTAATCTAAACTCCAACGGTTCAGACGGGGATGAGCACATCACCGTTCCGTTCCCAAATACCAGGATTTAAATCCCAGGATTTTCTCTGTATCTTACACTGCATCCCCGGTACCTTTTGACTTATCCCCGGTACCTTTTGGCTCAAGAAAAGTGTTTGATGAACAGTTGCCTACTGATGCCAGAGAGTTGGGTCAGTAAAACCACGTCCATTCTGCCGCAGGGGCTTGCCTGTCCGTGAAAAGCATTCACCATTGACTGGGCACGTGCTTCTGTGTGAGGTGACCGATGTTCCTCGTGTGAATGGTCCTTGCTGGTTTTAAGTGAGCAAAGCACTTGTGCAAGTGGTTTGCAGGACCAAGCCGTCAGCTGCACATCTCTTACACCCCTCGGGAAAATGAAAATTTGTCTTAAAGGAGTAAAAAAATAAAACCAACCACCCAAACAAAAACCCCAGTACTTTCAAAGCAGTCACAAAGGGAGAGAAGCAGAAGATGGAAAACTCTGGAGGGTGACGGGACAGATGGTGACTCCCAGTGGCCAGATTGCTGGAAGCCACGGCGCAGCGGCTCGGGGTGCAGGGACACAGGTCTGAGCCCCACACCGCTGGTGCAGAAGTTCAGCTCCCCCCTGCCTCGGTAGCCAGAGTTATCCCCAAGAGATCCCAGGGCGGGGGACTGAGGGTTTTCCAGGAGGCTGGTGCTGTGCACCCACGCTCGGAGCCGGCCTCCAGCTCTGGAGGTGATTGCGCCCGGGGACGAGAGGGTTTGGAGCCCAGGTCACCGCAGCAGCGGCCCTCGTACCTTCTCCTCACGGGCAGTGATGCAAATGAATGGTTTTGCAGCTTGTCGGATAAATACAATGTTTGTTCTTCCTAATGGATTTCAGCAAGATATGGTAAATATTAACTCCCAGGTGGGGCAAAATGAATAATTCATCAGGTAGCACTTTCCGACTGCTCTGATTAGCATGTGTGCTGGTTTGGGCTGGGGTAGAGTGAATTTTCTTCATGGGAGCTGCTATGGGGCCGTGTTTTGGATTGGTGCCATGAACAGTGTTGATAACACGGGGATGTTTTTGTCACTGCTGAGCCCGGCTTACCCAGAGCCAAGGGCTCTTCTGCTCCTCACCCCACCCCACCAGCGAGGGGCTGGGAGGGGGCGCAGCCGGGACAGGTGACCCCAGCTGACCCCAGGGCCATCCCACACCACACGGCCTCATGCTCAGCACAGAGAGCTGGGGAGGAGGAGGAGGAAGGGGGGGACGTTGGGAGTTGTGGCGTTTGTCTGCCCGAGTCACCGTTACGTGTGACGGAGCCCGGCCGTCCCGGGGGCGGCTGAGCCCCCGCCTGCCCAGGGGAATGGGGGATGAATCCCCGGTTTTGTGGGGTTAAACCACGACGACATGCAAGGCATTCATTGGATTTTTCAGCCGGTGTGTAGATGAGTGTAGAAAGTTACACAGATGAATACCAAGCATCTGTGTAATATAAAACCATCCCGTTCCAACTCTAGACCTGCCCTGCAGCCAGCCATCCCGTCACATCCCCGTAGTGCGCTGGGACGTTTCTGGGTTTGGGTAGGCGGAGGTGGCTCACCCTGGGACTCCCTGTTGCAGGAGACAGGCACTTTTCCTGCTACAGACACACATGTGTTCATTAAAATAGCCACTGTCACCCTTCAGTCTGCAAGCTCGGGGTTGTCATCTCACCCTCTTATCAACATGTTCTTGAAGGGAAATGACGCTTGGCCAAAGAAACTGCTTACAGTACTGACAGCATCCACCGTGGTTCCACAAAACATGGTGCCTGATCCAGGAGCGATACAACCACTCCCGTTATTCTCTGCTTTTCCGGCAAAATTAAATCTTTTCCCATGCAAATGGATCTTCCTCCTCATCCATTACATCTCTGACATGTGGAAGACGTGCTTGCCCCAGCTTTTTTTTTTTTTTCTTCTGAAAGCTCAACGCAACACAAAGGCAGACACTGATAACTTCAAGCTGCAAGACCCTCGAGCATCAGTGACCCTCATCCTTCTGCGTCTGCTCTCCCAGCTGCACAGCCTTCACCGGCCATGGCCCCCCCTGCGAAACACCCTGTTTATCAAACTGTTTCAGCATCTGATGGACCTTCTCAGGGCTGCTGTGGTCCTCGCCATAGATCCAAAATAAAACCAGACCTTCCACCTGCTTTTTCCAGCTGAAAGGACTCTTGCATCTGCCGTGCTCTCCTGACTCTTGGGTGGTCCTAGCTGAGGACCGAATATGCCACCAGTATTTTCTTTACCCTCACTAATCTACAGCCAGGATGTAAACATATTTAATTTTGCATTTCAAAGGGTGTGATTCAGTGGGGATGAAGTAACGCCCCGTCCATCAGAGGGCTGCTGGGCAGCCCCAGGGGCTAGAGGTGAGAGATGCTGCTCATGAAATAGGATACTACACAAAATCTAGCCCAAGAAAAGCTTGGCCTTGTGAAGCCCATAAGCAACACCGAGACCTCCAGTGCCAAAACAAGCCACCACGTCTGTAACAGAAACATCTTGGGGGTTTTTTGGCCATCTTTCTGTCCTCGCAAGGCCTGAAGTTCTGCGTTCATTTCTGGCAGGTTAGGAGGGTACGTGCAGGTCAAATTCCTGAAAACCCACCAAAGGAGTTAAGAATGAATCTGAAAACCTCAGCAGGGTGAGCGGTGGAGCCGGGACCGGGTCTGATTATGTATTTCTGGGGAAGGTGAGTTTCAGTAGCTACTGAATCCTCTCCCCTGCGGGCTGTCCACTCCTCTCTGCACCAGCTCATGCATCCCCGCGCACATCGGACCGCCTGGCTCTTGCACCCAAGCAACTCTCCATTTCTCACTTCAGCTTCCAAAATCCCAGTTAAGTAGTGGGTGTGGGCTTAGTAAAGGGTTAAGAGGTGAAAACTTGCTGCATTGATCTTTAAATGTGTAGTTTAACCCAATTAATTTCAGTGAAGTAAATAGGATTTAAATTTCCGCTTCAGTGATTTGTTAAGTCAGGAGATAAATACGGGCCTTCACCTACTTCCCATTAATTAGATGTCAATTTATAAATGCTGGCATTTGATGCTATTGCAAAAATTGCCCCTAGAAATGATTAGAGGCTCTCTTAAACACTTAGCTGGTGGAGGAAATCTGTCTCCCAGACTATTGGTCTTCTACTTTTTCCTGGGCATAAATTAACCTCCTGCACACATCTCGGCAGCTCCCGTGGCCATGTGGCAACCGTGGTGAGTTATGCCATCTCCTTTGGTGGCGAACATCCAAATGGAGCTGATCCATCACCAGCCTCGCTTCTCCTTGCGCTGAAATTAGAATTAAGCCCAAGACTAAGAAGTCAAGCCTAGTGCGCTGACTTACCACTTCCCAATTTATTTTTTTTTCTCGCTTCAAATAGTCTGTGCCTTTGCACTTGTGTGGTGACAGCGCAACAAAAAGCCATCTTAATAAATGAAAGAAGTGACATTCAGCAATGCAATTTAAGACCGAGAGAAGTCAGATGTTAAACACCTAAGGGGTATAATCTCCTTTTAATGTGAGCACAATTCCCATTAACATTAATAGGGGGTTGTACGAAGGCTTCAAAAAGGGAATATGCACCTAAAAAGTGCAAATTAGCACTTACAAACTCTATTGATAAATTATTAAAGCATATCATTAAAGCTTAGCCACACCTCCAGATCATTAGAGCAAGTCAAAACCAGCCCGGCGACATGCGCAGCGCTCCCTCATTATAACAAGGGCTAAAATGCCATTTAGTCACCAAAACGAATCTAGTGTAAATATTGGTTCATCAGCCCCCACTCCACGCAGAATTTGGAGTTTTGAGAGCTTGAACTTCTCTTCTTTAAATGCAAATGAGCACCAGGAGATGCTTTTAACACGGGTCACTGCTTAGAAATGGGTGTTTAAAAAGTAAATTAAAAAGAGAACCCCCCAAACCTTAGGGACCACGCTGCCATCAGAGTTCTTTCTTGTTCTTTACGCGGCACCACATGCACAATAAAAGCAGCACCCGCCTCCCCCAGGAGGGTCACACCTCAACTGCCAGGTCTGCCACAAGGAATTTTTCTCTGATGGCTTGTTCGGGAGGACCATAGGTGACGTCGGCTGGTTTGAGGGCACAGTGAAAGCCACGGGTGCAGGCGCTCCCCTGGTGAAATCTTGGTTTTTCCTCTCCTGGAGCAGCCAGGTGGACCTCCCCGAGCTCACAGTGTCCAGGCTGCTGTGGCCATGCCGCTCACCCTACTCCTGTTTGCTTGCCCAAGCCAATGGGTGTAGGCTCATGGCGCGTTTTGCAGACCGATGCTATTTATTCCTCCCAGCAATGACCCCTGGGAGCAGACACATTTTGTGGAGCGGCCGTGCTGTGTGCATGAGGAAGACGATGGGGAAAGCTCCGGGCGGCGGGAAGGATGGATGTGGTACACGCCGGGGAGCGCTGGGGTTGGGTGTCTGTTCCCTCTTCCAGCACCAACCCCCGTCTCCAACAACATGAGAAAGCAAAGCAACGCCAAGGCGTGAGCCCAACTCCTCCCAACCCCGGGCTGTTCTGCGATACCCGTTTTGGCTGTTCTATCCCCAGAAACTACGGCCAGCCCATTACCTATGGCTTTTAAATAATTAAGTGTCTCTGACATCTCATCCGCATTAATTCCCTCCCTTTCAGGACACTCCGTATCTCTCAGAGATTACCCTTTTGCTCTCCCTTTTGTTAGATTAACCAGACACGGGTGTCTCCAGCTTTCTTCATAATTCATGTCCCAAAGCAGAGACGCTTTTTGGTTGCCTCCCGCAGCACCTTTACAACCCCAGCGATGTCTCCCCTTTTACGGAGGGGGGGGCAGAATTGTCAGCCCCAGTCTCAATCTCTCCAAGTTGGGTGTTTATAGGATTACAATCGCCCTATAACCCGGGGAGGGAGTTAAATGCCACATAGTTTTTAATGTGAGGGTCCTATTTACTCAACCTGTGATGACTTTTAATGCACTAAAACAGTATTTCCTCCCACGCCTCACTGTGCAGATTGACATGGTTCGTAGTCACCCAGCGACCAATACTTCTCATTTATAGGGTATTGTCTTCAGCTTTCCAGGGATATTTCCTTCACTTAAAAAAAAAAAAAAAAAAAAAAAAAAAAAAAAAAAAAAAAAGCCATTTCTCTATCGAGGGTACATTGTGTAGTGTTATAATCAGTATCCTTAAACATAGGTTCCAAACAGTAAACCCATTCCTGAAGCCATTTAACAAGACTATTTTCAAAAATAAATTATTCATATGAATGTAGCTGCACAGGAGTAGAAGTCAGGAAAACCGCACCTCAGCAGTGATCCCAAGTTTTAAGTGATGCCAATTCTTTACACTGGAGCCAAGTAAATAGACAAATTCAGCTGTTGAGGTTAAAAGAGATCAGAAAAAGTGTTCTCCATTCCTGTGAAGAAAAGCTGTAAAACGGTAGGAAAAAAGTGCCCAGGAGGTCTTCTGATGTTAAAATAAAAAATAAGGACGCTTTTGTTTTCGAAGTAGTTTAGCTAAAAAATTCAATCTTGTGAACGTGGGGTAGCTGGACCCCCGATCCCACCCGGTCTGGAGCTGGCAGCACCCGGTGAGCTGTGGTTTTGCACGTAAAACACGAGCCAAGATTAGATGGGAACGGGAGAGGCAGAGTAAGATGAAGGTTAGAGTGACACCTCTGATGATGGCCTATAATGAATTTTTTAAAATTTTCCAACGAAGAGCAATAAAGGTCAGCTCCCTTTCACTGAATTCAGCTAATACTTTATTAATACTGATTGTAATGACACGCATATAGCCAAAGAGACAAGTCTGTAAGCCTTGGGTTACTGCGGGAATTCAGGTTGCCTCACCTCTCATCCCGCTCTCACCTAATCCTGCTTTCTCTAGAAGGGCATGTTTGTGCGACGGCGACTTAAATAAGCGGAACCAGAGGATGACTGCACAACAGTCGCCCTCTCCTTTGCATCTCCTGAACGTCAGTTTGGTTCCTCCCAGCCCCTGCCTTGCCATGAGACCTCACTGGCAGCTTTCCGCGCCGCTTCCCAGCCCACAAATCCACAAGCTGTTGCCAAAGAGCGGCTCCTGGTGTTGCACCAGTGGTGGAAGACACACGGCACGTTATCTCCACCACATTCTGCCATCAGAAGGTTGGGACAGGAACCAAGGAACTGAGCCAAAGGGGCAGAAGAACCTTTCTCCTGCCCCGCAATGGGGGTTCTCTCCTTTCCGGGGGTCTAAGTTTGGGGACACCCCTGGAGACCGACCAGATAAGAGGCTGCTGCAGCATCCGCTCGAGCTGGTTGCTAGCTTGGATGCTGCCGTGGTGGCGTTTTCTGGGAAAGTTGAAAACCTGGACTTTTGGGCTTGGTTTTTAGCAAAGGTCAGCTCTGAGTAGGAGACTCCAGGTGAAAACCATCTGCCCAGGGACCTCACTAACACCCAGTGGTGTCACGCAGCGGCCACTGGTGCCCACGCCAACATCTCCCTTAGAAACCCCACGAGTTTCATCCCCATTAAAAGAGTTTTAATTATTCCACACACTACACTGAAAACAGCCCTTCCTTTTTAAAAATAATTATCCTGAGAAAATACCTTTTATCTCTCTAATAAGAAATCATTAATTAGGAGATGTTGACCCAGTGAGCTGTGATAGTTCGGTGGATGATGAACACTGCTTTTAATCAGACCTTTTACAAGCTAGTGGATGTTAACTTCTGGCTGTTAATTATTCACACCTTCAAGTATTCAGATGGTTAGAATATTTCATGAATGTTCTTCTTTTTATTTAATAGCGACATTGGATTTTATGAGCTAGGAAATGCACTTATTAATTTACAGTCGTTTTGCACTTCCATGCCAGTCATTTAGCATTAACTCTCTGTTTAAAAATAATAAATGACCCCTGACTCTCTATTGTCTGTCATAATTAGCATACTGTCTTTTAAAGAGAAAAGCATGTTTTCTCTTCATTAACAGTAATATTACCTAGGAAGACAATCAGCAAGTCCGTGATCTAGAAGCTGCTGTGGACGCCAAATTACCTTCTCTACCAGGACAAAATCAATTAACACCACTAGGGATGTCATTATTGTCACATTATGTCACCGGATATACTCCAGGGTAAATAAATGATTTGTGGAATTTTTAATGCCGCCACTGGAAACCCGAAGCCGAGCCGCATGGGTGGTGGGACCAGCCGGCCGGGGGGGTCTGAGCACCTCACATCTCTGCCCTTCCCCGGGGACCAAATCGCGTCTGGTGCAAAAATGAGGGGGAAAAAAGGTCAACTGAGCATGGGGCTGGGGTGGCACGGAGCCCGGCTGGGTGGATGGCACCTGCGTCCCGCCACCCTTTACAGAGCATCACCCAAAGTCACTCGGCATCGCACGCACAGACTGGGAGAGTCCTGCGGTCGGGCGGAGGGGAGGGCGTGCAGAGGGGTGGGAGGTGGCTCAGGGCTGAGAGAGAGAGAATTTTATAAACAATTTTACCGCCATAACTATGTTTGGGTGTTTGCCGCCCCTCGGTACCACCGGGAACCACCGGCTGGTCCTTGCCAGAGCTTGCCAGGCACACACAACACCCAGGAGATTCCATTTCTAAAAGTATCCGCAACTTCTATATTTTGCCCTACGTCGGGGGGTATTTAATTAAGTCTATTCTGTCTAACACGATCTGATGTCATTGTACAAGGAGATGTTCTTTGTTAGCAGCGCTCTTAGTTTCAGGCTCCTCTGTGTATTTGAAACCATGGTAACAGAAGAGTAAGCTAAAGCCAATGAGATAATGAGATATTCTCATTGTAATTGTGTTTCATGAGGGCACACGCTCCCATGGGTGGGATCCGACTGTCTTACAACTGCTAACAGAATTTAAGGAACAGGCATATATTAGCGCGGCGGCGTTTTTCACAACAGCCATGTAAACACTCCTGACACAGCGTTTGCTGTTGTTTCCAGCACATTCAAGTATGTAATGTGCATTTGCGTCGCGGGAAATCACTCTGCTAATGGGTATCAGTATTTTAAAATCCTCAGAACTTCAAGGAACTTCAGGTTTGAAAGGCATTAACGAGGCTGCGAGGTGCTGGTTTGCATGATAATTGCAAAATCAGCGCCGGAGCTGGTGTGGGGAGGAGGCGATGGAGGCAGAGAAAGGGGGAACGGGCTGGAGCTGCCGCAGCCCTGAGTTGCCGGGGTGTTTCTGGAAGAGCCCGCGTGAAACACAGCCCAAGAGCCCCGCAGGGTTCCTCCTCCTGCTCCCACCGGGAAGGAAATCTGAAAGTTCGATCAGCATTTTAATCCTAAAACTTTCGAGAGGCACTGGCGAAGGGAGGTGTTTATCTTCGTCCATTGTAAAGAAAGAGAAAACAAAACCAAGTGGTTGGGTTTGAGAGATCCCTTCGTGAGATTTCCATCTTACTCCCAGATGGACGGTGGGATTGGGGGGGGGCCGCTGGCTGTTTGTTTGCCCCATCAAGTACAATACGTATAAGACATACTTTGGTATTCAAAAGTGAAATGGGAAATATAATTTGGGGAATGGAAGGAAACGGGATCAGATTTGCTTCACCCTACGATTGTCTTTGTCCTGTGTAATCCCCAGCAAATGTACAATTGTCGCTCTCTCTTCCCCAGGAGCAGCAGAGCACCCGGGTGTGGGGTAGGATGAGCCGGGATGGCAACCATGTGCCGAGAGAATATGGGATGTTCTCTGGAAAAAAATTCACAAAATGTCTGGGCAAATCGATTGTTCCTGGAGCAGAACCACCAAGGTGGCTCCATGGGAGCGATGGCTGGCTCGGAGATGCCCGGGGGGGCACGTCAGGGGCTGCTTCATCCTGCCTCCACCGCCCAGGCTGGCAGCAGAGCTGGGGCGTCACAGAAACAAGCACTAACAAGCAATGCTGGTGTGAAGTTTTACAAGGCGTGTGTCTGCTCTGGTCTGCTGGGAAAGTCAATCCTGTCCTTCCCTTGGGCACGACGATGTTGGACTCCCCTGGCAGATGCAGGGTGTACGATGGGGAAACGCACAAACGTGCTGTCTCATGGGCAGAGGGAACCTGAGCTGGCTTTGGAGCAGGTCCAGTGTGGCCTCGTTACTGGGTCATCTGGTTTGGCCGCTGTTGCTGGCTGAACCCCTCCCTGCTCTCTGCACCCACCTTCTGCCGGCAAAGGCAAGACTGCTTCATCAGCACAAACCTGCACCCTCTCCTGCATCGCCTCCCCCAGCGTGGGCTGCGGGAGCCCTCTCCCTGGTACCCAGCCCCACGCTCAGCATCGCTGGGACCTCCATCCCCCACGCGCCGGGCTCAGGCGTGGCGCTGGGACCAGCTGCACCGTGGCTGTGCCGGTGCAGTTCCCTGAAATCGCCGGGCTTGGGCAGCTTTCCCAGCGATGACCTTTCCTTCCTTCCCTTCCCCGGGAAAGACGGACACGGGAGGTGATCCCAGCCCGTGGCACCAGCTGACGGCGACCCAGCAGGCAGGCACAGGCAGGGGAGCAGCGAGAACTTGCTTCACATTGCAGTCAGGGATGATTTTTATTATTATTATTATTATTACTATTACTTCAAAGAAGACACTTCTGATGTGGGGAAAGCTGACAAGATAAATTATATCTCTTGTCAGCTGCATGTATAGACCTTTGTGATATTTTAATTAAAACCACGCTCTCCGTCAGCCTAGAGTGCATCTTCACCAAAGCCGCGGCGAGGAGCTGGGACCTGCCAGTGCTGCTTCACCAACACAGCCACCGCACGGCTGCTCAGCTCCTTCCCACGCCACATGAATTTCACGTTTATCTCATGCACACCAAAAATTAGCACCTGCGTTTGTTTTGTGGGAAACAAGACCGTGATAGTGTAGGCAATTTTTTGGGTACAACGGGCCCCGCTTTCAGAGGGCGGGTTTCCCATTAAAGCTGTCCGCAGCACATCACCACAATGGATATAAGGATCCTACGTAAAAATGACCTTTAGCTGTTCAAATACACTATAGCTTTCTCCCAGACGCGGAGTCCAAAGGAGCTATTTTCATTTATACTCTTTCAGGAATACTCTATCCAGCTCCGTGGCTTAAATCTTCAACAACCCAGTTCCAATAAATGGGTTAAGTGCTGCAGCGGCGTATTTCAAAGGAAACAGGCTCTCTCTTAAGGAATATATTAAAACAACCTGTCCAGCCCTAGACATGTGGGGTGAGGCAGAGAGCTCAAAAGATGCTGTAAAACACCGGAGAGGTGTCCTGCTCTCCCCGCACATGGATCTGCTTTATCCTGCTGCAGGGCTTGAGCCCGACGAGCCACCGAAGGACAGCAGAGAGCCTTAGAAAAGGGCGGGTTTGAACATCAATTGCTCGTATTTCGCTGATCCCGGAGCTACCCCTGTGTGACACTGCAAGGCGAGTCATTTGGATGGCTCTGTAGACTCGTTGGCTTCATCACGCCCAGCGCAACCATGGGGCATAGCTGATACCCCATCACGGTTTTGACCCTCCTTGTTAGGAGCCTCCTGCTCCTTAATCACTTCACGGGACCTAAACCCCCAGGAACTGCCCCCACACTACCCGAAGCAGTGCCAAGCAAAAGTTCAAGTCACCTTCACAACTCTGTACTTACTCATCTCGGCAATTTTTTTTCCCCCCGGCTTGTTATTACAGCTGTGGATCACAGTTCAGCACTTGTAAAATAAATCTGTTATCGTAGCTTGCATATAATTAGTGCTAAATGCATGTGGTTTATTTTCAATATCAGGATCCACATTAGGCATCAAAAACACTTAAGATGCTGGCTATCACCGCACTTTATGACTCTGTCACTTACTGACTCAAAGCAACAAATATTTAATGTGACAGCAACATTAAAATACAGTTTAGCCGATAAAGCAACATGTCCTGCAATTTGCATTGCGTGATGCAGTGATGAGCCGTACATATTAACTGTGATGCAGCTTGTCTGGTTCAGAAAACCTTTGTTGTTGAGACACGGAGAGCCGAGGCGTGTGTCACGCTGGCAAGGAGAGGACAAATATTTTTAGATGCTAATGTAAATAAACTGCAGGGATTAGGCTGGATTGCAGTAAAAACGGTCACGAGACGAGATGCTTCTGTAGGTGTGTACTGGCTGTCATGCGAGGCGCCTAGCTCTCATGTTAATTGAAATTTATGGGGCGTCTCTTGTGAACGTGCTGCTTTTATGGGTGCACAGAAGTACCTGGATTTTTATATCACTCGTTTGCTTTGGTGATGAGCACAGGTGACTCCATAAAACAGGGGAGAGACGATACAGGGCCCTGACCCTGTGGCTTGTGTCCTGTCCGTCCTGCCCCAGAGCTTCTCCGGGGCTTTTCTGGAGCCAGCGTTTGGGGCCCGTTTGTGGTCCCCCCCTTTGGTGGGTGCTGGGTGGGGGCCACCCCTGGGTGCCTCTTCCTCTGCGAGATCAGTCCAGGTCCTGCACCTGGAGTTATGACAGGCCACCAGAAACTGCCCTGGGAGTGAGAACTGCCTTTTGGATGGACTCGCGTGCAACTCATAACATTTATGGGGTTTATAAGGTTTTATGAGCTATAAGGAGTTTTATGAAGTTTGGGTCCAAGTTCCTCCAAACGCCGAAGGTATCTGGAGGATGCTGAGTTTGGGACACGTCAGGGTTGAGAGTCTTTCCCAGAGCAGCTCCCTGTCCTCTGGCAGCGCTGGGCAGTGGCTGTGCACCACTGCCACCGCCCCGAGCCCAGCTCTGGACATCTGGCACCTTCATCCCTGCTTCCAGCCCTGAGGTATCAGGGAGCATCTCTTCCTCCTCAGGACTTGCTAAGGGGTGTGCGGAGCATGTGGCACAGCAGGGGATGTGGTGTGCCGTGGTGCAAAACATCTTAAAATTCATTAAATCAGCGTGTTTAGGAAAGCGTAAGAGCAGCAGCGTGAGGAGGAGTGCCTGGGCACCCGCTGGCGCACGGCGTGGGGACCTGTGTGTGCATAAATGCTTCTTCAGCAGGAGCAGACCGAGCCAGGAGAGCTTCCAGAAATCTGGAGAAGGCTGAGGTTCACTTGGGATGATGGAGGGGCTGCAGAGGGCAGGGGAGACCCCAACCTCACCAAACCCTCTGCAAAGGGAGTAGGAGAAAAAAGGGCTGGGTTTAGACGTATGAATATGTATTTATGCACACGTGTGTGTGTGCGCACGTATCTATACACGCGTACGTACAGGGGTGTGTATACGCATAGAAACCACCTCTTCCGTCTCTCCTTGTCTCTCACACACGTATGTCCATCTCCCTGTTGCTATACGCAGAGGTATGCAGACACATACAGGCTCCTGTGGCGTAGGCACGGGTCTCTTCCAGCCCTGTCCCCCAGGCTGAAGCAGAAGGACCCCCCCAGGGCCCAGGCGTGGGGATGGGATGGGAACGCGGCCTTCCTCACCGCCCCTTCCGCTCTCATCCTCCTCCACCAAGTACCTGGGCCTCAGATGTTTACAGATGCACTGAGAAGGAAGATTAGTTTTAGACGTTGCTCGAAAGAATTCTGCCCAGAAAGAAATACGAACCAAATGCTAATGCAATCCCTTCTTTCTCCTCCGCTAACATACCCATACGCAGAACAACACGGCAAGAGCCTTCTCGCTGAATTTACTGCAGAAAAACTATTTGACAGTCTTGTACAGGAAATCGGAGTTATGTAGCGTCTTTTTTTAATTTAAGCAATATACACAAATCAAGTGTATTTATTAAATCAATGTAGAGTCATTTTTACAAGGAAGTGTAATTTAAAAACAGACATAAAAGATTTCTAAAATAATGATACACATCTCTTTTGGACAAATGTTATTTCAGGGATTTATGATAATTCCTCTTCTGAAAGAAAAACGAAGCTAATTGAAACAAACTTTGTGCTTTATATTAATGCCATTCGAATACAGTATGTGCTGCCAGTTATAAAGTGACATTGAAAGCTGATGCTGTTCTCAACAACACCATGGTTTCTCAGTTTTATGTACTTTTTAATTTCCTCTGTGGAAAATCTGTTCTTCATAAAAGGGCTGCTAAAGAAAATGTGGAAAAAGTTGATTCATTCCATATTTACATTCTTGCTAGTACCTGGAAATGAACCAATTACCAGTGTGAGCCAAAAAAGAAGTTAGAAGAGTCATTTAGAAAACTCATCTTCCTACAGGCACGGCTTCAGAAGTGCCCTGGGAAAGTTCTGCTCTGATAGCAAACACCTTTCATCCTAATGAGGTTTTGGATTCTCAGCCCCTCAGCTAGTGCTGCCCCCTCCTCGCCGTCTCTCCGCGCTTCAGATCCTCCTTAGCTGGGGGGCGGCTCTGCGGAGCGGCCCAGACCCGTATCCCCAACCCCAGCCCGAGCTCAGACTTGTGCTGGAACCCAAATGTGAGCGCAAACTAAAACCTGAACATGAACTCAAACCCAAACACAAATCTGAACCCAAAACCAAGCCCAAACCAAATCCGAACCTCAGCCCAAACCCAAACAGGAACCCAAACCCAGACCTGAACCTGAACCCAGACCCAACCCCAAACCAAACTCAAACAAACCCAACCCCAAACCCAACCTAAACCCAAATGCAACACAACCAAACCCTTCCCAAACCCAAACCTTAACCTTAACCCAAACCCAGACTTGAACCGTAACTCAATACAAAGCCAGAGCCAAACTAAAACCCCAGCCTGCTCCAGCCCAGGGCACCCCAAGCGTGGGGATCCCAGGAGTGCTGAGTCCAAGGCCACCCCACAGCACCTCCGGGGTACCCCGTCTGGACAAAGCTCTGGAAATGTGCCGCTGCATTAATGCCACGTATTTTGCAGCAGGGAAGAGCAACCAACGGGGGCAACCTGTCCCAGAGCTTCAGCATCCTCCTGCTCCTTCACGCTCCAACTTTGTGAACACGGAGAGGACAAATTCAACAGAGAGCACTGATGCTGCTCTCAGCCTCCCGTGGGTGATGTGCTGCATAGGGGCATCCTGCGAAGGGACCCTCCTGCTGGGATCCTCTTCCCAGAGGTCTGCTTCGGGGCTTGGGGGGCTCCGCGGCAGCAGCCCCTCACCCTCAGCCTGGCACAGCAGGGCAGGGCTGCTGGTGGCCTCAGGATAACGCAGTTCTCTCAGTAAACCCTCTACATCACAAATCATTAGATCACAAAGTAGAAAAACAATTGATCAACTGCCCGAAGAAGGAAGAAGGAGGGGGGTCGCTTTGAATCTTGGCATCGCTGACGTCCACCCCGTTGGACTGGTCTCTGGTTTTTGGTCCCTTTTCCCAGTTCCACCTTCCAAGCACCACCTTGGCTGGCCAAAGGTGCCGTGCCCGACCTCCAGCCGCTGCTGCTGCCACCTCCAGCCCGAGCCACTCCTCCCTATTTCCCTCTAAGCCGCAGGTAAGTGGAGGTAACTTGCTAAAAAAGGGGGTTTGTTTGTCCCTTCTGCGTCTCCTCCTGTTTGGTTACTCAGTTTTGCAGAAACACACTTTTTTTCCCTAGGACTGGGTTTAATAAAGACTTGATGTGGCGTCTGCGCGGTGCAGTCGCCCGCGAGATTGCTTGCTTGGGGCTTGCGTGGCTTTCAGCGGTGCTGGGACTGGGCAGAGGTTTATTAAATTCTGGTATAGGAAGAAAAGTAGAAAGTTGATTTTTTTTTTTTTTTTTTTTCCTAGCCTGTTGGTTTTTTTGCACTTATATTGTGAGTTTCATTTCAAAAAGCAGTTTGATGGACACGGCACGGTGCCGCTGCTCCTCATTACCAGAGAAAAGCCGGGCTGCGGCGCTGCCGGCCCTGCTCTCCTCCAGAGAAAAGGAGAAACCTTGTCCCACTTCTTGCTCCACAAACTGAAGCATAACGTCTGGAAGTGCGGATATAATGAGGTGGAAAGTTTCGCCTCTTGGACTTAGGTTTTCACGCAGTATACCTGCGGTCTCTGCTCGGGTTTATTTTGGTGAGGAAATAAACCCAGCCTCACCCGTCTGCGCCCAGTGCCCAGCAGCCCTGCTGCTGCTGCCCTGCCGCAGTAACATCTGGAGGATGCAAAAGGGGTCAAGCCTCCCTCCTTGCAGGCGTGGATAAAGCACTTAGTGAGAAACCTCCCATGTTCAGGAGAACTGGGAAAGAATATATTTGATTTTCCCAAGGAGAGGGAGAAAGCGATTTCCCCATCCCGCCCCTGCCCTTGCCATGGAGCCGGGGTGTGCAAACCCTCACTGGCCCAGGGCCCTGGCTCTGGCCATGCGGCTCGGGGTCCAACCCCCTGCTCGGAACCCCCCGAGGTGTTGGCCAAGCCTGGGGAGGGATGCTCGTTGAGGGGCAGGCGGGATTGACCCATTGATCCAGTACCCGATTCCCACGGGCACCGCAGCACCGGCTGCACAATAAACATGGCGTGGAGGAGATGTACGAGCATTAGTCTGATACTAATAATCTTTTGCACTTCCACGTGGCTTTTAGGGAGTCTCAGGGGGATTACAAGCACTGTTGTTCATATTCACAGCTGCTGAAATAGCGACTGGCTTTGGCGGTCCCAGAATTGACGGGAGCACCGCGGCCATCGGGCTTTTTCAAGTAGCAAAAATTAAAATCGCTTGACATGCAACAGGCTTATCGAGCTCCCTGCTCCAAATCCTGTTTGTAAATACAACCTCTTGTGCTCCTCATAGCAAGCAGTGAATGCGGAAGTTGGTTTGCAGCCTCCTTTTTTTTTTTTTTTTTTTTTTTTTTTCCTACAGGCAGACTGAAGAAATATCCCTGGTTAAAATTGCTTCAACCCCACTTTAAAGTATGCACGCTTATACTGAATTTAGTGCATAGGCTGTTTGTCTTGCTATTTTAAATTAACTAAAAAATCAATTGTAAAGAGCAACTTCCATGCACAGCTGCAGAAAACTGTAGGACCTCCAGAATCTGCTAAAGGACACATCTGCAGCATCTTAAATATTACAAGAGATTACATCAAACACTGAATACGGGGGCTTTAAACTCACTCGGCTAAAATATACCGCAATGGC
Organism: Athene cunicularia; assembly: GCF_003259725.1. Taxonomy (NCBI): domain Eukaryota; kingdom Metazoa; phylum Chordata; class Aves; order Strigiformes; family Strigidae; genus Athene; species Athene cunicularia. The sequence continues at coordinate 1,982,458 of NW_020799110.1, forward strand.
ATTAATTAAATAGCTAAGTATGGATCCGAAAATCAAAATACCGTTGTATCGGAAATACTGACAAATGGAAATTCTCCTTTCTCGTGAGGCGGAGATCTCATGTGCTTGTGCACACAAAAGCAGGAGTGTTAGATCAGGCAGAGAAGGGATGAAGAGCCCCGAGTAAATGAGACATAAGCACGTCAGTGGGGGAGAGAACGAGGCACTAATTGTATCGCAAAACATAAAACCTTCCACGGAGCTTTGATAAAACACAACGTATTGATCGGTCACCACAGCTGCGCATGAAATCCTGTGTTTCTTCTAATCGTATTGGCATATAAATATATATAAATATATACACACACTGAAATGTGATGTATTTGCAAAAATGTGAGTGTTATATAACACCCATTAAAAAAAAAAAAAAAAAAAAAAAAAGGAACATTTTTTTCTGCCCCCTAAACCTGACCTTCACTGAGGGTGACGTACGCAGGCCCAGCTCTGCCCTTGGGTTTGCAGGTGCCATTCATTTAAGTCAGATTAATGTCAGGAAAGGTTCTTCCTGGAAACACCTTAGCCATTTTGCAGACAGTTTTATCCTTGTGCTGTATTTCTGCAGCTCTCCAAAAGAAACCTGGCTTTAAAAGACGGGGATTGCTCTGGCAGCACGAAGTAGCCGCTGCTCTTCATTCAGCCCAGTTCAGGCATTTGCACGTGTTTCCTCTGCTTCCCCACCCCTTCCATTACTGCCTGTTTATTCTTCCCCACGTATTTTTAATTTCCAGCCCTCCCGTTCCTCCTTCACGGCCCCTTCTGCCCATTTCCACCAAGCCGGGCTCAGAGCACAAAATGATTATTGTGGCTTTTTGGAGCTATTTCTGCCTGGTCTTATCAAAGTTTTCAGGAGACAGGAGCCAGGTAATATGTAGGCTAATACGGTCTTTCAGTATTAGGGCTGACAGATGAAACGCTGTAATATGTTTGCAAAATTTAATGAAAGGAGAAAAGCAAATTCTCAGATAAGCAAGGAGAGCCACGGCCCAGGCTGCCGGCTGCGGGGCTCTCCCAGCAGGGCCGCCTTGCACCGTCCAGCTGTAATTTTTTTTACATCTCGCTAAGGGTGTAGGTTGTACACGGGATTTATGTGCTGGCTTTTGTTTTCATTTTGATTTATTTATGATGAGGCTATGAACTGAGTTACTGCAAAATGTCTGCTATATGCCATTTGGATATATCGCTTCCAGTATTTATTGTATTTTTTGCTTGAACCGGTATTGCATACACTGATGTAAAAAAATTGACGGGAAATCAATGTAGCTTAGTGTAAAATATCTCGACTATAAAGATTTTTCAGATATATCAAACATTCGCTCGGTGTACGGTGTGTTTACTGTGTCTTGAGGCTGTTCCCTTGACATGACGATTGTACTAATTGTCCAAGTATTTGATTTAATTTGCAGAGGGATCCAGAAAGGGGCATATGATTTCTACTTAAGGGATTTCATTTTGAGTTCAGGAGAAGAAAATTCTATGTACATAGGCAACCGCAGGATATAATCCCTTCCATAAATTTGACAAGACCAATTCAGCCCCCCTAAGGCTGCTTCCCTCTCCTCCTCCCACACTCCCCCGCGCACGCACGTGTTTGTACGGTTGCCACAGAATGTCATTCTTCTCGTCACAGAAAACCAGAAACCCCGTTTCAAAGCCAATTACCTCTCAAACAGTTCACAGGGATTTTTGTTCTTGGGCCAGCACTGTCCTTCAGCCTGTCCAGCTCCTTTTCCGGGTGGGGTGGCACAGCCAGCGTCACCTCCCTGGGCTCTTACCCGTGGCCAGCTCTTTGTGCCTCCTCCTCCTCCACCATGAGCAGCCAGGCTGAGGTGACATCTCCTGCAGGCGCTGCCTAGCTGAGCAAGGCTTGCCCCAGCTGCACGGAGGTCCTGCAGCGGGGCTGGGTGGGAGCCACCGGGAAGCTGGCTTGCTTCCCTTCATGGCCACACCCGGCTGGTGACCCGTGGTTACCCTGTGGTGACGGCGTTGGGCCTTCGTCCACCTTCTCACCTAGTTTACAGAGGAGTCACAGTGTGACGCTCCTCTCCTCCAGCCCAGCCACGTCCTCCTACTCCTCCATGGCAGCCAGGTCCTCATGGTGCAGGTCTTCCTCCCAGCGGAGGTCTCCATCCTCTGGTTTAACCAAGCTCTTCTGCAGCACCACATCAACCGTGGCGTGGAGGAGTGCACTGATCACATTTATCCCATTTTCCTTGTCAGACAAACCAGTCGTCTCACCAAGAGTGGCACGTGTTGGGTGAGAGTGAACACATCTCTTCCTGGTAAAACCAGGGCACGTTTTACCTAATAGCCATTTAGTTGATTATTTTTCTTATCAAACAATGTCCAAATATTTGCACACTATGGAGGGTACAAAACCAGTCCGCTGTTCCCCATATTCACTTTTTTTTTTTCCTCTATCTCTTTAGCAGTAGGTTATGAATTTTCTGTAAAATCATTTTGTATCACATCGAGGATTTTCTAGAAGTCCCTGCAATTCCCTGTGCTGGCTCTTTCCCTGCGCTGGGGAGGAGATGATCTGCCCAAGGGAGGGACCACAAAGACAGAGCATCTGGGAGCGCTTCCGTGAGTGGAAGTGCTGGGGACTGCTCCAAGGAGAAAAAAAAAAAACCTGGAGCAGTTTTACACACGGCAAACAAAGACAGAAAGTAATCAAGCTTAATTTCTGTGCTATCCAGTAACCGCCAGGTGATGAGAAAGAGAGTTCACGTGATGAAATTAAGGGCAAATAAATTTAAAGCAATCAAAGGACGTATTTCTCCAGGTTTTGATGTTCAGCAGAGTACAAAAGCTGTGCCGGTAAGTTCATATATACTAACACCACATGGCATAATCATTCAAAGCCTTTTTGAAAACACTCAACTCCTCTAGTAACTACTAGAGTAGATCTGCAAGAGCGTACCTAGTAAAACTTTTCTCTTATTCCCATAAAAATTGTTCGGTTCTACAGCAGAGTAAAATCTGCTGCTATTTTCCAGGAAGAGAAAGTACAACAGATGTGTTATCTGAGCTCAGAAACTGTCTGCTTATAAAAGTTGCCTTTATTAGAAATGTATGATGCCTTAGATATCTTAAGAGCTTCAGAAAATGTCACAATCTCAGTCCCGACCTAGATGTCTGCATCCATGAATGACCACACGATACTCTTTTAGCCAGCAATTAATTGCGTCTGCAAAACAAGTCACCTTTTAAATCTGTCCCGTAATGTCTGACTCTGGGAGGATGCAGTTGGGCTTTTTAATAAAGAGCTGAGTTCTTAGTTCATAAATGGAAATACGTTTCGGTGTCCAGCTCCTTTTTGGAAGATCAATATGCTGGGTGTGACGGAGGTTTGAGATCAGCGTGTTGGAAACCGGGGGTTGAGAGCAGGGAGGGGACAGCCCACCCGGGGCTGGTGGGGATGGGGAACTGGGGAGCAGCAGGACCCCCCCGCACCCCCCTGCAGGGGCTTTCCTGGGGGCTGGGGCTCAGCTAACGCGCTCCGGGGGCTCAGCCCCACTGAATCACCCCCTGACAGGCTGGAGGTCCCTTAGAGCGAGGCTGGCTGCGGATCTATCACACATCCATACCGCAGGCTGGGAGCACCTATATATTTAGGGATGCACGTGTGTGTATATTTGTAATTATTTTCTCTGGAATCAGCAGAGGCAGCTTTTAAGGAGCCGTTGGAGGGTGAGACGCTGCTTTCCCAAGCGCGTTCCTTGTTTAAACAAACCTTTTCAGCTACGACACCGCGTGTCCCATTTCAGCGGACACCGTGGCTTTGGAGCCCAGTTAACATGAGGTTAATTGTGAAAGCGATCGCGTCGCGATAAAAGAGCAAAGCGTTTCCCCCCTCACAGCAGCCCCGGCTTCGCCGTCGACGCCTCACTCTCCTGTTTGGATAGAAAGGAGCAGAACAATTCCAATATTTCAAACATCACTCAGGCGCCTGGCGGCCCCGGCGCTCTAATCGCTGCCTGCGAAACCTGCCTTTGGTCACTAATGCATTCAAACATTGCTCATGACACGGAGGTATGACAAGATAAGAACGGGCTCGTAATGAATGACTCCACAAAAGCAAAGTGGCAAAAGTAATTATAGACTCGCGCGGGCGGCTGGCCCCGGACGGTCGCAGACATCAAATTTCATGCACCGCTAAAACACCCCCCAGATAACCCTGTGTTCGGCGGGAGCCGGGGCTCTTTCACCCCTGTTATTCAGCTGACATTTGCTGCTGTTAACATGAAACAATTTGCAGAAAAGAAATAACTTCCATTTCCCTCAATTAATTAGACAAATTAATTAAACTGCTCTTTGGTATTCAGAACCTATTCCCTATTCGAGGATAGGATGCTGCAGAGATTTTTTGTGAAATGGTTCAGAGAAGGCTTATTAATCCTGAAATTAATTCTATAAAGCACCAACTTCAAGTGCATTTGCGGAGAAGAAAGCTTTTCAAATCAGATAGGAAAGCTACAAAAGTGCTGAGTATTATCATAATCTGGCTGGTGTTTAATTTGACACTCATGTCAAGATATTAGAGGAGAATGAGCAAACAGCCTGATAAATATGTACTTAAAGAATTACAATCCTTATAATCAGTTAATTTCTATTTATCTTATGATAGCCTTTTCCACCGAAACTTGTATTAGAAAATAAATAAGATTACAGGATAATTCCGAGAGCTCTAAAAACATAAAACACTTGTCTTCCTTTAAACGCAGAACTCGTGGTTCATTGTACGACATTTCAACGGCAGCATCGTCTGCGCCGTGACATTGGATTGTCTGCTGCACTGACTGATGCCACCAACTCCCCCACCGCAGGCACCTTCCCCTTTCAGCCACCCGCCAGGGCCCGCGTGCAGGGCCCGATCCTGGCACCATGGCCCCGGCCCAGCGAGCCTCGGGCCACATCCCAGCCTGGTCCCCTGGCACAGCGGGGATGGGATGGGGATGCGCTGGGGACAAGACGCACCAGGATGAGGACGGGATGGTGACAAGGATGAGCACCGGCAGTTGCAGCAACAGGCTCAGCCCAGCCAAGGCAAGACCACACGAGACATAACTGCAGCTCTTCTGCTGCCCCTGGGGCTTAGGCGGGGATTTAGGCCCAGGAGCAACCATGGGAGAGGGCTCAGGGCTCTCTGTCTGTCCCTGCATCCGTCCAGCTCCTCACCCTGCTCCAGCCGAGTGTGGCTGGGGAGGGTCATGGTGTCAGACCCTGCCAACGACCTTCCAAGGGAAGGTTCCCATCAGGGAGGTTTCAGTGAAAAGGCCAGAGGGAACCATAAAAGTTATTTAAAGCTTCTCTGGATGCCAAAGGGGGACCCGTATTAGCAAAGCCACTGTAAAGCAGGGAATCAAGCTGGAGACATTAACGTCTGTAAAAATCTTCGTAAGGAGAGCTACTTGCTGTTAAACTTGTGCAGCTTTTTGCAGGATATAGCATACATGTGGAAATATGATATGGTTTATTCCCTCTCATTTAAGAAACTTAAATATTTGAGTGGTTTTTATGAACGCAGCTTTTCTCCTGTACACATATTTTGAAGAGAGCGCAAGGATTTGTCTCCTTCTATCCAGAGAGCTGGCGTGATTAAATTAAACTAATTTACCATGACAAGCCTTGGTGCTTTCTTCTGAAAAGTGTGTTGCACTGAAGAATAATGCCTGTATGAGGGAAAACTTGGCGGAGTTGGTTTGCGGGCTACTGTCCTCACCATGGGGCAACAGCCATGCTTGGGCACGCGCCTGAGAGGGTTTTAAGGCAAAAATCCTGATCAGAGAGGCTAAACGACAGCGGTGTTAAAGGCTGCAGGACACGACCCAGCGCAGAAACAATAGCCAGCCCAGAAGAAATGAGTTTATTATCTGGTCTAAAGGGATTTTATTGACTTGCTGAAAAAAGTCATATTTAATATTGAAGTATAACTTTTAAAAAGAGAGATGCTGACTCTATAAAAATGTGCTCTCGAGCTGAGACCTTGACTCCAAAGTGTAATCCAGAGTTTTTTTATAGCCGTGCTATAAATCATCAAAATTAAATGTTTGCATTAGCAGTGCTGGGAGAAGCCTATGCAGAGCGGTGCGGATGTGTCACCCAGCACAAAGCGCAGGAATTACAGAAACCCTCGGATGGCGCCTGACGTGGGAAGGTCTATAAGTGGTGTATGCCCCAATCTGCACCCTTTGCTGCCATTTCTCTGAGGATTTTCCCCCAGTGGGGCAGCCGAGGTGGGGGGATCCCCTAGTTCCCGTGGGTCCCAGTCCATCCTCCCCTGGGACCGCATCCCATGCTGCCGGGGGTGGATGCTATAGGGTGAGATGGGTGAGCAGGAGCAGGATGGTGGGGGGCTGCCCAGCCTCGGGGCTCAGCCGGACAGAGAGGGTGAAAAATTTTTTTTTTTCACCACTTCACATACTGGGTCCCAGGCTGGCTGCCATCAGCCCTTGGCTCTGCCCTTCTGAGCTGTTCTCTCAGCAGCGATTGTTGGACTATCATCTTTTAATGAGTAAATAGCCAGATTCTCCTCACCAGCCTGGTCCTGGGGGGTTTGCTGCCCAGCCCTGGCTGGCAGAGGGTTTTCAGTGCTGTCCTGCACGTGAACCCCTTCCCATGTGCCACTGAAAACGCTCTCCAGAGTCCGGCCAGCCAACCTGTTAACATCCTCTCCTTCACACTCCCGCAACGAGCCAGCTGCTCTGCCTAGGAAAATACAGCTGGAGAGGTTTATAAATAGTAAATTAAGGCTTGCTCCAGCCGCTCCAGCTGGGCAAAGTTATAGGAACGAGTAATTCATCACCGGGGTGTCATCCCTCCCTTGATGTACTGCCCACCAGCACCGCGCCGGCGCGCGAGCCGGGAAGCCCTCGCTCCACACGGCTCAGCCGTAATCGCTTCTAATTTCGTGTTTAAACCATTTTTCAGAATTAATTTTGCAAAGATAATCTAAGCAGCTAGGGAAGTGTTGGTGACAGACCGCTCAGAGAGAGGCAGGCAGCTCTGGGAAGGTTTAAGTCGATCCCTCTGGACGAGGAGCGGGTGCTGCAGGTGCCCGTGAGCCACCACTCTGCCCCCGGGTCCAACCTTGGCCCCTGCGGGGACATTCCGGGGCCAAACCACTGCACCCCGAACAAGCTCCGTCTCCGCCAGGCAGGAAGGGGAGGAGGATGCCGGAGATGAGCCTGGCTTTGCTTCGGGGAGAGGGGAGAGAGGGCTTGGTCCCTCCATCTGGCGTGCATCAGCCTGGGGTCTCCTGGGTGTGTCTTCGTATCAAAACTCGATTAGAAAACGAGACCTGCGTGTGAAGGACTATTGTATTTCAAGTATTTTTATAATTAAATCTGGGAAGTTGTAACAGGGTATTTATGAAGGGTCTTCAGAGAACACTACCTCGAGCACAGAGGAAGGGTCAGAAGAGTTTATCTGACGTATGGTTGTATCATTTTCACCGAGCGCAGTAGGAAAAAGCCCACTTATGGGTCAGGGTCTCAAAGACCCCTCGTAATAACCTTGCACTGCTGCTGCTTAATTGCGTGACAACCTAAAGTCACTAACGAGGGGTTTCACCCCAGGAGCTGGCGGGACACAATGGGGACCCCCACCCATCCCACATCCCCATGGGTGCTGCCTTCCCCTCGGAAACCGTGGGACTTCGGCTTTCTGCCGCTCCTCTTGAAGTCCTGCCCGCGGGAGAAAAGTTATTTCTTTTCCACAGCCCTGACTGAATTATTTCCTACTTGCAGAGCTGCTACCTACAGGATATAATCATGCAACGCAGTAAATCATTGCGCCGTGTCAAACTGCGAGTGGTTTTGGAGTTAGATCCGGGGTTTAAATCCACGTCTGACTGTGTATTTTATCTTAAATGTACTTTTTAATTTGTCCATCTGAAATTATTCTAAATTTAAAGGGTATCCAACAAGAAGAGGAAAACTTTTTCTAAGTAACTGCGGTGACTTTTCCGCCAAAGTCTGAAGAAATCTCAGCCCAGCGCCGAAGCTGTCGCTGCGTTCAGGATCGTGCGTCCTTTTTCTGCAGGCAGCGATGCTCGTCTGCTCTGCCCGCGTAACAACCCAAAGCGTGCACGGAGAATTTTTCATCTGCAAATTGCATTCCTGCTGTTTGCACATATATATTTAATCCTCACCACGATTTCAATAATTTTTATAAACCCCATTAAAAACCCAGAGCGGTGACTACTGTTAATCATCCAAAAGAGCGGATTTTTTAGTATTTTTGAGACCGGGGGAATATTGTGCGCTCAGAGGTAACCTCTCTTGGTGGCTCTGTGATGGAGACACTCACGAGCAGCTTCACCCCAGCGCAGGGCGGAGGTGGGAAGGACAGTGGCAGGTAACTGGGAGGGATGCACCCCACAACCCCCTCCTTGGGGCTCCCCTTGCCAAGCGGGGCGGCGGGCAGGGGATAAGGAGGACTTGGCCAACACACCGCAGGAACAGAACAATTCAGTCCCCAAAATAAGACGCCTTGGCGTGTCTCGGTTGGCTCTCTGGAGCCCGGCGCGCTCGCCAGCCTGGCTTTGCTATTATTGAGCTGCCAAGGCGAAGGCTTTGCGCCGGAGTTTCGTCGGAGTGACATTCATGCCTCGGAGTTCGCATTGTCTCCGGAAAATAATCTCCATAATTCCCCCGTAGTTTTTCAGCTGTGGGTCTTTACTGCAGAGCCAGAGGATGGGGAGGGCAGCATCGCTCGCAGACGCTCCTCCTCAGGCGGGTCTCCGCGTCGTACCGGACCCGGCGCCGAGGCCTCATCTCCCGCAGCCCCGCGCCGCGGCCCTGGCACCCGCGGGCCAGGGAAACCACAGGTCATTATTTCTGAATTTGCACATTAAAAAATAACATCGAGTCAGAAGGGAATATCTTTAAACCACAAACACCAGAAATAACAATTGTATTAAACTGCATTCATGAATACATAATAAAGTTCAATTTCCCGTTATTTATCGTGTTACTTAAAATTAAATTGAATTTATAATGCAATAGAAAAGATTTTTGTGCTTTTTTTGAAAATAATGCAAAATCTTTCATGCCATTCACAAAGCATTTCTATTAGCACCAGTGTATACAGATTAATTTATTTATTTTTGTTAAATTATCACTGCTTCGCATTGTTCCTTTATCCTCGGGGACAATCCTTATCCTTTTGTGTATTTTTTTTTTTTTTTTTAAGAGCTAAAGAGGCACACAGACAAATAACGCCTTAAAAAGTTGCAGCAGTTTTGGTCGTCTTCGTTTTTTTGGAGTGTTGGAAGAAGTTACAAACCCAAGAGCTGGAGGAGGCCGTTTCACTGGCGTTGGTGCTGGTGTGCCGGGGCAGCTCCAGGAAACAGGGAGGCACCAAAATAGAGCATCTCCCCGGTGTGAGCCGGAGCATCGCGGGAATGAGAGCGCAGCAAACCTTTGTCACAGTTAACAGACGTACCCGAACCGATGGACATTAAAGTGTTTGAGCACGAGCTGCCTTGTGCTCACTCTGCACAAATATTTTGTGTTTCTCAAACAGGAGCCGCAGACCGGGAGCCTCTTGTCCTGTGCAGAATAAAGAGCAAACGCCAGCGAAAGCTTTTCTCCGCTCGCCTCTGCTGAATGTGCTCCTTATCGCCCTGTTTTGTGCACTGGACTAAAGTAATCATTTGTGAATAGAGCTCTAATTACATTATAGGCAATCCATTTTCCTCTCTGAAGCTGGTAGTCAACAGTTTATTCTCTCACCTCAAAGATGAAACCGAATGTCAATTTTCAAGATAACATTGACATGAACTTATGTATCAGGCAAGTAGGCAAATACCATTATAATCATTTATAATCCTTTAAAGCTGTGACTGAGAAGTGGCATTTGGACTGGATTTAAACTTGGCGTTGTCCGTGCAGAAGATTAACCGCTACATAAGACTTTGATTTCTGAATATTGCCCATTAGAGAGTTTTTACATAGGAAATTGAAGTATTATATATAGTTTTAACGTGGTTAACAGAGTCTGACACAAACAATAACATTCCAACTTCAGTTAATTCTTTCGCATCCCATTTACAGCAGGGAAAACGGCATTGCCGTCCAAAAAGCACCCCGGTAGGACTTTGAAGATTATTCCTGCTCGATGGGAATTACACATCCCGAGCTCATTTCTGCTGTTGCCGATCGCTATCGGATGCTCTCCAGGAGCTGCTCTGCATTAGCCCACGCACTGTTTGTGCAAACAATCCCAGGCCTCCGGGGGCCAACACAAGCCCAAGAAACGTGCATCCTCCACCTTGGCCAAGACCCCCTTCCCTAGGAAGGGAGCTCGGCACAGAGGCTAAGGGGGAGAGGTGCTGCGGGAGGCTCCTTCTGTGGGGGGTGGCATGGGCTGCCGTGGGTCCCTTTGCACCCCGGTGCCCCAACACCCTCCGAGGAGCTTCATGAGGGATGTCAGGGTGGCTCTGGGTGGGTTTCGGGGGTGTCACTTATGTAGGTCTAGGTGGAACCTTGTAGACATAGAATCTTCTGGAAGGAGCAAAGACACGGCCGGAATGCTGCAATGTCTATTTGTCCTTCCAAAACATTTTGTAGAGGGTGATGTCAGAAACCAGTGCTGACAGCTGAAGAAGGAAAGGCTCTTATTCAGTGCTGTCAGGTTTTCTTGTTGGCTTTTGTAATAAAAGGAGAAGTTACCAACATTTCCCGCACAGAGGTAAGGAGCCAAGCGCCAGCGGTGCAGGGTGCTGCGACCCTTCAAGCGCGGGGCTGGATGCTCCCGGCCCCGTGGCTGCTCCGGGGGACGTAATAAACACCAGGGTCACACTCACAGAGCCTCCGGGAGGAAATTAGTAAATAAGGTTTAACACTTTTTATCGCTGCTTGCTCCCGAACGTCAGAAGAAGGAAGAATATAAAGAAACCGAAAACGGCGATGCCTGCTAGGGAAAGAGGAGGCAAAAAGGAAGGCTGGGCAAGCGAGAGGCGTAAATGCTCATTGACTGTGGGTGTTTCAGATGTTCTCAAAGGCACAGGTATGTGCCAGACTGCTTTTGGCTTTTGATGTGGGCTGGGCGCTGACCTTCCCTCCCAAGTCTTTGAAAAGCTTCGGGTGCTTTTCATGTCTAATTCACATTGTTTTCAGGATTGCGTCCCTATTTGAAGCCTCTCCCTTTGCCTCAGGAAGGGATGTGGGTGACTGCAGACGGGTCCCAGGCGTGCAGACTGCCCAGCTGTGCTCAGACAGGGACATTTTGGTTGCTGGAGCAGATGAGGGGGGTGTGACCCCCCCGGGGCCGGGGTACCCCCACCCCACGCTCCCCTCTGTGTCCCCAGCCTGGAGCCCTGGGTGTCTGCAGGGCCTGTTGGAGGCACATTCCAGCCCATACAAACAGCTTGCTATCATCTGCGTTCAATCTAGTGATAAATGGGCTCCAGAAGTTTTTGAATATTTGTATAAGACCACAACGCTTCTTATCAAAACATTTCCCATTATTATTTTCCAGTTTTTCCTCCATCCCCAGCTACCTCCTCCTTCCCTTTGGTGTGCTGCCATGCCCCAACCATTAGCAGTGCTATCATTTTTTTTTTTCTCCACATGGGAAATACAAGAGAGCTTTCCTCTAAAGGGGGTAGTCCAAGTCCTCCCGGGGCTCTCAACCCATCCTCCATCTGCGGTCACACGTTTCCTCCTGGGCATTATCGCTGGAAATGAAAGAATGTGAACACACCAGGCTCATTTGTTTTGTGTGTTTAATTTCTTCATAGGTTCGTGTAAGTGCTTATCATCTTCTCCTTAGAAGATAATCGGATACAAATGTACACGCGAGATGCGGGACTAACAAATGGGGCTGCCTTCTGAGAACGTGATCTACGAAACAAATAGGGACGTAAGAGCATCGCCGGTGCCTGCGAGAAGGGATGCGTCCGGAAAGCACAAAAGGTTGTGAGTACAGCTAAAATCAAGTGCCCCGTCATCAATATTCATAGAGCGCAGGCAAAACTTTTTATATTGTAGATGCTCATAAATCAGATAGAGAAGAAGGAGAAAAAGGCGAAGAGAAAGGGGAAGATACAAAGGAAGAAATAGCTGGGGGATGAAGGGGTGGCAAGAGGGGATTCAGCTCGTTCAGGCTAACATCTGCTCAGTCTGAAGTGGAACCACCTGTTAGTTTATTAAATTGTACAATTAATTTATGTGGAAGGAAGAGAAGACTATAGCTCATCAAAAATCTTCCATTTTAACCCCATCCTCTGAACGCGGGCTGTGTAAAGCCGGCCGTGCATGCCGGGGGTGCACAGCACCATCGTTCTCACGTGAAGTGATGGAAAGTCTCCAACACCTCCCGCCAAGGCGCCCGTCACCCCGCCGGGTGCCGACAGACGGCGTCTGCTCTAACCGGCGGCGTCTCTTACCACGGGGAAGCAATGAGATGCCTCGCACACGCGTGCCATCATGTAAAGCCAATTCAGCGGGAACTCCCCCGCCTTGGCCCGGCGTTATGAAAAGTTTCCATCTTTAATATCTCTGCCGCTGGCAAATCTCATGCGAGGCCAAGTTTTAATCAAAAAAGTGCGGTAATTTGTACGGCGGTAATGATAAGTCAACTCCTCTACCCTCTCCTCTCCCACACTCCCTGCTGCGGTAGCCTCGGGCTACGATCTCCCCCACTCCACAGCAGAAGAGGGTGGGGACGGCAAAGCATCTCTGCGAGGGCCCTCAGCACCCCGAGCATGCAAACGGGGGCTGCAAACCGCTGCCCAAACGCATCCCAAGAAATTCATCTCCAAAACACGAACGGCCCCACAGCAGCAGGGAAAAGGCTTTTGCGGGAGAGGCTTCGTGCCGGCCTCTTGCAGCCCTGTTCTACAGCACCTACAGTGTCAAAACACTCGAAGTTTTCATTATCAAAAAAAAAAAAAAAAACAAACAACCCAACACCTCAAAACATTTTAAATAATTTAATTCGGGCTTCTATTTTGGAACATGTCTTAACGGCTCCTTCCCACAAGTCCCTACCAAAGGAGGGTCCGGAGCCCTCGGGGGGCATGTGCGCCTTCTGGGCTTGCAGGATCGGGCTCCAATTAAGCGCAAAGCTCCCCGGATTTGGTTCCCATTGTTGTCTTCCTTTGGCATGACTGGCTGGAGCACTTGAATTGGAAAGGTCCCAGAATCTTCAGTCTCCTAAAATATTTTCAATAACGTTGAGAGCAATTTTCCTTAGAGCATGTAAGGATTTCAACGGAGGAGCCAACTTTCCCAGAGGAATGATCCAATTACGAGGACTGGATGCTCTTGTCAATCTCTCCCTCAGGGACGTGGAAAATCAAAATTATGATTTATTTTTTTTAATGTGACAGTGAGCGTAAAGGCAGAAATCTAAACCATGCCGTTATCTCCCCAGGCACCCCCCTCTCCCTCTGCCTGATACTGTTAGCTAAAAATACCGACTCATTTCAGGCAGAACCTCCTTAAATTCTGCTCTAATGACGGCGCCGGCAGGACCCAGCCCTCGGTGCAGTGCTGAATTATGACTTTTTAATGGTGACCTCTGCATGTAAAAATTGAGTCAAAATGACTTCGTCTTTCACTAAAGCAACAAGAGAAATGCAGTTCGAGCCCGAGGGTTTGCATTTGGTGACAAAGACGGGGAAAAGCAGCAGCAGCAGCCCCCCAAAAGCTAAAAATAGCTTTTCCCACAGGGTGAGGGCAGCAGGGGAGCTGGTGGGGACCGGGGAAGCCCCCGTGTTTTTGCACGGGATGTTGCAGATGCCCCCAGGATGCCAGCCACCGGTGCCCAACAGCCGGGACAGGACCCCGATGGGCTCACTTGCACCCCAACACCCCACATCCCTCCTCCTGCTGCCCACAGCATCCCTCGGGGCGCTCCCTGTCGGGGGGCAGCCGTGTAGGGGTGCAGGGGAGGGTCGGGGTGCAGTTTGCTGCTGCCCGGGCGCGTTGTGCCGAGGAGAAGGAGCTGTCTTTGTGCAGCGGGGCAGCGGGGGGCCTTTGTCCCCGCGGGGGTGCCTGGCTCCTGGGGGCCAGCGCGATGAGATCAAGGGGTGGGCAGTGGGATCTGCAGCAGCCACGCGCCGCCCGCTCCCCCTTAGAAGTTGTTGTTGCTATGGGGTCTATTGTTGCCGGCTTTCCCCTGGCGCTTTACATCCTGCACCTTGCTTTTTCACAGGGCGAACAATAACGCAAACTCCTTTTGCTCCTATAGTTGCCTTTTCACATTTTTTCTCGCCCCCTTTCGCAACCTATTGTAAGGGATAACTCCAAAGAGCTGCACAATTCTCCAGCAGATTTTTTCCACCGCCAGCTCCAACCGTGCCGCTCGCTGGGTTATTCTGCCTGAAAAGCCAGGAAAATCTGCATATCTGGGGGACATTATTAATTACTTAATGTGACATCTCTAACTCTGCACAGATCCGTCTCTGGCTAATGAAGCTGTCAGGGGCAGGCACGGTGCCGGTGCTGCCCTGCCGGGGGGGTTGGCCCCCATCCAGCACAGATCCTGCTTTTCCCAGCCCGAGCCAGCGATCCCGGGTAGCGCCGGAGCAGGATCCAGCCCTGGCACCTCCCGGCATCACCACGTCACGTCCATCTTCCAGCTCTTCTGGATCCCCTCGGCAGAAAACTGTCTGAAAAGCAAAACTCTTTGGCTTTATTTATTAATTCCTTGAGGTTGTACCTTCAACGGGAGCTACCAAAGAGCTTTGATCTTCCCAGGGTATGGCCTCATGCCCCTGCAGATGCCCTACGTGCTTTTTCAGGGCTCTGAAGAAGATGCTACCTACAGAGGCTGCAATAAATTTAATCTTGTGCCAGGGGTAGAGGCAGGATCCCTCACCTGGGTGCTGCAGGCAGGAGCCCCAGGACAAGGGCAGATCCCTGCCTGGGGAAGGGCAGCAGCATCACACCAGTTATTTCCCGTGCCCTGTGGTCAGGTTTTGCATCCAGCGCTTTCCCAGCAGTGGGGACACATCCTGGGGAGCTGGGACGTTCCTGCCATCAGCCCTGCTCCTGGGCAGCCTCCCCCCAGCACTGGGATGCTGCTGGCATCCACCAGGATCCAGCTTTTGAGAAACCCATTGTAAGTGGTAAATAACCCCACAGTGGGATCGATTCCCTGTGATGGAAGCTGATCTTTCCTGGTGATACGGACTGGTGTCCCTCAGCTGAAAATCAAGTTGCATAATCGCTTAAGCGGAAAGTGGTATTCATGTTTAAACAAATTATTGCATTGGTTTAAAAATTTCTAATGATGAAGAGCAAACAGACTGCCGGATCGGCGCGCCACATCGTCTGGTTCTTAATGACAAATGTTTTAATTAAAATAATTATAATTAAATGGATGTCAAAAAAATGTTTCAGTTCGAAACGTGCTTCACAACCTCACATCGCATCCTATCGGGCGACGGACCACATGACGAAACAGAAAATAAACTGAGACCTTTAGGCAAATTTTTCCTCCAAGACGCGGTGGTGATTCCCCAGCCGCCTGCGGCCGGCGGTGCGGCGGGGCCACCTGTCACCCCCACCCAAATGAAATCCACTCTTAGGGCTTTAATAGCACCAAGATAACGTATATGTGGAGCGCTTCGCCTCTCCTTGGTCTCTGCAGACATTAATGCAAGTGCAAACCCCACGTGGGCTGGAGGAGATGGGAATCGTCGCTCTCAGCCAGCGTGCAGGGAACCAGAGGCTTGTCCTCCTCCTGAGCTGCTTTTTAAAGATGGGATTTGGATGCTTGGGAACACAGAGCTGGTGCTGCCTTCCCTGGCTGTTGTTTCTCTTAAGGGGAATGAATATAAGCAGGTTGCGCCTGTTTCTGCGCCGTGGATGTAGCGTGGGTTTCTGCTCTACATTTCTAAAGGCACCTCGTCCCTTTGGGATGGCCGGTGCCGCGGGATGAGCAGCGAGCTGGGGCACAGGCGCGAGCTGCAGCTGAGCGTCCCCGTCGCACCCGGGTGCTCGGTGCAGCCAGAAATGCTGCAGGAGGGAAAAGGGGGAACAAGACGCATCGGTAGCAGCAACCCCAGTACGTCTTTAAACTCCACTATATGATCCAAAAGTCAGATAATAGGGTTTGAGGCCAATTATCGCTCCTTCCACCTGCCCGTTTCATCTCACGCACCGTGAGTATTTCAGAGCAGGCCCTCGCAGGGCTGAAGGCGAGCACGGCAGGAGCCACCCCACGGGCTCCCCCATCCTCTATCCCACGTCCCGCATCCCGCCCTGCGCGCGGCAACGCTGCTCCACCGGCAGGGCCAAACGCTGTAATTGGATCTTAATTACACAGCTCTCTGAGAGGTTATTTTTATTTCTTTGTTTGTTAATGCAATTATTTAGCTGCCCTATTTTAGCCTTGACCTTGCAGGAAGAGGGTATTTTCCAGTCAGCATAATGCTTTATCTTTGAAAGCTACAATCAATAAGGATAATTAATGATGCCTGCTGCAATGATAGCCTCAGCAATCATTATACCACATTAATCCCTGCAGTCAGACCGGGGTCAAGGCCATCTAAATCATTCACCTAGGGGTGGAGAAATTCAAATAATTTACCAATTTAAATCCAAGGAAACAAATCCGACTTTATTTTTCAAAGCCGTTTAAACCGTTACATTTTTAAGAGGCTGCAGCTCCTTGCAGCCGTGTTTCTGCTGGAGACGTGGCTGCGAAGTGGGAAACGGTGTCACCGGCGGGGACGTGCACCAGGACCCTGCCACATGTGCCGCGGGTTTCTCCTTGACCCTGGTTTCTCGAGCAGGATGAGTTCAGCGTGGGGATGTCCCCAGGTGCCACCGCAGCTGACACCGGTCCCCAGACTGGGGACACCCAGCGTGGTTGCGCCGTGGGAGCAGGAAGGGGGTCGTGTTCCTCTCGCAGGGGCAAAACGGGTCGCCCACCAGCCCCAGGAGTGGAGATTTTTCAGCCTTCGGTGCCAGTTCATGCTGGGGACCTTCCTGCACCCCAAGGGGACCCCCTGCCCAGGGGCATTTCGGCACCAGGCGTCCACCCAAGGAGGGGATAAGACATCTCCAAGAGGAGCAGAGGTCTCTCCCAAGCACATCCCCGTCCCCCACCAGCCCCCCAAAACCCGGCCCATGTCTGAGCTCTCCAGGACAGCCACCTGTGTGGCGCCTACTCACCAAACCGCCATCACTGCAGGTGGCCCCCGGCCCCACATCCCACTCCCCACCGGGATGGAGCAAGGGGCAGGGGACCGGCTGCCACGTATGAGCACAAACCCGCTGATTTATTTTACTTCCTTCAGCCTGTGCTTTGCACGTTTATCATGTATTGGAGCCGGGAACGCGTGGGGGACTGTGCCAAAACGTGCGTGTTGATTGAGCGTACCGGGAAGCCCAAGGGAAACGCTGAGGACTTCCTCCAGCACAGCGCTCCAGAAGTTCCATCCACCCCCGGGGGTGGTTTGGTGGCTGCTGTGCTGGCCTTTTTTTAATATCCATTGTCAAAGGGATGTAGCTTTTCGACATCTCCATGGTAGGAGTGAAGATACCCCTCCATCTGCTCCGTGAAAAGATGATTTTGGGGATGCAGCCAGCGCCACGGTCACATTCTGATGCCTCCCAATGTGCTCACCTGGGGCTTTGCATCTCTCCCACCTCAAGGGGAGGCCAACAGCATCCCAAACCTCCAAGGAGAAGAGGCGTCCCATCCTGCCTGCTGCCTGTGGGCACCCCCAGCTGCCTGCCCTCAGCCAAAACACCTGTCTGCTGCACGCTGGGGGGAAAGAACCACCAAGGGCTTTGTCAGGATGTTAAAAAACCCACAAAGCCAAGGGCTGGTATTATTATAGAAAGGCTGCAGAGTAATGTCCTTGGCCAAAAGTTGTGTTTGTTGATAATCAATAACATTTTGCTGATCTAAATCTGTTCCTGGTGGCTCTTGCAGGGCTGGTTTTGCTCATTTGGGATGCGCTGCCTGCTGCAATGCCCGCTGCGACGCCCACCACGATGCCGACTGGGACGCTGACCATGATGCCCACCGTGATGGCCACTGCCATGCGCACCACACGAGAGGGACCAGCAGCAGCGCGGACCAGGCTCTCAGGGCTCTCTCCGTGTCCCTCCCAGGGTCTCGGCCCAACCTGGGGGCTCAGCCATCCCTGGGATGGATGAAGTTTGAGGGGCACTCAGAAACATGTAACGGTGTTGAGTCCCTCCGTCGAAACGAAGGGGAAATTTGGTTTAGCTTTGATTTATCACTCTATTATGAACAAGTTTGTGTTTTCACCAAAGCCATTCTCCTTGCATGTACTGAATTAATTATATATTAACAGCGGCGTATAATTTATATGTAGACATATACAATAAATTATGGCCTAACTATATAATTCTACACATATAATTAATTACATTAAAGATCTACATTTTAAGCCTACAATTAGATAACCCTGAGAGACAATCCTGTTAGCATTTTTAATAAATACTTGTGTTTGAAGCTGTTTAACAGAGCACCTGATAACTGATATAGCAGTGTTAACATCTGTTCCATTATTTCCAGAGGACGTTAGTTTAACGTAATGCTCCTCACATAAAATATGCATTTGTTCTTGACTGTCAAGTGCCTCTATTATTTTATTAAAAAGTCAAAAAAGAATATAATCAGACTTCATAATTTATGTGTGACATTTTCATTACAGAAAACTTTATGCAAAATTGAATTCTAAAATTTAATTTCCTGTGATGTTTAAATTACTTACTATCTGGCTCCTCTCCAAACATTGTGATCACTCCAGGCCCCATATGAATTCTATTAAGGATATGTTTAGCTGCTGCCAAAACGTACGGGGTATTTTTCTATGTAATTCCAAGAATATGCTCCTTAAATTTATTTTGTGCCAGTTTAAATAGTTTCCCTCACACAGGAAAAGAATGCAAGACACTTTTAACCACTGCCATGGAATTTTTTTGTTGTTTCCCTTGGTTCTCAGTGCCTACCCCAGCCCCTGGTCCTTCAGCCCCCTTAGCCAGGAGGAGCAGTCCCAGTAGCCTGGGGAAACTCGGCTTAAGCCAGAAGAAAGATCTGGGCTTCAGGGAGCCCCGTTCGTCACATCTGCTGCACGCATTGAAAATTAGCACACAGAAATTGAGTGCAATGAGTGTGTGGCAGAAGGGCGGATGGGCCAGGATTGCGGTCCGTGCTGCTGCAGTTCACAGAGCCTGGGTCTCGTATCGCCTCCAGTCCACGTTGTCTCTCCAGGAATGGATTTAACATCCGTGTCAGGAAGAGAAAGCAAAGATCGGGCCCTGGAGAAGAGCAGGAGTTGGGTAGTGAGAGGGGCTTTGTGTAGCTCAGGGAGGATCCGACCCGTGGCAGTGAGGCAGCAGAGGGGCCTGGGCTTGGGGCACCCCAAGGAGGGGCAGGGGGATGCCCCAACCCCACCGAGAAGCCACAAGACATTCGCAATCACCCACTTCCCTCCCCGCAGAGGCCTCTGGTCCCATCACCACCATGGACGCTTGGGCCACGCACCTCACCCAGATCTCCCAGTCCCAGCCCTCCCCTAGGAACCGGTAACCTCCCGCCACGTCTGCGGCATGGCAGACAACATCAGGTTTGAGGACAAATATTTGATGAGTGAACCAGGTGCCTGCAGCTATCCCAGTCCTTCCTGGCAGCTCTTTCTTAAATCAATCTGTGTTTTGCGTGCCCTCATCCACCAGGAGCCAAGGCACTATCAAAGCTGAAGATCAATACGTGCATACGGACTATTGTTAGCGGTTTTGGTCATTTTTCTGAGCAGACCGTGTCAGTAAAACTCGGCTTGTTTTGGTAAAACAGCTTGATCTCATGAATCTTCAGAGAAATTCACAGAAATCCTTAAGGCATGTCTTTGGAAATAACGCAGCTTGCTGTTGCCGTGAAGTTTGCGATGTTTCAACTACCACGTTCGGCAGGGATGTAAGAGTTTCCAAAACGAAGGCGCTCTGCCAAATTTCTGCTTCCCTCCCTTTGCCTGGCATCTGCGAGCAGCAGTCACGTCCCGCTGCCTACGCGTGCCGGGGGAAACACGGACAGGAACAAAGCGATGGTGGGAAAAGGTGGTGTCTTGGAGGGAGCAGTGCCTCTGCCCTTCGCAGCTGCCCTTGAGCAGGGACCTGAGCATGGCAGGGCACAGCCCAGCATGTCCCAGCTCATCCCAGCATGCTCCAACATGGGCCAGCTCATCCCAGTGCATCCTAGCTCATCCCAGCATGCCCTAGCTCATCCCAGTACATCCCAGCATGTGTCAGGATGTCTCAGATGACCCCAGCACATCCCAACGTGTCCCAGCTCACCTCTGCATATCCTATCTCATTCCAGCATGATCCCAGTACATCCCAGCATGTCCCAGCTCATCCCAGCGTGTTCCAACATGTCCCAGCTCATCCCAGTACATCCCAGCTCATCCCAGCATGTGCCAGGATGTCTCAGCTGATCCCATCACATCCCAGCGTGTCCAAGCACATCCCAGCTCACCTCTGCACATCCTATCTCATTCCAGCATGATCCCAGTACACCCTAGCACGCCCCAGCGTGTCCCAGCTCATCCCAGCTCATTGGAGGCTCATGGAAAAGTCATGCTAAATCTAAAGAGCAATTATGGAGTACCTCAGCACGCTACCTAATTGTTATTAAATCTTTCTTTTACTAGAATGTGTCCTGACGTGGGATATACACCCCGGAGCTTCCCTGGCGTGGAGGTGGCAGCCGGTGGCAGGCGATGGTGGCTGAGGGTGCAGCAAAGCACCGAGCACTAAAACAGATTAACATCAACCCTAACTCATACTGGTTGTGCTCCTGCGGGTTAGTTTGTGCCACTCATTTACTTGCTCAGCGTTCACGAGTTTGTTCCCTTAATGTTCAGAGATGAGGAAAAATTAACTCTCCCTGTTGGGAAGGGCTGGATTATTCCCAGGTTATGACAGCAACGCGCCACGTGTTACGGAGAAGAAAACCAAATGCGGAGCAAACCCAACTGCTCGGATGGAGTTTGTACCCAGTGGGTGTGAAGGCCCTTCACCAGGGACACGGTTTCTGCTGCCCGGCCACACGCAGACCCCCGCGCCGGGATCCCTCGGGACCCGGCCTCGCGGCTGGGCTGGGGAAAGCGGGTGTCGGGGTGCTTGCCCCCAGCAAGTGGGGCAGCGCTGGGATGGGCTCGCTCCCAGCCCAATGCCTTCTGGTTTTCCTTCTGCGCTGGGAAGACAAACCAGTGGATGGAAAACCTCACAACTGCCGTTGGGTTTTACTGTAACTGGATGCTAACCATGGCCAGTTGTGAGCACAGAGCTAATAAAAGATGCCGAAGGAAGCCTGGGCAGGAATAGGATGACAGAGCAATACTGCAGGAGGTAGGATCCTGCTGAGTCTGGAAGTGCCTGGTTTATTTATATTCAGCTGAACTGAAATATTCAGAAGGAGAAAATCTTCAAGCCGTACTCCTTCGTTGTCTCCTTTCCGAAGAGAGAGGGATGTGTGCGCTCACCGGGTAGCGACGCTCGCCCCCGTGCCTCGGTCCCACAGCAAAGAGCCTTTCCCAGCGCCGTCCCCTCTTAACTCAAGCAGCACAAGTCCAGTATGAAATTTTTCTCTGATACGCTGTGGTTCACAAATTGGACGCTAGCAAAACCAGATAACTTATTACCTGTATCTTAATTTATTTATTATTGAACACTTTATTAACCTATACACTTTTGCTGCCTGCACGTCTTTAATGGGTTTACATTAGAGGTATTCATTTATTCCTGTGCGTGAAATAGTACCTTCATAACTCACCTGTGGCACCGTAGGATATTAATTATAGCACCCGGGGTCTTCGCTTAATAGTGAAACACTAATTGTGAAGGTAAAACACATTCTCATTCCGGAGAGCTGCTTCTCTCAAAATCCACTTGCCATTTCCAGGAGCGGCGACGGCTCAGACCTCCCTGCACCTGAACGAATGGCGCATTTTTATGAAGTCCAGATCACTGCATTTGAAGCCAATTTTGAATCCTTGCTGGGTCCAAGCTGTTTAACAGGACTGTAATATCTGTGCAGAAGGGGGTGTGGAGGGTTTCTCACGATCTCCACGTGCTACCGGTGGGTGATGATGGAGGGTTTGGCCCCTGCAGGAAGATGCTCTCTCGCAGGGGAAGGATTCTATAGCTTTGACCCGCCCTTTGCCATCACCAGTGCCCTCTCCCCGTGAGGCTGATGCCCAGCAGCAGGCAAGTTTCAGGGAGGATCTGGCAGCACCACATCCCGGGCTCAGGATGGGTGTTTACAGCTGGGTTATAAACAACAGAAAAAAACAAAAACAAAACAAAAAGAAAAGGGCATCTCACAGTGCAGGCACCGTAAAAATAGTATCGTGGGGAGGGGGACTGTAATAAGAAACATGTTGGGATGGAAATAACTTAATTCTGTCACAAACACCAGCTTAATGTATGCCCTTAAACTCGGAGCCGTATACGTTTCCCTGCAACATCCGCCCGTATCGGGAGGATCTGCTCCAGCTAGACACTCTGGTGCCTCGCGCCCTTCGGTTGCATTGCTCCGCAGCAGCCATCATCATGTTTTAATGAGCCATTTTTCTATTTATCTAATGTCGCTGCTTCCCCAGCAGCGCTGTACCCGTCCTGTCCAGTAAAACCCATTATCTCTATTAGGCTGCCGATAGCGCATCGCTGGGATTGCTGCTCCCTAATTGCTCGAGCACGCTCCTCCTCCTCCCGCTGATAGATTACCCCGGGCTAACAGCCCCTGCACCTATTCCCCAGCGCCCCACTACCAGCCAATCCCCAGCAATTGGGTTCTGCTTTCAGTAATAAATCCTAACCTATCAATACATAATAGGCCTTAATAATCAACAGCTATAGACGTTGTCTGCTTCGGGAGGCCGCCGCAGAGCCCAGCGGTTTTTATCTGCCTATAATTAGCAGCAGTCAAATCCCGTTTGTGTGACAGGGTGCGATCGTCCGGGCTGTACAGGAAGGATAACAGATTTTTGCGTACGTTCAAACATCATTTAATCAGCCGGTCTGACTGTCCCGATAACGTGCACGGGTGTAAAAAATGTCCAGCTGGCTGGGAAGGTGTGGGAAACATAAATGCTGTGTCCGGCAGCTCTGGAGGAGATTTTTGCCGTCGCCGCTGCGGAGGTGCCTTATTTTTGATAGCAAAGGAGCCGTCGCGGGGTAAATCCTGTGAGAACGGGGTAGATCAGCGCGAGGGCTTTGCTAGGAGGGGCTCTGCATCCATGTTAGGAGGGGTTTTGCAGCCAAGAGCAGGCGATGCTGTTGGAAAACGTCTCCAACCAAACACGTCTGGGATAAGTAACGGTGCTCAGCCCCAGCAGCCACTGAGGGGAGGAAGGGAAGGTGCCCCAAAACAAGGCAGTAAAACTATAAAGTTAATGAGGAAACCGTGTACTTTTTTACAGTATAAGCCTTTATAACCCCTTCCTCGGGAGCCAGGCTTTCAGGGTAATACAGTGAACGCTGTAAAATGGATGTTTAATGTAGCTGGGGGCCAAGAAAAACATTGTATAATTGTAGTAAGCAGCTTGCTAAGTAAAATGATAGCTTTTAAAGGATGAAATATAGCGTAGGTTTTCAGGACTGCACAGGCTCCAGCTTCATATTGCTTCAATAACAGTTTCTTCATTTCACTTACAAATGTATCTCCGAGGAGATTTGTTACAAACATCTCTCGGCTTGGAAATAAGATGCTAACTAGATCTGCTCGCATGATCCATTGTGAATAAATGACCTGATGCGTTCGGTCCTTCTGTGCTCCCGAGCCACGCCTGCTCTCGCCAAATTTGTTTGATTTTCATCCATTTTATGCAAACAGGGGCGCTTCGCTGCTGGCTCCTGGCACGGCTGAGGGATGCTCACCCGGGATAACCGCGCTGGCCACATCCACACTTAGATTTGGCTTTTTGCGGGGGCCACAGGCTCCCCGGCACCTTCCAGCCTGTCTCGGTCCCACCGAGACCACAGCTCCACTGCTTCCCGGCACTGTGTGATGTGGTTTGGGCTGAGTTTCTGAGGAAAAGGGGGCACAGGGAGAGGGGCTTGCTTCAGTTTGGGTTTTGCTGGTCGATGGAGTTAACGTCTTCCCTGTCTCCGAACACTCAGCGACCGACAGTTGCTATTGAGCTCCTGTAAATTCAAATCAAAGGGCGCCTACGGCTTAGCTGCGGTTTATAATCTAGAGATTAATATATATTGAGTATAATATCCTGCTGAGGTGGGAAGTGGAGGGCAGTGCTGAGGACAGGAGCAAGGCTTGCTGTGCAGCGCCCAGGCTGTGCTGGCACTTGTGTAACGCCAAGGACCACGGGTGGGTTTTGGGGCTCCTTTGCACAGGGTCTCCCCACGGGGCTCCTGGTGGGACACGATCTTCCTCCACTGCGTTTCCTTTCTCTTTGGAGGGAGCAAGACTGGCTGCAGGAAGTCAACGCTGTGCTGGTGCCATGGGCACCTCGTGCCCCTGACCTGGCTCTCGCCCCAGCTCCTGAGTTAACTGCACTACGCCAAAAATAAAGTGAATGGCAGAGAAAGCACTACATGCACATCAGGTTTTCTGAAATATTTTCTAAAATATTGAGTAACCAGCTTGTCTTTGCCTGCAATGCCCGGAGCAGCCTCCTGCCATGCTGCTCACCTGCAGCCCAGGCTCGCCGGCTGGAAACGGCCATGGCCACTGTCATGGTTATGGTCACAGCCACGTTTCTGTCACGCATCTTCCCCCCCCTTCCCCAAGGGTCCCCTGGCTGCCCTCCCTGCTGCACACTGCCACACTGCGAGCCATGATGCCCAGCCTGGGCCATCCTTCAAGGTCTAAAAGTTCTGCTAGAAAAACTATTCATCTTTCCTGGGATATTGCACAACAAAAGGCGATGAGGATGCTACTAGCGAGCTCTGGCTCAGTGAAGGTGCTGAGCCTTTGTGGTGGCAACCAGGAGACAGTACTGCTGCAGAGAACTGAATGCTCTTGTGACAAAACCCACGTCCGATATCAGTCACAATATTCTCAATTTCTGTAGAAAAAAAAGTGAGCTTCAAGCACAAAGCACCCCCACTTGACTCCTGCTTCTGGGGGCCTTTTCAAACTGCGAATCAGGACGCACACCTCTGCTTTCTGTATGTGCACATAACATGAAATTTCATCAGCCACAATATCTTAGAAGACAGGAATCGTGAGATATATCACATGTAAATGGACATATCATCTGAGCAAGGCACCATTTATCAATATCACTTTGAAATGCGGTGGATGATCTGATGGGATTATGTAGATCTCAACTATCTGTGGGTGAATGAAATTGGGTAACCCTAGCAACCCCAGGTACATTTGTGCAGCTATGAATCAAATGTCAGTGTGATGAGCTTTGCACAAAATAAAGAAATAATTCTTTGAAATATTCATAACAGTCTGCCGTGTATTATTTTATAAGTCTCTACCTATTATGCGCTTTGGAAGCCAGCTTTAAAAAAAATAAATAAATAAAATTAGCACTTACATACCCCACACCCACGTAAATGCTTATAAATAAAAATAAAGCCAATATGAAACACAACCAGCAACTGCAACAAGCCCAAGTTCCTCTTCTTAATGGTGGAGAGGACATCTCCCACAAGCCAACACTCTGGAAAAGCTGCCCAGAGGATGGATCATCCACGTAGATCTGAGACAGGACCTTCCATCATCAAACTGGGTGAAAACAGAAGCTACACGCTGTAGTTTCACTAGTGTTAAAATATATTCAGCAGCGTGTTCTAACACCAGGAAGGTAGGAAAAGCTGGAAGTCTCCCTTAAAAATCGATGAAGTCAAGAAAACGTATGGTTTGGGGTTTGTTTTTTTTTTTTTTTTAATTCAGTTATTTATGTAAGTATTTTGGATGACCATAAGATACTTTAAATATACACTGCGTCG
This sequence comes from Athene cunicularia, assembly GCF_003259725.1. Taxonomy (NCBI): domain Eukaryota; kingdom Metazoa; phylum Chordata; class Aves; order Strigiformes; family Strigidae; genus Athene; species Athene cunicularia. The sequence goes on from NW_020799110.1 coordinate 2,008,419, forward strand.
TACTTGAACAATAAATAATTACATGTGTAGCTGCAAAGACTTTCCATATGCCTGTGCACGGAGGCTTGTATCTAGATACAAAAACACGCTCCATCTTTAGTCTCCTCCATGCTGGAGCACTGAAGTGTTCATTTTCCTGTTATTTTTTTTTTTTTCCCCACATGGAAAGCCACTCCGTTGTCCTGGCATTGGTTGGAGACTATAGTTCTCAGCCTGCAAATTTATTACTAATTAATTAACGGCCACTGCACTGATCACCCACTCCAAGCTCAGTCGCGAGGACAAGGACAGGGAAAAGGCAGGGTGGGACCGGGGGCCACAGGGCAGGATGCTCAGGCACCTCCGAGCTGCCTTCTCCGCCTCAGTGCTGCCTGCAGACATGCTAATGTTTATTTTGTGGTAGCCAAAGTTTTCCTTAGAGCCTGAACACTGGAAGTTACGTTGATAATTGAGAATCTCAGTTTTCCTTAAAAAAAAAATAAAATAAATAAATATCCTCATACTTGCGGTCGATGCAAAACAGCACCATATTCACCTTTTGGGCTTGCGTTCCCTCTTGCTTTACAGGTCCTGAACACTGAAGAAATAGGATTACAGCTCCACAGTCCTTCTCAGCATCATGTGCCGTGGGGTGGTCTCTGATTTCGGAGCTGGGAACCACCCATTTATTTATTTTACGATGCTTTAACCCTCCCTCGTGCTTAGCAGGCTGGCAAGCTCTCTGCTAATTTTTTTATTTTTTTTTTTTTTTCCCAAACAGCTATTAAAGAATTAGTGTTTCCGTAAACGTGTCTCGTGCTCATTAAACATTTTCGGGTCGTGTTGGAAAGCTTAGCAGTTAAACCACCCTGAGAATTACAGCGGCAGATCTGAAGCAGGCAGCCCTGTTTATTCAAAATCGCCTTCTCCAATGGCTCTCCCGAACGAGCTGATTAATTGTTCAGGACCTATAGCACATGCTTCAGTGAAAATAAATTACTTTATTTCTATTACACCACCAGTGGCTGTGTAACTTAATTTCATTAGCTCGAACCTGTTGAGAGTGTTCAGATTTCCATTGCAGGACGCACTTGAAATGAAAAGACGCTTTCGATTCTCAATTAACAGAATCGTTCCCTTTCAACCGAAATGAATGTTATTGAAACCAATTAGCATAGACTGGAAAATCTCTCATTAATGAGGGGAGTGTGGGTGAGTAAACAGCAATGAAAAGATGAAATTAGAGAAGAGCCTCTTCTTGTTGGCCTGAATAATTACATGCTTAGTTGCCTAATTGTCTGGTGAAAAGCCTTGCCGTGCTAGTAACAGATTGCCATGTTCATTAGGCTGCAAAAGGCCACCTGCTGCTGAGGCTCATTTTCCTGCAGTCTATATACACGTGTTGCTCCCCGGGGACTGATATTTGGACACAACACTAGCTGTGAAAAGCAAATGAGCTTGCCAATATGCTGCAATATTGTGTCCTTTATGCCAAGATACAGAAGCTTAATATGTCAAATATAATGAATAAAACCAACAGCGATAACGAAGTTTATGAGGAAAGTGACCTTCTAACACGTCCCGGTGCAGAAGTGCAGGGCGTGCGGATGCCGGTCCCTCATACAGATGTTCCTATCTGGCCTGGACTGCTCCAAATTACGTAGCACAAAAGATAAATTACAACCGCTACGGCCTGAGCGATTCCTTAGACAATGGCATAATGAAAGCGTACAATGTTAACTGTTAAAATTGGAAACAAATGTGAAATACTGAATGCTAAGAGGCGCTCATGAAAACCAGCATTGTTCGTATTTGCTCCGCTGTGGCCATAAACATCAAAGGAGTGAGGCCTCTTTGCGCCAGCCCTTCCTCAGATCACTTCGTGTCTTATAATTGCTATTTTTATGGGTCTTTTAAGCCGGGCTTTATTATGCACTGCTGTTTGCAGAGAGAAGTCGCCCTGGGCACAGAGATGGGGGTTGCCCGGCCCCAGGGGGCTCCTCTGTGAGCCGTGGGTCCCACCTGCAAAGGGTGGGATGGAGGGATGGACAGGCAACCGTGGGATGTTGTACATTGACGGGATATCGCGGCCGAGCTGCCGTGGCAAAACCAGGCTGTGAAGACCTGCCCTCTCGCAGTGCAGCGTGTCTCCTCCTAAGCTAAAAGGGACCTGCTTCCCGCACTGCCTGCTCATAAACTGCAGCAAATTAAACAGGGATCAAGGACACCGAGTGCAGTGTTGCCTTTGGAAATGTTGGCCCTAGTTCTAGAAGGCTTGGATGCTAAGGGTGGTGCCTCAGCAGAGGATTCAGCTCAGCACATGCCTCCATCCCTCTGGGTGACCGTGGGCAGATTTGACGTTTGCAGCCGAAATCTCCGTGCCACGGTGGCAGAGTGAACGGAATCCCGTCGTCCGGACGCCAGCGTGGCTGGGAGCAGGGCCCTGCCCAGCGTGCTCCATCCCGCTCTTGGCTTCGCTGCCGTCAAGGTGAGGGACAGAACTACTGGCTAACCCCAAAGACTAAATAAAATCAGAAAGGGAGTTTTGAATAATCTACTAACCTACGAGTTACAGCAGTACCCAAGCTCTGAGTACCGCAAGCGCAGCCTCTGAGCGTTTGTGTGACCTGCCTCGAGTGGAGTTTTGAATTAACTGGTTTGCAGTTGAACAAAAACCCAACTCAAACCCAAATAAGCAGCAGAAAGCACTCCCACAATGAGGTCTGCAGGTGTGACCAGCACCAGGAGCCACTCCAGCATCCCGGGGCTGAGCCCTCCACTGTTTTCTAAACATCTCCAAACGCAAGGTCTCTCTGGTTTCTGTTTTATTTTTCTTTTTTTCAGTGTTGGAAGACGTTACACACTGAGCAGGGGGTGTGGTAGGCAGGGCAGCCGGGACTTCTTGGTTCAGTCACCATCAGAGAAATCAGGGACGTATGGATGTGGGTACTGATAAACACATTTCAGTGCTGCACATTTACACTACTGCAACCATAATTATTGCCCTTATATCGATCCCCTAATTAATAATAATTGCACTGGGAGGGGGCTCACTGGTCTCCATTGCATTACAGACGATGAGCCCACGCAGGGCTGGGGATCCACGTCCACCAGCAGCAGCCACGGTCCCACGCCGGGCGAAGAGCAGCCCTCCTGCCACATCTCCTGCCTCTTCACAGCTAAAAACTTCTTCTAGCACAAACTGCATCAATGTTAACATATTCCACGCAGACAGTTTAAGCCTCTCACAACGGTGGCACATACTGTTACATCAAACAAAACAGCACACGCTGTTGTTCCCACGTACCGCCCGTGCTGCAAGGTTTAATGCTACACGGGTTAAACACAAAAGCTTCAGTCGCTCTCAGTCAAAGGTCTCGGGTGACAGCGGCGGGGAAACATACGCCGCCGCTTCTGTTTTGCCAGTTTTTTCATTGCTTTTTGTTGGAGACGAGAGCGTTGAACAAGCCCTTCGTTAATTCAGAAGAATGAGAAGATGCGATTAAGGAATAGTTTTCTCATTTTAAAGATTTTAATGCGCCGGGGACGGAGCAAGAAACAGCCACGGGTGGGTGCTCCGTGCGTGTCTGCCAGCCCGCGCAGTTGGTCTTCCAACAGAGCACCAGGAATGGGGTCCCTGGTGATGAAGTTGTCCTTGTGCACCCCCATAATTCGGCTGTGCGCATGTTTGCGCCTCACACCCCCTCCCTGATGTTCATCCCACCGCTAGCACATTTTTAGCGTTTGTCGTAGAAAACTTGGCCACAGGCATGACGTGTGTTATTTAACTTGATAAATCGCCGTGCACGCGTTTTCATCTAAATTATACACGAAGTGGCCGTTAGCCTGCTGAGATTTCTAAGCGTACAAGCAGACCCCCAATATGGGGAGCAGGGACACGGATCCGTGTGGCACAAGGAAACAAATGGGCCCTTCCCACCAGGACGTGCACAATCCAATGATTTCTCTGGAAGCCGGATGCATAAACGGTAGCAGCAAGCTCCGGTTTGCCATTAACAGTTCGGTGTTTCTGAGCCCACAGCCCTCTTGATAATCTGGATTTGGGGAATTCTTGAAAGTAAACGAGCCATCTTCAAGCTGGATTCAATGCAAATCTCCGTGCGCTTCCATGAAACTTTCTGGTTCTTTTGCATTTTTCCGTTGCTGACTCTACACGTTGAATGGGTTGAGCAAGCACAAGTTTCCTCTTCTCTCCATGAAAAATACTTCCCTGATAAAACAGGACGGAAGATCACGAGCCATGTAGAGGTGCTTTTAGAAGTCCCTGGTGATGGGCACTGCCTTGTTCTGGCAGAACTGCCCTTTCGGGAGGTGTGGGGTTGGTTTTCATCATCCCAGTCCATGCAGTGGAGCGTGTGCCAGTTTTCCTCCCCGCTTCAGACTGTCTCAGCCGCCAGAAACACGTATTCATGCACCGATGGCCATTTCCAGGGCATCTTCACATCAATACTAGGGGCAAATCAAGAGAATTAATGAGCACACAACAAGACCTTGCACGTTCCCTGCTATGGACCAGATCACAAAATGCTGTTGGGTTCTCTCAATGAACAAAACTGCTGCTGAAGCCACCAGGGTCAACCCCCATGAAAATCATCGATTTTCTGTTCTCCCTTAGCTATGGGGGCTGAGAAGTGACACCCGTGAGCCAGCGCTTCGAGGCCAGGCCCAGGGTGTCTCGGTGAAGCAGGGTCCCCCCCTGGCCCATGACGGGCACCCCCAGAGCCGCCTCCATCCTGCGGAGCTGGAAGCCAACGTGGTTCAGGAAATCTGAGGAACCTCGTGCCACTCTCTCCCCACCAGACACTGCCCAGCCCAAGCGCCCACCACAAATGTGATTTACACCTGTACCTGAGACCATCTGCCCACCCAACAGGTCAGCAGAATATTGACAAAAAAAAAAAAAAAGATCATTCTGTGTTATTCTGAATGATTTTTACTGCTTCCTCATGTTTTACTCCATGAAATACCCAATGTGATTACATTATTTAGGCTCCTTTCCAACTGCTTAAATACAATTGACTAAGTTAATTATGAAGATCAGTTTTACAACAGATTATGATAATTTATTGGGCGGTTTGTTGTTTTCCTAACAGTCTCACCTGATTGATAGAGAGGGATGGCTATAAATGTTTTTTTATGGCTAGGAGAAAATGCAAACTTAATCAGGTGTTCTGCTCTGGATTAAGTAAACCCCTTGTAACTTGGGTAATACAAAGGTATGATTATTTGTAATGCCTGGGAAACTTTAAGGGAGCTTTGCAGTTGTCCTCTATTTCCCATGTGTCGATAAACTGGCACCTTCGGAGACTCAGCCTCTATACCCAATACGTTTTGTGAGAAAAAAAAAATTACTGTTAGTGACAAATAAACGGCGGACAATTAAGAAATAATGACTCACACTTAATTAAGAAGTTCAAAGAAAGAGGAAACACTTTCTAGCTCTGCAGTAACGGGTTCAGAAATTACATCTATCATAAAGGTACCACCTGCGATGGGTGTGAGGCAAAGGATGCTAATTTATTCGCACCGATCCCTTCTAATGCAAAGAGTGAATTGTTCTCGGACCGCTGATGATTAATGCGGGTTATTGATTAGTTGATCAATAAGGCCACGGCGTCTAATTATTGATAATCCTTCTCTAAATGAAAGATCGAGTGTAGGGAGTGCTAGTTACAGAGCTCAAAATATAAAGTGATTCAGTGTGAAGCCTGGTAATTGAAAGTCAAACTAATCCCATAAATTAAATCACGGCAATCCATAACATTTACCTGATAAATCCTTTTGAAAGCTTTATTTAACTTCCAGTGCTCATTGAGAAAGCTGTGATGAAAGTCCAGGTTTGAGGGTGCCTTTTATTAGCACAAAAGTATGATTTTGTATAATTGTGGATTATAATGATGCTTGTTCGGATCATTTAACCCCACAGCTCTTTTGCTACACTTGAAAATATTTCGGAAATTCAAAGAAACCGGCATCAGTCACAGGTACATCACCTACACACCAGCTTGTTTTCCAAACCCTCCCTCCAAACCCTTTTGCTTCAGACCGGTTAGACTGTAAATATAGCGAGGGCTTGCTCGTCCCAGGGACTCCTGACTGCCCCTGCAAGACTTTTTAGGAGCTTGGAGGAAACTGAAATAAAACCTGGAAGATGTGATCACATATTCTGCTAAATAAACTTGTTAGATCAATTAAAAGTCTCCACTGATTGATTACCTGCTGGTTAGGTAGCTAATTCATCCCAACAGCATCCTCTGTGGCTGTAATATTCAGTAATCTAATTAGAGCAATTTTCAGTAAATGCCTCTAATCAGATAATCCGAAAAATATTCCATTCACCAGTCTCTGAAAATGTCTGGGATTAGGACAGCCAAATTGCCTGGCAGTTTAGAGAGGAGTGTGAAGTCTCCACCGTTGCAGGGTGACGATTTCGCACGCGGGTCTCCTGCTCCGAGATCGGGCAGCAGCAGCTGGGGCTGCGCCGGCGATTCATGAGTTTTCGTTTTGCTGCTTGTCACGCTACCCCTCTCAGACAAGCTTCAATTTGCTGTTTGTTTCTAATCTGATGTTATTGTTTTGCCAAAATTGCATTTAAGGAGCTTAAATAAAAGAAGGCTTCAGCCAGCTAAAAGTCAGAGCGGAGGATTTATGAATTCTCACTAGCGGCTCCCCCAGATCACCAAACACACACATGCAAATTTTCATAACACCTGAAATGTGTCGCCGAAATCTGTACGTCAGCCAAATCACATCAGACAACAACAAACACTCCCCTTAATGCACGGTGTCACCTCCCCCTGCGCTCCACCGACGGTTCGTTCACCTTGATGAGAAGTGCCGCCGGCAGTTTCATATTTTTCTCCTATTTAATCTTTATCCTAAAGTTTCCACCAGCCCACCTCTCCAAACCGCTCTTGTCTGGGGACAGGCCCCGTGATTTGCCCCAGTTCCCAATTCCTGGCAGCATCGCCCTGTGGGCTGGCAGCTGAGCCAGCAGCTTTGAATCGGGCTTTGGGGGTGAGCTCGTGTCGTGCCACCCCTCCTTCTGTAGGCACCCCTGTTACGGACGAATATTTCTTTGGGTTTTGCTGCACATCCCCCCGTTCCCCCACCCGGGCTCCCCTCTAAGTGCTGCCATCGTCCCCTCCAGGTGATTTCTCCACGCTGCTCGACGGCATCCCTCGGCGTGGGGCAGAGACCGTGGGGGCTCCTACAAGTATCAGATTCAACGTGCTGAAAGTTTAAGTCTGACTGAAAGTTTTAGGGCTGAGAAAAGCACTTAAAAGAGCTTTTCCATTCCCCAGGGGAGCTGTTTTTCTGAATGTTTAATGGGTGATGGAAGAGCCGAACAGATCTCCAGAAACTTTCTCCACTTTCTAAGTAACAGGAAGGGATTGTAAGGATGTATATCCATATTTTATCCTCTCTTTTTATCACTAATGGTAGCGAGCAGTTCCTAACTACTGCACTAATGACCACTACGATTAGAAGCATCCCACTGGTCTTCGAGATGCATGTTGGGGGTGAGGAGCCTGGCAACGGGTCCACGGTGGCCCCTGGCCATCGAGGAGGTGATGGAGCAGCCCCAGCCCCTCCTGCTCTGTCCCCTGTTTCCATACACACACGGTCGGGGAGGGGCTGGGGGCTGCACCCCCTCCCCTGTGGGCAGAGGAGAAAGCTGGTGCACAGCGGGACTTGGATATAAATATAAAGATGATTTTTTTTTTTGTGGGACCCATTTCCTGGGGGGGGGCCATTTCCCCCAAGCCCTACACAACTGAGTCCTAAGGAGCCAGTTGTAAAGACAGCAAGCAAAATAAATAAAAGAAACCCAGAGGATTTGTCAGCGTTTACCAAGGAGCAGGAACACGGTGAACACGTTTCAGAGTGTCATCGCACAGGGCACGTCCTTGCCAAGGCGGTGGGCAGTGTCGAGAGGCAACAGGCACCCGCCGGGGGGGCCAGGGGTGTCCACCCTAGTATATAAACTGTTTCATGCTAAGGAATGATGAATTTGTCTGTATTTACAATGCTCTGCTAGGTCTCACACTGCATCTCTAGCAAGCCGAGTTATGTGAACCAAAGCTGCCCGTTTGGCCTCTCCGATTTTTCTTCTCCCGCTGGAAAGGAAGGAGAAGAAGACAAAATAAACAAAATAATACTTTTTTAAGGAAATAGGTTTCTATTTTAAAAGCTACCAATAGACTGCACATTGGAAAGACGTTTTGAAAAATACATTCATTGCGAATTTGTGTTAAATACAATGTAATGGTCCTGAAATTACAGCAGTGATTTGGTTCTAAAAATTGCCCCGTATTTAATAACAGTATAAATCACAAGTAAAAGGTTCTTCACACCAAGCGATACTGCTTTACATACATAAACCCCATAATTTGTTTTTATTGAAAAGATTCCGACAGTTGGACATTATTTATGTTTTTAATTTGTCCGCACTACTAAATAACACCTTACCCAGTGTGGGGAAGCCCCCGGGGCCTCGTCCCCAGCGGGTGCTGGATGCTCCGGGTGGGTTTGTCCCCAGCTCCAGCCTCTGGTGTCCCACGTGCCCGCGATGTCCAGGCAGGAGCACGCCAGGAGGTTGAAGCTGCAAGCACCCAACATCTCCTCTGTGCAATCTCCTATTTGACAGATTTTTTGATGCTGAAATGCGCCGTAAGTGGTTGGGCAGGGGACCAGCAGTGGTGGGTTTTTGGGGGGGTTACTGCTGCGGGGGTCCCCAAGGGCCATCGCAGCAAAGCACGGCCCGAAGAGGGCAATCCAACCCCTTACCTTCAACCTTGGCAAACCTACGAAAGGCTTGAAGCGTGGGTGAGCAGCATGCCTGCAGCAAGGAGAGGCCCCCAAGTGCCTCTGACACAGCCACTGCAGGGGACAAAAAAAAAAAAAAAAATCAATCTATGCTAGGGAGGTTTTAATAAGTGGAGGTTTGACATAGTGCATCATAAACCGTCAGCACTGATGAGCAGCTCTTCATCATGAGCGACATGTCAGTGGAGCTGGAGCTGCTGATGGGGATGGCAGCTGGTTATCCTGCTCCTGGGGACCAGGGCACAAATACACGAGGTGTTGCTTGGAGCCAAAACACGCAGAGGGTTGTCCCAAGTCCCAAAAGCCGGCTGGCCTTGAGTGCCTCCCGCCCTGGCTGGGCTCCCCATGCGGGGCCACACCAGGTCACGTTGTGGAGCAATCCTTGCGTTGCTCCTTCCCGTGGATGGATTTTTCTGGATTTCTGCAGACGCTGGCTCTGTTTGGGATGAACTCATCACAGAAAACCCAAACCGAAGGCAGACCTGCCAGAATCCTGCTGCTGGCTGGGACACCCCCGGAGCCAGGCGCTGCATCCGTGCCGCAGCCAGCAAACTGTCGGGAGTGTGATTTAGCTCATGGTTATGGAAACGTGTAATAAAATGCTTGCGGTCCACCATTCAAGCACCATCTTTAAGCCTATTCTAAGCCCTCTAGCACCGTGTCATTACACCTAGAGCACAGCTGAAAACAGAGTCCCTGGGGAGCTGGATGAAGAAGCAGGAAAAAAAAAAAAAATTAGAAAATAAACAGGTGCTATTTACGTATCAGCTGTGAAGTTGTCCTGAAACACCATGGTGTCTCCTTGGAGCATGGTTCCTGGACTTAGGGTGTCCTGCTGAGCGCCAGCTGGGGAGCAGGCTGCGCACCCGTCTGGGCTGGTCCCAGCGTGTGCTGGGGAACGTTGCGGCGCCCTCTGCGCTGTGCCCAGCCCAGGGCTCCTGCCCAGGAGCTGCCCGGGTGGGACCCGAGGCTCTGCTGGGGCTCCCGGAGGGACCCCCGGGATGCGAAAGTGGTGGAGTTTGGGGTTGTTTGGGGTTTTTTTCTTCTTCACCCCAGCACCGGCACTAAATGGGGGGAAAACATTTGGCCAGAGGCTCCTTTCCCAAGTGGGATTGTCCTCCCCGTGCCCCTGTGTGAGCATCGGCGGGGCTTGGGCACCCCGTGCTCCCAACTAGCCATGGCCTTCCGCCACCTAATCGCATTACGGGCCGGGGGGAGCCCGACAATCTGATTTGGCGGGGAGAGCCCAGCGCAGCCCCGGCCACGGAGTGACACCATCTTCTCTCGGCGTGATCCCCCGCTCCTCGCACGAGCCGCGGCATTGTCAGCTGTGACAGCCTGATTTAATCTGCAGGAGGCTGAATGCCTCTGACCACTGCGCCGAGTCATTAACCTTGACTCGCGTAATTGAATTCAAGGTTGATTGCCTGTGACCCTCCTCGCCGAGGTCCTCAAAATGTACATATTCATTATGAGTCGCATGGCTAAATGGATTGCACAGTGAAAGCTGTAGCAATCAGCCTGCTTGGTATGCGGAGGGCGAAGAGGGCACTAATTGCATGTTAGAGCTGAGGATTAGATTATGAAAAGAGTGAGAAAATGAAGATAGATCCCTCTGACACTGTCAGATTAAGGGCAGCGGCGTACAGGAATATGACATTGAAATTTACGGTGCTGTGAAGGGAAGGGAGATTTGAAAAGGGGTGTTGGATTTTTTTTTTTTTTTTTGATTCACGTATATTCGCTCAGTTATGGACCATTTCATACCAAAAGCTGATAAACATAATTTTAAAATTCTAACACAGGTGCAATAAATTAATGCTGGAATGTTCTTTATGTCTCCGGATGGTTGTTTCAGGAAAAGCCCCCCCCCCCCCACGACACCTGCCTGTTGGTTGTCCAGGCAGGGCCACCACTGCGCCAACACCCCAACGGCCCTGGGGTGCCACGGGCCCGCGATGCTGCTGGTGGGACCCTTCAGGGATGCTGCCAAAACCCACGGCGGACGGGGGGTTAACGGCTGAGCCCCCCCAAAGCCTTGCCTTGCCTTGTCCACCCCCCAGGACAGGGATGCCCCAGCCCCCAGAAGGAAGGGGACGAGGGAAGGTGGCCACGAGCGATCCGCGCGTTCGCGGCGCTGCTGTTGTGATAGCTGGGTACGATTTTCCCATGTTTTGCTGCAACTCCAACCAGATGTGATCTTTTTTTTTTTTTTTTTTTTTTTTTTTTTT
>NW_020799110.1:2019528-2026354 GCF_003259725.1 Athene cunicularia
GGGGAAAAAAAAAAAAAAAAAAAAAAGCAAATTATTCTTGCCTTAAGATGTTATTCTGGTATCTAAACTTTATGAATCATTCTGTGTGGCCCAGTGTCTAGTCTGTAGTACTGTGACACAGAATGGAAGTACCCAGCCTCCAAATTTAATCCGTGTAATATTTTTTAAATGAAGATGCTAATCTTAGCCATTGGCTTGAAATCTATTAAGAACTTTATACTAATTTATACGCGGTCTATACAGCTAAGCCAACCCAGTTCAAACTGATGTTCTTGTTAGAACCGATTGCAGTATATTGTCCCCAGGTCTAGTGCTAGCTCTTTAAGGCTACCTCTCATGTTAAAATCAGGCTTAAAATCTGCCATAAAACCGATGTTTGAATACAAGCACTTCTGGAGGTGGAAGCTGAACATCTAAATCCCAATCCAAATGTTGTCCAAACATTGCAGGGGCTGTGGTTAGTGGTTAGATAGCAACGTGGGGTAAAAGCTCATGCAGGTTTTTATTCCAACCCTACGAATGGAAGTGGAAGCTCTTGGGAAGCTTTTCCCTTCTTATTCCTCTGTGTCGGGGGAGGCTGTGAGCACGTGTCGGTGGAAGGACGAGGCAGAAAGCACCCAGGTGCCTTCACGCACAGACACAACCTGCAGATGGGGCTTGGTGCAAAACTGCTCGTTTTCCTTGCAGCAATCTTACATTTTATGGAAAAAAAAAACCCAACAACCCTCCTTTTGCAAACCCTGGAAAACTGCAATCAGCGTGCAGAGCTATCGGGATCCCTTGGCTTCCCTTCAACGAGGAGCAGAGCTCTGCAGCTGGGCTGCAGGTTGCTCCCTGCTAAGGGCACGTGTCCCTTAGCTGCTGCTCCAGAGCGGTATTGCCATTCATTGGATGAAATTCCCAACGTCCACAGCTCGTGGTACAGTAACAACGACAGGATCGTCGGTGGCAACACATCCCAAAACCGAAACCGCATGAATTGCCACCGTTCGGGCTTTCTAATACGTTGAGGACATAATTAACGGGAATAACTGCGGTTTCAATCAGAGGGCTCTGTCCTGAAAGGAGGGTTTTCTAACTGATATGTCAGGACCGTTGCTGGATGAGTATGACCAGAATTTTTATCTCCCGCTCATTAAATTACCACCGTGTATGACTTTATAAGCACTGAAAGTCAAGGAAAATCATTGCTGACTGACAATTCGGGATTGCCGGAGAGTGCAGGTTACCAACAGCTGACTCAAGTTGAATAAGACTGACAGATTAGTTCTCCCGCTCCCCGGACAAGCCTGTAATAAAATTATCGTGCGGCATGTGGGTTTCTCCCATGTTGGAGTATGGTGGCACCTGCAGAAAGGACAAAATAGTCATTTATTCACATGAAAAAAAAAAAAATTAAGTTTATAAAGTATTCTGATATAACAGCAGCGCATTACTCCATGGAGTTACACACATCCAATAAGACAGCTAAAATCCATTTGTCTCCAAAAATTGCTTTGATTTGTTTCAATTTATGAATGAGCTGCAGAGAGTGAAGGAAGTGCCCAAGGAATGTAAATGAAGTGGCTGTACCACGGTCTATGAAAAAGGCCTCTAGACATCTGATGAAGAAAATTTTCTGCCAGGAAACCCGATTGTTGGCATTTTGTAAACCCTAAAAATAACCAAAGACAAATAGTCTAACTCACTACTGCTGAAATTTCATTTACTTACCAACCACACTAATGAGGCACTGCAGAGGGACTTCTAATTAGATCCACTTTATTCCTGTCACTGACATTAATTTATTTGCTTCAGCTTCTAGAACTAGTTTGATATTTTCCTGATTTTTAAGCTAGACAGTACAAAGGCTAGAAGAGCCGGAGCTGGCTCTGATATTTCTATCCGGCTTACTCGTGGTTGGAAGAGTGAGGTTTGGGGCAGGTTTTGTTCAAAGCCGCGTGTTGGGACCAGCGTTGTGATAACGGTGAGGTAGGGGATGGTGCAGACTCTGGGCTCGCTGTCCCCAGAGCCCCCCTTTAGGACCGGGCTCTAAGTAAGCAATAAAGCAGCAATATTGTGCCACTTCGCAAGTTCCTGCCTCATGCATATTCAAAGAGGGAAGAGGCTGCATGCATAATTCATTATCCATTACAATTGCATTATACTATTTATACTATTACTTCGGTAGCTGTTTAAATTAAGGGTTACAAATAGCTCATTTGTCTTCTGCTGCTCTGGCAAGAGGGTTTCGGCTCCTCGAAGAGCCGCCCCGGCAAAGCGCAGGGAGGGCTTTGGCCAGGGCGAGGGGTGCGCGGAGGGTCCCCACTGAGGGGACCCACTGAACTTTCCGAACTTTATGTCCTGTCCAGCACCCAGCTGAGGTTCAGTGAGCCACCCTGACACGCCGCTCCCGCTGCCAAAGCGTTGCTGGGCATTGGCTTTCCTCCTGCTTTGGCTGCCACCAGCCTCCCACCCATAAACAATTAGTGGACCCTCACGGTTTTCCAATCCCCGGGACAAAAGCTGAGCCTCACTGCCCCAGGGCCCGGCGGAGGAGCGTGGTTTGGACACTCCCAATGCCGAACACGTGGGAGTCGTGTCAGCGATGTGGCTTGGAACCAGCGTCTTCACACCCTCATAAACTTCAGAGAAACGTGGGAAATCCTCAGCTGGTAACTCACTGTCAACTAACTACTAAAACCCAGGTCTCGATACACATATTAGGACTCTTGGTGCCTTTCCAAACATTATTTTATTAATATGAATAATATATTAACCATTGAACAGTCTGGACTTCATCCAAACCACTCTGTTGTAAGTGCTTTGCTAAGACTTACCAAGGATATTTACTTCTCTGAACAACAGATAACATTTGTATCGGTTTTGGTTTTATTATTGTTTTACTAAATAGTCATGAGAGCACCAAGAGAGGGATCTGAAGATTTTCAAAACAATTTGAAAGATAGTCCATAAAGTGCTTTACATCTTCAGGAGTTTAAAAGGTGAATTACTGTTCTTTAATAATTTAAAGGAAGCCCTCCAGAATGCATTTTTAAATGTATTTCCAGCTAAACACAGGTTCCTGTCCTCTGCTCTCATCACCAGGGGATCACGTCAGGATGAATCACGCCGAGAGAGCCACAGTCATGGCTCTGTAATCTAAAACAAAGCTGCCAAGGGAAGATCTGCTCCCCAGGGGAGACCCAGAGGTACCGTTGGCTGCTGCTTGTTCCTTACCATGCACCCAGGTCACGCACGAGTGATGTATCTGATTTAGATATGACTTAAAATTCATTTTCTCTAAGTTTACTTGAAGTGACTCAGACTCGTGAATGGTTTTATACAGGGCTGTGGCATTAACAGCTGTGAACTCTCCTGTACCACCCAGGGCTGCACGACCCTCTGCAGCTCCCTGCCAGGAGGGGCAGAGAGGGGGGATGAGTCTCTGGAGCCAAGGCGGCAGCGCCAGGCCCCGAGGGAATGGCCTCAAGCTGCCCAGGGCAGGGTCAGGCTGGCTCTGAGGAAGGATTTCTGTGCAGAAGGGGCTGTTGGGCGTTGGAATGGGCTGCCCAGGGCAGGGGGGAGTCCCCGGGATCCCTGGAGGGGTTGAAGAGTCGGGCTGAGCCAGCGCTGAGGGATCTGGGGGAGTTGGGAAGGGTCAGGGGGAGGGTCATGGCTGGGCTGGAGGAGCTGCAGGGGCTTTTCCAACCCGGATGATTCTGGAATTCTGTGACACACACGGTAGGAGATAGTTTCATTGAAAATGGAACGGGCTGTGATAGGAAACCCTCCCCGACCCTGCAGAGTCAAGAGACACCCGTGTCCTTCCCACGGCATTTTTCATCCAATGTTGGTGACGCCAGGAGCCCACAGATTTGCTCAGACATCCCAAACCTGGCATCTCCATCCCTCCTGGCTGACACGTCACAGTCCCACCGTTATAGCTCTTTCCACGCAGCTGCTCCCACCCCTACTACAACCTCCACCTTCTAGCAAAAGCAAATGTATAAGCCGTGCGTGCAAGCACCCCATGAAAGTCATATATTACAGAGAAGACCGTAACAGTATCTCAAACCGGCCTTTGTGGCGTGTTGGCAGTGCACTTAGCTGGACTCGGGGAGAAACGCAGGTTAACAGTGCCCAACTGCACATCCCATCCTCGCTTACTTCTCGGGTTATCTTACGCCACGACTACCCAGCGCAGACGTGGCTTGTTGGATCCCCTCAGGAGAGACTCTTTGGAAAGTGACTTGGCACCACGGAGCTTCACTTTACATTAACGTCCTCTCCAGGGCTGTAGATAAGATCTTTAATGTCTAAAAGTAAATGTTCTAAATTTTCCTGAAGGTCAGCCATGGCGACCCAGGTGGGACCAGCAGTGAGGAGTCCTTCCACCTGCACATGGTGCATCAAGCTCAGACCAAGGGTCGCAAGCCAGGCCTAGCAACAGGAGCAGACGTGGATTTTAATTCAAACAAGGATCCCAGCACTCCGGAGGTGTTGTAAAATCAGAGTAAATCGGGTGGGGCTGCGCTACTGGGGAGGGCAGGGAGAGACCTGCTGAGCGAGGTGGTGCCGCCCTGCAGACAGCTTTGCAAAGCACAGCGGGGACTTCAGGGGGGTGGTGCCCACATCACCTCCTCTTCACTGCAGAAGCAATCGTGCTGTCCAGTTTGTTCAGATGTTGCTGACCACCCCCCACAAAAGAGGCAGCTCAAAGCCGTTTTGACACGAGTGTGGCCAGTTATGAACATCGATCGGGATGACACTCTGCTGTCTCCACTCCCTGCCCTCCACCAAACTCAGTGTGTCTGTAGAGGTTTCAGACCACAGATACGGGAATAGTTTAACCCACGCTGGGCTGAGCTGACACAAAAGCTATCAGCAGACGACTCATAAACTCTCAAATTCGTGTCAGAGTTTCATTAAAACTTCCCTAAACATGTTTCTTGCCCAACAGTCCCTTTGGGAAGTAGCAATTTACTTTTCATGCCCTATTTCTCAGTTCCTGCACTTTTCTGCTGATGGGTACGTGCCGTTTCATCCCTCCCCACATCCCGGGGGCTTGGCCAGTGGCACTGTGCCGGGAGGGGGACGGTCCCACCATGCCGGGGTTAACGCAGCACAGCCAGAGCGAGCTGCCTGCTCAGGTACGAGCATCCTCTTCCAGACAGCCCATCATCCACTAATGGGACTTAAAACAGTTGCTGCCTCATCGGCAGGAGTGTAATGATCGCTGGGCAGCAGAGAGACCCATTATCCATCATCCATACTTCTCTTCTGTCTGATGATAATGATTTCTTAGTTCAACAGTAGTGCAGAGGGACCTCACTGCTTTGTGCACGATTGTAGTTTAATATCCTGATCAAGACAAATACAGATTGCATACGGGCTGCAGGGCCGCGTACCCACCACCGCGGCAGGACAAAGCCAAGCAGGGGTTCCCTTGAAAACTCAGAGGCTACGCAAGATCTTAAGAAAAACTGCGAAGTGCCAGTGCTTTGTGCAGCGGGGGACAACGCGGCTCCCCTCCCTGCCCAGCGCATAATGCTATTGAGGTGCGGGTTCGCGTGTAAAGAATCAAATCAACGGGGAAAGAAAAGGAGCAAAAGCTCTGGAAAATGTATTTGTACTTCCTATTTCTTTTTTTCTCCAAGTCTTATTCTCCAGCCCAAACCATTCTATGATTATTGATTGAATATCGCCATCTCAACATGTATAGAAGTCGCCTGACTCAGTTTAAAATACTTAAGTTTTTCTTCCAGTGAGTGAAATGAGGAGGTGCCGAGCAGAGCACTAGACAAGCTTTGCTCTGTATTTAAATAATTGGAAATATGGGCAAAAAAGGGGATCCTGCTTCACTTGAGCTGAGGCTGGGGCTGCTGGGAACGGCACAAGCATGAGTTTCCCTTCGATGGGCGCTTGTGTGACAAACCTGCTTCCCATGTGCTGGCGACTGGCCTGATGGTGATGCTGAGATGCCAAGGGGTTGCAGGACATCGAGGTACCTGTCCTGGTACCTGCACTCGTCCCCAGCCGCCGGAGCTGCCCTCCCTGCTGCCGGGGAGAAGACGAAGGCACCTCACCGCACCCTCATCGACACTATCAGGAACTTCAAAACCAATAAATGATGCTCAAAAGAAATACAACAGCGAGAGCAGAGCCGCCACTGAAAATTAAATCCAAAAGACAAGTATTTATTCTGTTTGGACCTCCTCGAGGAAAACAGGCACACCGGCAGCATGCTAAACAGAGCGGAGGTTTGGGGAGACAAATGTCCAGGCAGCTTTTCTGTAATATCCATTTGAAAGAAGCTTAGTGCCACGAGGCTTTCATCTCAATATTCCTGAGGCCGGATTTGAAAGTGCTTAAGGTTAAATATTACTCACTCTTGGAAAGAACATCTCCATCTGTCTCATAAAAAAAGCTTTCAGTCTTGGAGGTACTCAGGGAAACTTACCAATAAACACGGTCATTAGAGACTTCAGAGGGAAAAAAATCCTGTAGGCTCTGCCCGAGAAGTAATTAGCCTTTCAAATTCAGCAATGTTTAATCCCACAAAGCTTTATATACAAAATATAATCCGTTTTTTCTGTGGAGCTGAGCCGGCGAGTGAGCGCGACCCTGCCTGACCAGGCTCTGCACAGCTGGGTCCCACCTGCTCACATCTGGGCATCCCGAAGCGTGGGGCAAGGCGGAAAGTTTCAGCAAACCCATCTCGCCCCCTAGGACCCCAAAAAGATGCTCCTGACATGATGCATGGCCTCAGGATGAGGCCTCTGGGTACTCCTGCCTGGCTGGAGAGCTGCTGCAGCGTCTCAGAGACGCCAAGAGACTCTTGGGT
>NW_020799110.1:2037844-2045492 GCF_003259725.1 Athene cunicularia
TAAAGCCTGTCCATATTTGATGCCTTCCTTGGTGTCCCAGGGCAAACTGTCAGTTGTATTGAGTAAGAGAGGTGAGAAGAACATTTGGTCTTAAATTGTTCCTCAGGATCCTTCAGTGATAAGAGCAACACTCAGACACTAGCCAAGAGCCCTAGGCTATAATTTTCTTAGATCTTTTAAGCTAAACAAGGTTGTTCCTACTCAATACAGAAGAAATCAAGGCAAAATGCAATTTGTGGACAATGCATTTCTGCACACAAACCTGATTTTTTTTTTTTTCATTTACATTTTGCAGCACTTTTCTGGAAAGTCTGGCTTGTGGCTTTCCTTCCAGCATCCTCCAGGAGACATGTCTGTGTGCTCCTCTCTGGTAGTAGAAACTTCTGAAAGTTTCAGAAAAAAACTGAAGTCCTGCTTCAGAGGGCTGCATTTGCCCTGAAGATCTACCACAACTCCTCTTGCAAAGAGCGAGACCATGAGCTTGGACCCCGGGAGCGGGGTGGCTGGAGTTCCTGTGGCCTCCAGCTGCCCGGGAGATCCACTCCTGCCCTGCTCAGGTCTTAGGGAGAGATGTCCCGGGACCACTATGGTCTGGCTGGACAAACTAAATTTACACACACACCATCTCGCTGTATTTTCCCAGTGTGATTGACTGTCCGGGGACGCTTGTGAGTGCACAGCATTTTGCCTCCTCAGGACACACCGCACTGAGGGATCAGGTGGAGTTGGGAACGGACAGAGTGAGGCTCATGGTTGGACCAGGTGACCTTCAAAGTCTTTTCCGACCGAGATGATTCGGTGATTCTGTGAGAGCAGGGAATAAGTATTTTTCCCAGGTCTCTGACTGTCCCCAGGGAGCTCTCACGTCTTCCCGGGGAAATGATGTTGGGAGCAGCAAGCCCAGCAGTGGAAGACAGCAGGAAAGCACCGGCTGCAGCAGACGGCAGCTTGAGATCCAAGACAGAAGAGAGCTCTTTCCAGCCCTCAAAGCAGATCACTTGTTTCCCTACGGCATTTTAAACGGGCTCAAGGCTACATCCAGGATAAAGGACTGTCAGTGGAGAGAAATGGGGACAAGAAAAAACATCTTTGGAGGGCTGGTGTGAGGAGCACAGAGAAGGTCTGTCAGGGAGAGGCAAACGATGCCACAGGAACGCATCATACAGAGCAGTGGGCAAGAGGAAACGCGGAGCCAGAGACCGATGATATTTTGGAGGGAGATTGGGGTAATGTGAGTGACAGCCACAGGGAAGAGGCCTGGAAGTCAGCACGGAGATGGGAAAATCACACGCAGCACCAGGCGAGAAATTGGGAATGGTCACGTGAGGTATTTATTACGTGGAGATGCTTCAGCTCTGCTGCAATTCCTCTCAAGACACCCAGAGACGGGGCGTGGGGAAGATCCCCCGTAAGGTTGTGTTAAGCCCATGCAGTTGTTTGTATGAGCTGGGGGGGGGGTTTAAAACTGATCTTATGAATTCAAAACTCACCAAAACTTATCATCAACTTCCTGGCCACCCGTCTGGACACAGTAATGGCCGAGGAACTTGGAGGATGGTAAAGATGGCTAAGGAGTGTTGTGTAGATTTTTTTTTTTTTTAAGCTGGTTTTTAGCCTTATTGAGAATTTCGAGGAAATAAGCCATGCGAGGAGAAAAGAATGAGTACTTTTAAAATAAAAGGTTGTTTGCCGAGTGCCAGGTATACACTGCTGAAGTCAGTAGAAGTACAGGGCATATCCAGCACCCAGGGTGCAGAGACCCTGCGAGAGGAGGACTGCGATGGAGAGCACAGTGGTGGTACTGCCCGTAGAGACACCCGAGGCGAGAAGAAGCCCGTGCAGATTTGAGGACAGCTTTCAGAATTTCTCTGAGTTTTCTTTAAGCTTTTGCAAATTTAATTCCCCATTTAAATTACGACTATCCCAATTGTATAGATGTTAAAATCCAAAAGTGCAGGCGGTTTTAAACACAAATTTTGATTACTAATGGCAGAACTAAAATTCCTCTTTCTGCTCCAGTTGTTATCCTTGCATGCTTGAGCCCCTAACATTAATCCACATATCTGCAAGCTATTGCTTCATGTTTTCTGACATTAGACAAGACCAGATTTACCGTTTCCTTATTGACAACGCTTGAAGTCCACTGAACCCCCACATGTTTCCCTGCGGTAATGAACAATGAGTGTATGAGCACACAGGAAACAGTTAAAAACAAATGCAATTTCTGGCTAACGTTAATTTTTATTTTTCCGAAAACTAAGTGGGACACTTATAAACCTTATGCAAAAGCTTGAAAACATTTTAAATGTATTCCCACTTTAAATAGCCATAATGATACATTACTCATAGGAATACATCATACATAACTTAGCCTGACCTTGGACATATCTTGGCTAATAACAATTGTTTTGAAGTATATATGTTCCATTTATAACAGAAGGCTTAATTCATCTTTCTCCAGGAAGAGAACAGCGAGCTGACACTCTGTAAATCCTGCCTTGCCATTGTTTAACCGAGAAGTCTCAGTGCAGATGTTATGAAAGAAAGCTCAGAGAGAAAATTCACAGGCATCTCCCCAGCCCATGAAAATAAGTTCTTGATTACAAGCAAAATGAGTCCATTAGAAATTAATCGAAACTAATTACATCTGAACATAAAATAAGTTATAAATTGCAAATGTTTATCTTTCCTTTAGAAATATGACTATGGCTAAATTACTTTTGAAATTCATACAAAATGCTTTGCCTAGGTAGGAAAACACTGTAAACTCTTTCTGTAATTAAACTGATCACACATGTAAAAATTTTCATCTGCTTCCTATTATAAAGCCATTTGTGTCAGCTGCATGAAACAAAGACAAAACCCACTAAGGGTCAGATCTTTTCCTGATGGAATGAGCGTCAGACAGAGCTACTGCTGTTTACACCAGGTAAGGATCTGGCCTTTGAAGGCAGCAGATCCTGCCAGGGAATCCTCTCCTGCAGCCTTGCCGTTGCAGTAGTATAAGAACAACCAAAATCCCATCTGCAGGTACTGGGCAAAGAGAAATATTACCTAAAAAATTATCTGAAAGCATATGGATTAGTTAGGATTCCTTTCTATAGCAAGGACAAATGTTGAAGCAATGGTATTTCTTTAATTTAATGCCTGTTCAAGTAATTATGATAATTTAAACCAGCTATTTAAAATGCATCAAACCCAGTTAGTTCGTTAGCCTATTGTTTTCCTTTTCTTATAGGTTCGGTACTGTGGTCTTCACCCATGCAAAATTTCTGCTGCAGTCAACAAAGTCAACAGAAATACATATGAATGTTCCTGCACAGGGACAGCAGGGGCATTTACATGTGGTTTCCATTGTCCTGCATTTAACCTCGCAAAGATATTTTGGGGGAATACTTTATTTACATTTTCTTTAAAAAAGAATATGTTTACCTTCTTCCTAAAGATTACCACATGTCAAAACACTTCCAAATCTAAATATTTCATAAAAGACAATCTGCATAATAAATAATGTATCCACATTAAGTGAAAGAATGGCGTAAAAGATGTTCTGAGTATTCACAGCTATTTTGTAACAGGCAGTATCTTAATTTCCAGCAGATTACCCATCTTGGTAAGTGCTAGCCAAGTTTCCGCTGCTTATTTACTCAAAGAACAACTAAGAGATTCGTAAGCATGTTGTTGTTAGTACTAACAGTTTGCACACTGCTGTGGTACGGTCTAAGGGCTAAAGCACCCTCTGTGATCCTCTGGCACGCTGAGAGGGGCGATCGCTTGGTGCCAGCTCTCACCAGAACTATTTTAGTCACAACACTAACATGCCCTCCAAGAAAAGTTGTTGTCTCTTTCTGGTGGCATTCAAAATTCAGATGCTTTCTAATAACGTGGGCAATTCTAATTTTTCAAACACTCTTTCTAGGGTGAGCTGTTCAAACACGGGTTAACTCCACCATCTTTTATAAGCTGCGTCTGGTGTTCTCATCAGTGGTGACCGGAGGGACGTGTTCCCTCCTGTAAGGAAAAGAAAATAGTAGGTCTTAAGGAAATAGGAATGGCAGCAGCGGCCGCCTAATATCGGAGTGACGAAATGTTTCCCCCGTTCCAGAGTGTGCGGAGCATGTTAACATCTTGCTGGAGCGTGTGACCACAGCAGCGAAGGCGCTAGTCAAAGGCAGATGACTGGAGAATTAAAACAATTGGGTTCCGCAGAGTGCAGGCGCTGGGAAGCCGATACGACCCCGCAGCCATTAAGTTCTGAGCAAAATTGCCAGTGTTTAACCATTTCACAGGGATATGAGTGCATCACTTGATGCAAACCCAGCAAACCCGAAAGCTTGAGCCATAGTATGGCTGCAGGGGACACTACGGAACCTGCATCCGAAGCACTGAAGGTTGGGTGTAAACCACTGCTGACCAGCTCGTCAGCCGGACAGAAGCGACTGTTGACAAGTTAGCATCTGCTCGCTGCCTTTTCCAGAAGACGCGGTGAGCCAGGGTGAGATTTTCAAAGAGCAAACCACCGGGGTTTGCACCAGCAGAGAGAGGAGGAAGCGCAGGCACCCGTGAGGGCCTGCAGATCCACATCCCAGGTCCTGACGGGAAACCCGGGCGAGGAGCACTGACGTGGATGTTAGCCTGTCACACGTGGAACGTCAGCCTGAGCGGTGATGCAGCTGCATTTTTGTATTGCATTATTAAAACTGTTATCTTTCCTCTCTAAATTAACTTGAGGGAGATGCTCATAAAAGATTACACTGCTCTGGTTCTGTGTTTTATCAACCACAGGTTTATATCCTCGGTGGTTTCAGGATGGACGTAGCTGCTGGTAAGGTCAAACTATCCCTTGTTAGGCGCACGATGGGGGCGTTTTGTACCTCCCCATTTCAGAATCCTGTCTCACTTTTTCCCCGAGTGATTTTTACCTGTGTAAAAGGAGACTGTTGGCATCCCATCAGCGTTTGTGGAACAGCATGTCTGATGTGCCAAGGCCACAAAACCTTTGTTACGAAGGAAAACGTTCTCAAATATCTGTTGTAGCTGCAGTATTAAAAAGTTTAACACAGAGGAAAGGAGAGGTGAGCAGATAGGCTCGCAAAACGTGATGCAAATCTTTGCATACAGATTTTTTTTTCCTCATTATCTTGCAGAAAGAGATAGAAGCTTGGGGCTGGGGTGATGGAAAAAGGGACACCAGGGTCCCAACTACCCACTTTCTGAGGCCACGGAAGTAGGCAGGTCATGCAGTGTTGGCCACCAGAGCAAAGCAGCAGGTTTTCCTTTTTTTACTCTTTCAGCTTACCTTCCCTCTCCAAGAAAAGTTAAGGTTCTCATACGAGTGCAAAACATTATTGCTGAAAAAGAGGCTGCCTTCTGCAGCACAAAACAAGTATGTCAGCACAGCACCGGCACGTGCAAAATGTGAGGGACGTTACCCATGAGTGAGAGAGCGGATCCCCCCAAAACGTGCAGGCAGGAGCGCCCTGTGCTCACAGCCCTTCCCTCCTAGCAGACAGGCGGTCTGCAGGTGGGACAGACTGCCTTCAGGAGCCCTTTACCTGCGACTGAAAACATAAAAAATCAGACTCAAATTGGGGAGAGGTTGGGTCCGCGCTGCTTGTTACTTTGTCAAAAGAAAGCACACGGTTGTCACACCGCCGAGAAACGTGGGGGGCTTTGTGGGCTCTGCTGGTTTTGCCAGTAGAAATTCAGCTTGTGCCTGGTCAGTAAAATGAGTAAGGACTGGCAAAGCAGCCTAAATGCACCCCAAAAGCCATGCTCCGGGGCTAGCGAGAGTCCTGGTGTAGAAAATTCCCAGAATTTTCTTCATTCACACCAACTTAATTGCCTCAAGAACATCTGGAGAGAAGGCTGGCCGCTCCCGTAAAGCGTGAGTAGTGACAACTCACATTTCCAAGAACACTTACTAGATCCTCCATCAAAACCCGGGGCAGTTGCAGCTAAAATATAGGAAAGGTTAAAAATGAGCACAATTTTTCCAGTTCCTTTTAAAACTCTGCCGCCCTTCTCAAAAATGCAAAATGATACAGGTCTGCTTCTCTTATTTTTTAAACGTAGGCTGTAGGTGACCTTTAAGGTGCACTTCAACCTGCCGGTACTCCACAGCAAGGGCGAACAGGCTCAGAAATTGTGAGAAACTGAAAATTGAAGGGCAAACAGAACGGGAACAGCCACAGAATTGGACAAGTATCAATATTTACTGGTCAGGAGTTAGTACAGTGGGTACTGTTACACAAAACACATTATTTATTCCTTGAGTACCCAGCCGCAGTTCACTCGAAGGACGGCTGTACTCATCAGGGCAAACAGCCGTCGCGCAGAACCCTCGGCTGGATACCACAGAGGCTCAAGGGCTCTTCTCACGCTGCTTTTCTGAAAGGTAAGTTTAAGCGCTCTGGTTAAAAGCTTTGCCTGGAATAAAGCTGAGCTGCTAACGAACAGTATGAGACATATCATATCAATTTTAGACGCAGCTTTTAGCACATCTTCATGCACTTTTATGCACTGGGCAAAACCAGTGTTTTCTTTCTTTTTCCTTTGAAACGTTCTTGTAAGGAGAACGGAAATCTCTGGTAGGAGTTCGGGTGGTGGTGGTTGGAGTTTTCTGCAGGACACCTGGCTGCCATCGCGCTGTGCTGCTCCCCCAACATCGTGTTGCTGGAGCGAGCGAACAAACTGTGGAAACTGCTACTTCAGCGAACAAGAATCTGCCCCAAGTCCCTGCTGCAAACATGCGATCAGCTCTGCGAGGACAGAAACAGGTGTTTATTCCTTCCTACATGAATTATTTGATCTCTCCTCTAAATCCCCTTCTCAGGCCAGTACATCTCCATGTAAATCCCACGCTAAAATTTTATCTGCAGAAAGCATATATTGTATGCGCGCTGCCTGGCTCGTGAAATAGCCATAATTAAATTTCATGAAACCTACGGGGTTTTATATAGGTTTAGACACTCTAAGAAATAAAATAGAAACAGAAGAGTTCTGGCCAACTTCTGTCGGCCTATAGACTTATTAGGTATTCCAGTCCAAGGAAACCAGGAATGTAAGTATTCCTGTCCAAAAATATCCCGTTAAGACTATTTTATTTTAATCACAGCTGCGCTAAGAAGCACACAGTTCTCTTACACCATCCCATCGCCTTTCCCTGTTAGGGCGAAAGCGCGTTTTTCACCGGTTTTATTACAATCATCTTGAAGACAGACACGCCAATACCTGAGCATAAAGATTTGAATTTCACGTTGTGCGTATCCGTCAGAGATCACGTCCCCTAAGTCCATCACCTGCACGAGGCTGTTGGGTGACTAGATTTGAACTAGGTGTATTTTAAACAGAGCAGGTAAGACGTGACAAGTTTATCTGGAGAATATTCCAGGCTGTGCTTGGGATGCGAACTGCGGGGCCGCAATGACCGGGCTGCGATATTAGCTGCTCGCGCACATATTCATTAACTCCTTTACTGGGGGATCAATCGACGCCACCGTTAGTTTTATTGACTTTATCATTAGCACGGAGGAAGCTGCGTTGCCTAACACAAATCCATCCTTCCCCGCCCGTTACCAGCCGGGCCGGCCGGTCTCCCCGCAGCCCTCCCCGGGAGGGGACACTGCCCCTGCCCCGGGCCCGGCCC
>NW_020799110.1:2053024-2073478 GCF_003259725.1 Athene cunicularia
GGGTTGTTTCCCCTCCCGGTGCGGGCAGCGTGACCGGCTGGGGAGTGCGGGGCGGGGGGGCGATAGCCGCACTCATAAGCGTGTCCGTCTCTCCTAGGAGTAGCCTGGGAGTAGTCTGGGTGCGGGGGCAGAGGAGCAGGGGCCGGCCTGTGCGGGGCAGAGCCGGAGCAGCGCCCCGCAGCCGCCAGGGGAGCGGAGCGCAGGCCGGGGTGTGTTTCTCCCTGCTCCGGGCGGGTTTCCCGGTGGCACGGAGCAGGAGGGGCTCATCCCGGCCGTCCTCCAGGCTCGTTTTCCTCTTGCTGCCAGCTAGCAGGGCCCGGCTGGTGTGAGTAGGGAGCGCGTAGTGTCTGTGGTGGGTGTCAGTGCCCCTGGCACCTGCCGTTGGAATCCACTTTGTATTTTGATGCATAGGATAAGGGAAAATTATTCGTGTAGAATCTTGCTTTCCCAGTTCTTGCCTGGGAAAACAGGGGTAAAAAGGTGTACGATTTTTTTTTTTTTTTTTTCTGTATCTGATGTGCTGTTTCTGGCAGCAGCCCTTCTAGGTATTTAAAATGTATTTATTTCATTTTCGGTATTTTCATTTCTAAATACAGGTCTGGGTGCTATTTTTTTTTTCCCTAGTTAAGAATGAAACTTCTTCTGAGCTGTTTTTCTGTTCTAATGGTCTGGGACAAATTTTAAACATGTTGGTTTTAGTGGTTTAGTGTGGTCCTACACCCCATGAGTGAGCTTAATTTAAAAGGAAGTACCAAAAGCTGCTTGATTTAAAAGAAGTACTTAAAATTCAGAAAAACTGGGTTGATCTGCAAGCTTATTCTGAAAGTTGGTTACTTGGAAGAAATGTTGATTAATTAATCACCCTTAGTGAACTTGGGTTGATCTAGAATAGGAATGTTTGTAGTTCTTGCTGCCTTCAAGTATGGAAAATGTAGTTACGTGGTGGAAGGTCAGCTTGCAGAATTAAGAATTAGTGAGCAAAGTGTGGCTGGGGGAGGTGGTCACTTGGTACATGAGCATCATCCAAAGGTGTGAGGTCTTGGTTCAATTCTCCGCTTTGCTCTTGGTGTTCTGGACAGCTGTGGGCATGTGACGTCTCCCTGAGCCTAGTTTCTCCTGCACTTTGAAATCTGAAGATTTGAAGCTGAATTAAGGAATGTTATTATTATAAATGAATTGTTCTTTCACGATTTTGAACTGAGGGAAACTTTCCTCAAGCGCAAAATTAACGAGTTCGGAAAAATACCGTTGATGCAGTTGTCAGCGAGGATGTCTTTTACGTGACCAGAAGATGGTGGTGTCCTGGGATGTTTGAGGATTCCTGTTCCTATGGGAGAGACTGTAAGAAAGGCACTGAATTCCTGTAACCCTTTAATCTCTAGACTTTGTTCTGAGGTGACCTGTTATGGCAGTGGCCTTGGTAGATGCGATTCAGGTGTTCTTCCTGTAGTGGTTTGGAGACTTGGCTAAGGGAAAGAGGCCCCACTGGATAAATATGTAAAATCAACAACAAGTCACGTTGCTGCCCTCACAAGACCAACCACCTTGTTGTCTTTTCTAATCAAATCTCTTCCTCTACTGTGAGTGGTTTTTCCGAATTGCAGAGCAGGGACAGTTTTCACATAGCTGCAAGCTCAGGGGAGGAAGATCCAAAGACAGTCTTTGCTCTGCACACGCTGTCCGAGAGGGGCTTCTACCCGCTGCCTGTTTGTGGCTTGCCTTTTTTTGGGGAGCAGCATTGCCATTAGTAACACCCCGACTCCTCCTTATTAGCTAGTGAGCGTGTTTGTCAAGGATGCAGAAGAAATTTTACTCCAGTTAGCCTTGTTTCCTGGCTGAAGCTCGAGCAGCATCTCATCCTGACTTGTGGATTCTCTCCTGTAGATGGACTCCCACAGTTCAGCAGGGAAGAAGGCGATACCGAGACAGTCGCAGTAGATTTGCCATCAATGCCCTTCTCATCGATTATAATTTCTTAAAGGATCTTGTTTGTAAAGGCGCCGCATAAACAGCACAGGTGGTTAGTGATTATTGCAAGCTGGTTATGATCAAAGTTCCTCAGTAACTAACAAACGTAATTTGGATTTGATGCTGAATAAATGTGGAGGTTATTTTGTCTTCCTCACTTCTGGCTGATTATGGTAACTAAAGATTGCGCTGTTTAATTGGTTGCTGTGCTCAAGCTGTAGGCTGCTGCAGCGATGCTTACTGGATAACAGCCTCTGATTAAAAACAACCAAACGATATTACTTTCTTTCAGTCTACAGTAAATACAGTAATAATTTGAAACTCACGTTTGAAAACATGTATTGCACAGTCGAAGCAATTCTAACATCTAGGAAACAGGATTGAACGAGGTCAGATCAATGAGTGTATACTTCTTACTACGTTTGATAGTGTGTCTTACTCTTTTTGAATAGATTTTTCTACACAAGTCCGCCCGTTTCCTATGTCATCTATTTGTTCTTTACATTTTTAAATGCAGGGTGGGAGGTGACTTACCTGTTTGCAGGTGAGCTTGATAGCACTGTATAATGGAAATAGTTGGTTTGAAATTTTTGATATTGGTGTTTTTCTTGGCAAAACGTGTAGGAGAGTATGCACTTTGTTTTCATTTCAACCAAAGTGTTGCAGCATCAGTTTTCAGAAACAAGACTTAAACAAAAACTAGCTGTTAAAAAAAACCCAAAAACCAACCCAAACAACCCAAAAAACGGCCTGGAGACCTGTCTTTTAGATACTCCCAACATGCCTGTATTCCAGAACAGGGACTTATAATTTATCAGGTCCAGCTGTTAGTCATTGTACTGAAAAGCTGTTCGATTTCAGACAAACTGCAAGCCTTCAAAATGTTGATGTTCACAGACATTCCCTAGAGCTTTCAAAACTACTTAAGTAGCTGATTAATTTGGTGATGTTATGCTCCAGACCAGGCTTCAGTGGGAGTTTCCGTGTCACTGCTGTGGGTCCTCGTATCTTGAGACAGCATCTTCTGAAGAATGCTCAGTGTTTGCCCTTCGCTCTAAACGCAGGAGTGGGGAGGGAATATGCTCAGGATGGATGAGAAACACGTAGTGGGAAGGTTGGGACAGGGTGATGGAGAAGAAGGAGCCTCACTGACGTGATGATGGTCAGGAGACGTGTTTCCCCACAGACACCTGGGATGTAACCCAGGTTCTAAGTTCACCTGAAACCATTCATCTGCTGTTGGTGCTTGTTAATATGTCTTTCCTTTCCCCTCTTCTGGTCCCAGTATTGCTCCATGGTCAGGATAAAAGCCTCGTGGCTCACCAGGCAGCAAGAGCCACATCTTCCACAGTGCCTACACGTAAAGAGGGGTTGGCAGAAGCGTGTTTCCTATTGCAAATACGTATGGCTTAAAGCTTTTCCCCAAGAAGTAAGGGTAAGGAGCCATCAAAATGGGATTCCCTGTAGCAGTGAGGGTGAACTCTCTCACATCACTCTGTTAACTCTATGGTACAAGTCTTTGTGGTGGATCTACAGACTTCATATGGAAACAGGCAGGTAGGAAAACCCCACAAGATTCAGAATCTGGGGCCATGTAATGAGTCTTCATTTTTTCTGTTTGCCTTTTCCTCCCTTCTCCTCATGATTTTCCTAGCTGAGGTTCCCTGAGGTTCTCCTCTGTGGGCTGTAGGTGCTCTCATCCTGTCCTGTGTGTGGAAACAGTGCATGGACCACTGCTGACCCCCCAGACCGACTCCTCTGTCCATCAGTGATGTGATCAGTCAGTGCTGGCAATTTCCCAGGTCTGTTGAGGAGTTGGGGGGAGTGAGCAGCAGGCAGGGAGAGAACTAACCTCTTCGAGGTCTTGATCACTGACACCTCTCAAGTGCTGTGTTTATAAGAGGTGTCTTTACAGGAGAATGGTGTCGTGCGCTGAAGGGATGGTCTAAAGACCCCGGTGAAAGATAGTGCCTGTCAAAGGTGCCTGTCACCTGTGTGCTTCCAAGGTGTCCCCCAGGAGACAGCTACTAGGACTCGCCTGCCTGCGCGTATTGTTCCCGGATCAACTGTTTGCTTCTGGCAACCTCCTTTTCCAGTGGGAACTCTGGAACGTGCAGGACATCAGTCACCCGGGTGCCGTTGTCCTACAGCTCATCCATGATAAATTCTGAGCTCCTGAGGCTCAAGTATGTGCCCGTATGCTGTCAGGCTTGTCCCCTAATAGAGAAGGGCCATGGCGTGTAGTTCTTCTTTGGTCCCGAAGACAGAAAAAAATTTGAGATTTACATAATATTTTTCACTAGTTTTGTGTGCTGCTTAATCCAGTTATACGTCCAAATGAAGAAGAAAGCTGATGGCAAAAAAAGGAAGCTAAACACCAGGCCATATATATGTTGAGGTATAATGTTCTGGCTCATAATGATACCCACATCAAGTGGCGAATATCTCTGCAGAAATGTCTTTGTACTCTTTGTTTCTCTGGTCTCTTTCATTAATCTTGCTGTCGTAAGCTGTGGTCTGTGAGCTTTTAACTTAAAAATCTGTGTGTTGTAGTTTCATCTTTCTAAGCAGTTCCGCTTATTTTAAGTTTGAGATTCAGGTTCGTGTTCATTTGAAGATTGTTCCATCAGTGTATATTTGAAGAGCGTTATTTTACTGTTCAATAACTGTTAGTAGCTCGGAGCTCTGTAAATCACTTACTATGAGGGGGGAAAAAAATAAAATGACTGCACAAGATGGTGTGTTGATATAAATTGGCATTCCTCTACAGAACTGTAAAGTCATAGTTCCTTAAATGAGATAAAATAGTCTGTAAAGTACTGCCTATGTCTTTTTCAAAATCTGTGCAGAATAACTTTAATAAGATGGTAGGAAAAACTTCATTTAAAAAAGAAATTCTCTTGCATAACAGTTCATCCTCCTAAATGCTGTTTTAGGTGCACGGAGATTGGCTATTTCAAGTTGAATATGTCAAAAATGCTTTGTTTAGATTGTTAGGACCAGTTCTAAAGTGCTGAAGACAGAAACTCTTGAGCAGAGAAGTACGCATACAGAGGGATTTAGTGCGGCAGAGCTTAGTAACGGCTAATTTGTAGGCACTCGTGGCTGCAGGAGTGGAACTGATAGCTGCGGGTTGTGTGACAGAGCTGTCTGCAATCCACAGAGATTTGGCTACACAGGGATGAGTTTACGTAGCAACTGTTTGGATTGTGGCAGTAACTGAACTCTAGTGAACATCAAAGAAAATCCAGATGCTTAGGGGACTTTCTTGTATTTTGCATTAAACAGCTGTTGGGTAAAAATATGGCAACTCTCCTTGAAGTAGATGCCGGGTCCAGAACTTGGCACTTCTGGGAGGATGTTGCTTTGACTCTAGACTTGGGCTTGCTGTGGCTTCCTCACCCTGGCTCCAGGGCTCTGGCAGGCCTTAGGACGAGCTTAAGCAGCGTGGGAGGAGAGTGTCTCGATTTGACAAGCAAACCTGCGTCTCTGACCTAGTCTTTACATTTGGGCAAACGTGCTCTGGCTCCGTATTTATCGTACTCTGAAGGTAGTTACCTGAGAGGCTCCTGTGGGAAGGTTGGTCACGGTACATTGACGTTGCAAATCCCACGCCTGTTCGGGTGTTTACATATATCGGGGTAGGACTGTAGCCAGTATGATCCCGTGCAAAACAGTTTTAGCTGTCTTGGGAACCTGGGGGTGAAAATGCAGCTTTAAGAGACTTTGTCTGTGGTACTAAACATGTGGTTTTTGCTCAGTCATGCATTTTGACCCAAGGGCCTAGTGTAATCAAGACTTATATTTGCATGTAAACCTTTTGTGAATTTAAGCATAAACATACTTAATGGTGAATTTCTCTTTTGTTCTGTTTTCAGTCTCTGCCCTGGAGATTAGGGTCTGCTGCCTGGGTGGTCAAAGGTGTGAGAAAGGGCAAAAGTTTGTGTGCGGAAAATGAACAAGTTCAACTTGTTTATGCTAGAAAGATGAGGACCTGTAATATTTCAGTGTTGGTTACAGACAGGTGATATTGTGACAAAACATAGCCGTGACCTAGCTGTTGATGTGAATGTTAAAGAATGTTTTCCCAGTGCTGAAGTCGCCAGGGAGCCTTGAAATCCCAGTTTGCTCTTGGGAGGAGGAGCTGTTACTAACCATTAGCTGACGTGTGTGTGAACAAGGAGAGGGTCTTGGTGGATAGGGCTGATACTGCTGGGACAGAAAAATGGTTTTAAAGCATTAGGCGCTTTTTGCAGCCTGGAAAATCAAGGAAATCTTTAATTGTGAAGCAGTGGAACTGATCTCTTGGAAGTTCTGAGTGAAGAGGGTAGTCCTTGTCACAATTCATAAATGGCAGGCTTCCCCACCTCCCATTCAAATTTTTACCGAAGAAAATTTGTTAAAAATCAAAAATTTTTATCTGTAAACTTTTTCCAAATAAACACACTTGCAATCAAGAAACATTAATTTAGTATTTCGAGGTCTGATTTTGGAATAAAGCAATTTAAAGTTGAGTGGATCTAAACTGAGAATCAATATCAACCTAACTCTAGTTTAAATTAATTGTAAAATAACTTCCTAGAATTTTTTTTCCTCAGTGCATGTTTTGATTGTGACAACTAGGACAAAAAAAGTACGTTATTTTAATTGCATAACCAAACCCACATCAAGTGAGTCACATCAGTCGCTGAAATTGACTGCGTTCTATTGATTGTGCAACTATTATGGATCTTCATTTCTATCTGTTAATTAAACATATTAAAGATGTTGTACTACCGATTGCATGGTGTCTTAAAGTGAATATTAGAAGTAGATATTAGAAGGACCATATACATTACTCTCCACATTTATCAAAAATTAATATCCAAGGCAAAAATGTAAAATTAAGCTAAAATAAAAATTTGTTCTGATATACGAAGCTGATCGCTGCATTTGTGAAAATTTACAACAACTAGTTGATACCATAATAAAATAATTCAGATTTGCTGATAGTGTGAATTTCAAGTTACTTAATAACATGAGTTTGTTGACAACTTACATTAAAATTGACTTTTAATTTTTGCATGCAAACCAAACTTTCTGTTTACCTGATGACTTTAAAATGGTATCAAATATATTTGTTTATATGTGCATACACACTATTTTTTTTTTTATACCTCTAACAACAAAACATAGACACGAGACTTTTCTTACAGTTTAGAATTTCTGTTTTTGCGTAGTTTAAAAATGGGACGTCGCTCCTCGGACACAGAAGAAGAGAACAGAAGCAGAAGGAAGAAGAAACACCGCAGGCGTTCATCTTCAAGTAGCTCCTCAGACAGCAGAACGTACAGCCGTAAAAAATCTGGGAGGAAGTCGAGGTCAAGGTCGCGGTCTCGAGATCTCCAGTCTCGTTCACATTCTTATGAGAAAAGGTGCATTTGTAGTAATTTACTGTCTGTCGTGTTTGTTTACAAATCGAGCTCTTTCGTGTTATGGCAGAAAGCTACGAGTGTTTGAACCCAATGTCTAGTTGGTTCTAGGTTGGAATTTTATAGCAAGGATTGCTCGGAGTCTTGGGAGACGTGGCAATATTTTCACTTACATTTAAAGAAAAAAGCCAAAACCGCCACCAGAAAAACTCGAAACACCTTCAGCCCTTCCAAGAATACAAAACCGGTGTATGTGCAGATCCAGAGGTACCTCCCTTATTAAACCAGACAAAAACCAGCCAAGTAAAATAACTCTTCCTTCCTCTTCCTTCCAAATAATTAATTTCAAATATATTCATACATTAATGCCAGTTAGTAGTTTCATTCAACTAGTTATAGCCTGTTGTTACTCTTTTTCCCGTTGTTCTAAACCAAGCAGATCTTTCCAGCCAGCAGGGTTGACGTTCTCAATCGAAAGACTTGGGGTGATTTTACAGTAGGTCTATACATTTGCTGCAGCAGCTGGTTTTCACCGTTTTTCTTGCTATTTTTGAAATGTACAGAATCCAGTAGCCAGCCTGGTGTTTAGAACACTGATCAGGTGGCTATATCTACCAATTTTTTCTTGACCTAACACTTATTTCCTTCATTAGAAGCCCCTTTCAGTACCTGACCCTTTTAAATCGGGGTGCTATCCTATCCTGCCTGTGTGTCAGGGTGGCTCCAGGTGATCCTGGTGTCAAATGGAACGGGTAGTGCTCAGTTGATTCGTAAGTGGAGCTGGAAAATACTCATAGTGTCTACCCGCCCTGTAAATATATTAGAAACTGCTCCTCAGAAACCTTTCTTTAGTTGGCAGAAGAGTGTGTCAATGAGGGGCAAGTTGGCTGGTTGTGGAGGTTTCTTACTTATTTCCATCTCCCCTTTCTTCTGTTCCTGCTTAGGATCGACACACAGCCCTTAGGGGACAGTGAGATGACATGGGCTCCGATGCCAGCAGTATGCTGATGACATGCAGCTTTATGAATCTCTTTAGTCCAGTGCAGGCATGGCTAGCTCACAGATAAAAACAGACCTTGAAGGGAGATTAGAGTCTGGACTAAGACCAGTTGACTTAAATTGAATCCAGAAAAGACGAAAGTGTCTGCTTTTAGGATCTGCCTGGCACCTTTGCTTTGCCCTTAGTTTAGGGCATTTGCTCCTGGCAGTTAAGTCGCTACGACACGCTGGGGTCCTGCTGGATTTGTCCCTGACCCTTAGGAATCCAGAGCAGCAGTTGCTAAGTTTACTGTTCTTCTTCATTTAGCAGGAACACTGCATTCCTTTTTCAGATAAAGACCTGTTTTTAAGTAGTTAACCTATATATCTTTCCCAGCTTGGACTACTGCAGCACTACTTGTACCTCATAGAGCACCTTTTCCCTTCCACTAGATAAGAACATACCACACTGACTACATCCCCAAGTACAGAAGTGTTTCTGTTTGGTGTTACATTTTAATATTAATAAAACAATAAAGGCCAGAAATAAGGAGGTTCTCCTAAGGATTGTAACTGTGATTTAGTTAGCTGTTCGAGAGACGGAGAGGGAATTTTAAGATTAAGACTTGGTAGGTAATCCTTGCCCCAGTTTTGGGATTAGTTGGTTTAATTTATGTATTTAATATCTGTTCTTTCACCTTTTTCCTTTGTGTGTAAGAATTTATTATTTGAATAAATGTAGTGGGGAGGTTGGGTGGGAGGGGGAGAAGGAAGACACCTTTCTGACTCCTGACTGAACTCAGGAGAAAACTTCCAAGCTCAAATGGAATAAATGAATGCTGATTATTTGATTACTAATAGTCCTGAAAAACAAAGCTTGTCTGCATCGGAGCAGAACAAAGATTGCGTGTTATGCAAGTTGAGATGACGAATCTGTAAGGTTATATAGATACATAATATTTTTAGGCGTGCATAATTTAAAATACGTTTTGATGCTCACATTTTATGTACGTACATCGTGTGAGTGGCAATAATTGCATAGAGTAGCAATGGAGAAGTTAATGCTTTTGGAATTTCATTTTTAGTGCCAGAGTTGTAGTCCTTGTCCCCTGCGGTGTATTGCTGTGTAAATCCTGCTGAGAATGGCAGTTCTAAATGTTTCTCCAACCTTAGATTTGGCAAAGAGGCAGTGAGTTCCAACGAGCTGGTCATGGGACTAAAAAATCATTGAGGGCTGAGTTGTGTTCCTGGCTTTCCCCTGGAAGTATTGCATGGTTTTAGGCGAATCAGTTAACTTCTGTTTTTCTGTCTACCCTTTTTCTGTCTTAGGATGTGTATTTTAGAACATAAACTCTGAGACAGGCATTGCCCACGTGTCTGTAAATTACTTTTTACAGCCTGATAGTGGTATTTGAGGCTTCTACAACATAATACAAAACCCACAGGTTTTGTATGTCCCTTTTAAGTAAACAGGGTTTTTATTCCTGTGTTGTTGTTTGGGTTTTTTTTCTCTTTTTAGAAGCAGTAGCATACTAATAGCACGGTTTTGTTTCAGACGCAGACACAGATCGAGCAGTAGCTCTTCGTACGGTTCTAGAAGAAAACGCAGTCGTAGCCGATCAAGGGGCAGAGGCAAATCCTACAGGTCTCAAAGATCGAGATCAAAAAGTAGAACAAGAAGGTAAGACTCTTTTCTAGGAAAAAGAATTATTATTTC
Organism: Athene cunicularia; assembly: GCF_003259725.1. Taxonomy (NCBI): domain Eukaryota; kingdom Metazoa; phylum Chordata; class Aves; order Strigiformes; family Strigidae; genus Athene; species Athene cunicularia. The sequence goes on from NW_020799110.1 coordinate 2,063,099, forward strand.
TACCGTAAAAACATTCATTTAAAATCTCCATATAGTTACCGAGTTTGGAATATACTAGAAATAATGGTTGCAAGTGATTGTCTAAACTGCACGTCGCTCGAAACTCTTCCTAATTTGAAATCTCTATGCTGTGCTTTTGATGTACTAAATCTTTAAATTGCTCTGGTGGAACAGTTGCTTTTGAAGATAAGTTACATATTTTGCATTTGACCAAGTGCAAAAACCGTTAATGAAGTCACCTTGGTTTAACTGTAATCATCTGAAAACTTCTTGTGAATTTTTTTTTGCCTGCTGATTTCCATAACTCCCATGCATAACATTGGCCCCCTGAAGATTAGACTAAACTGTTATATTTTTCTCATCTGTATTTCCCTTGGAAAGAGATGAGTATTTAGTTCTGCAATTTTTTCTTAATATTTAAAGACATTGATGGTGCTGAAATTTTTCATAAGTTGGATCGTGACAAATTTTTTCCGCAATAAACGTAATTTAAATATTTAAATCTTAATCAGATGTTGCAAATTGTACCATAAAATCTTTTGTAATTAAAAGCAGCTCAGTTTTTGTGTGTTTTAAATAAAGTTTATCCCTGGATATCAGAATTACTGTTAGCATTTTCCATGGAATTTAAATTAATTATTGAGTGTATCAGGCAGATCAAAGCTCTTTTGGTATGTGTTTACCAGATCTTCAGCCAGGTGATTTTTTTTTTTTTTTTTCATGCACTAAGAATTTAGTAAAACTTGTTATTTTCATATACCAAATCAGGAGAGCTCTTGCCTCTAAATGTTGAAAAATTGTTGTCAAAAGACATGAACATTTCACTCTCTTATTTGTATTCTCTCATGACTTATTCACAGCTGTTCATTATAATAGTTGCCTGGACACTTATTGCTACAGTCCCTTTGTAGTAGCAATTTGGTTATTTAAACTGTCTGATCTCTCTGACTATACTTACCATCTGAGCTATAGACCCCAGACAAGCTACTGCGCTGTGCCTAGCAATATTCCGGTAAATATCCCCCGTTTTGCTAACAAAATCAGTTTTCAAATGGTGAAATGTCAAAAGAATAAGGTGAAAATGAAGATGTTTTTTGAGTATGTCACATACTCAGCATTGGGAAGTATGATAACCTGATTTAAAGAGCTGGTTTTGATTGTAATAAGTATAAATTGCAGGTCTCATTAGACATAGTCTAATGGGCATCTTTTCCAAGGGGTTTACCGATGTTAATTGTCATTGTAGCAATATATGGAAATTATGCACCTAAAAACTTTAAAAAACGTGACTAGCGTTTGTTTCATTTTGTGCTAGGAAGTACTGTGTATAAAATATTTTATACATAAAAAAATATACTAGCTTTTCAGTGCTATAGCTATGGAGGTATAGCTGCACGTCACTTTAAATGATGTTACTATTCAGAGACGTGGTTCTTCAGGGAAAATATTTATAAATAACATCCTAAATTATAACAGAAGAGTCTTTTGACATGTTAAAAGCATAAAACTAAAACATTAAGAGCATAAAAGTAAACCCAACAGGACACGCTGAATCCTTTATTGTAATTTTTCTTCCAAGTCTGCTCTCTGCTGTAATGTTACACTCCGAAGCCATGGATTAATCTTATTTTTGGAGAAGAGTTAAATAGGTTGCAGAAAGCTGCTACTAGAGGCCCGTGTTTTCCGTGTTTGTTAGCGTTGAGGCAGTTGCAGCAATGCTAAATAGTTCTGCTCTTCGCTATCTCAAAACCTGTCTCGTGCACTGAGTTGAAGCTCTGAGCAGCTTTCCTGAGAGGACTGAGGACGTAATGATTCTTCAGGCTGGAAAAGAGATGGTGAGGGAAAGAGGGAATATGATGGAGGGGTATAAAAAAAAATAAAATTGGTGTGAAAAGATGATTAAGGAATGAGTGTTTGCGATCTCCTCCAGTGTAAGACCTGGGGCAGGCATGAAGTGATCGAAGTCAGCTGGTGGCAGATCCTCAGATCCTCCTCAGACAAAAGGAGATGCTGCTTCTGTATCACATAATTAAGCTGTGGAAGCCCTTGCTGTTGGAGATTGTGGCTACCAGCAGTTGAAATGAATTAAAAAAGCAGTCAGGCAAGAAAAAAATCCATCCAAAGCTGCTAAATGCGAAGGGACAGTGTTTGTTTTAGGATACGTGTGTATTTGTAGCGCTGAACTGGAATTTTCATGAGAATTTGACATCTGTAATTCATTAATTTTTTGCTTGGGGTGGGACATCTTATTTTCCTATGACTTTTAAAGGTAAGTCCTGAGGAAAACACTGATGTGAATAAGCTAATAAAATGCTCAGAAGTAACCACCTTGGCTTAGTGTAGTGAAGAGCGTGTTGCCCGCTGAGGTGTCCTTGCTGATCTCCAGCTCCTGAATCGCCCGTGGCAGGGAGCAGGATCTACTGACCCGCCTGGGAGGCAGCAACAGGAGATGGAGCAGCAAAGTGAAGATATCTCTGTGCTACTTGTATGTGCGGTGTTACTGCTGTACCTTCAGAGTACCACCTTTAGGGCTGGAGCAACTGGGATTTTTATTTTTTCCCCCCCCAGTGGGAATGGGACTGAGACTAGAAAACTAGTTTCATGTTGGAAGTGAAGATCCATTACGCGCTATCTTTAAATCACTGGGTTTGTTTTTGGTGTAAGTCATGCAGATGACACAAATTCTGCATCCCATAATGTCTTCTCTCCCCACGATCCCCTGTCAAATTAAGACAGTTTGTTTTTCAAGGTAGTGAAAATGTTGTTAAAAGTCTATGTGGCTGGAATGTAATTTTTTTTTTGTAATAACTTCTCCAACACAGGTGTTTTATTTGAGTGAATGATTTCCAGAGCTCCAACTGTGTAAAATACCGAAGTGCCAAGTTTTAATTTGAAAAGTTAGATTTTTACAATGACATGTTTTTAAAATATTTTGAGTAGGTATTATTTGCAACCTAAAATGATTTATTCGTACTTTATTTTAGAAGATAAGAAAACTTGTGCGTATCATAACTATCTTATTTTAGATGCATTTTTTAGAGTCAAAAAAGTGGGGCTTCCTAGTAATGCTATAAATTTAAAGCTGTCCTACAGCAAGATAGTACGATGCAAATGTGACTTAATAAGATCACAAACTGAATTTCAGCAAAACAACCAAGATTTACATTAAATTAGGAATTTTAAAACCGATTTAGTTTGTTTTACTGAGCATTTGCTTAATAACATTTCGCCTTCTTGCAATCTTTTTAAAGACAATAATTCGTCTGTGAAATGCAGGCACATCCTCGGCAGAAAAATTGAAAGCAACAGCTCACTTTCTGAAACCACACATACAGTGATATAAAGAAATATTTCAGCTCTACGAAATTTAATAAATCATCCCATTTCCTAATTTGATCATATTAGATGCTGATGTGGAAGAAGCATTTCAAATACCATCTCCTCATTAATATACATCAGTCTGGGGAATAGAATGGAATACTTATGCAGAGATGTCACAGTTACTGTTTCTTAGTTTACTAAGTGGAACAGGTTGATGTGATACTGGGTGCTATTTGTCAATGTCTTGCTAAAATGGTTTGGGTCGAGTTATGGAGTCCAGAAAGACGGCGGCTGATAAATCAAAAGTGGATTGAGTGGACAGGAGGCAGTGATTGATACTGTGACAGGATATGAAGAAAGGAATCTTGATACAAGCATGCATGATATTGAATATGAGAAGGAAAATGGCCCTGGAGTATGGATATTATTCAAGGAAATGAGAATAATAATATCATCTTGAAATTATTGCTGGGTGAAGATTAGGATAGTTCTTATTAGAATATTATGCTTCTCTGGGATAGAGAAACTCGGATTTCTTGTAATTTCTATGTGGCTAGAGTCTTGTTAATATTTTTAGGGTTTTCCCTGCAATTGTTCTGCAAGTTAATTTGTACGTGAAAAATGCTTACTTTACATCAGGACTTGTAATGCAAATCTTTTGATTCACGTAGCTTTAAATAGGATTTACCAAAATATTTATTCCTTGGTTTCCTACAATTCTGTGATTATAGAGTATTTCACTGTAATTGCCTTTAAATATGCAAGTTTGTTTTTTGTTGTCTGCCAAGTGTTTTTGGCTTTTCCCTTTACGTTAAACTGAAAACTGCTGCCTTGAAATACCTTTAACACAATTCAGCCTAAAGATTGACACAACAGCTAGTATATCTGTACATATCTAAGAGGAGAAAATATCATGTGTAAAGTAATCCTGTTTGTAGAATTGATGCCTTTGGACTGTCAGTGAAGGAAGTGTTTGATCAGTGTATTGTTGTTTGTTGGTTTTTATGTTGGTTTTTTTTTCCCCCAGTGTGTGTGTGTGAGCATGCTTGCATTTTATTTCCTTACCATTTTTCCAGTCTAATTGATTTAATATTGAAATGTGTGCAGTCCAGTGCCAGGGCGACCTACTTCTTGCAGGTGGCTTTGGAATAGATTTGGGTTTTGGGATGGAAAAGCATCTTGTGGACCGAAGTTGCCATTATTCTAGCAAAGTAAACTAGAATTAATTTAGGTTCAACCCTCGTAACTTGCCAGAATTCTTCGTGTTTAGCACTTTGAGTTTGTAATATTTAAAAATAGGGTCCTCTAGTCATGCAGAGAAGTGCAATGCGAAAAGGGTCATTAAAAAAATACCAGTAAAACCCCAGTGATGTCTCTAGAACAGTGCTGTGTTGGCGTATCTGTACTGGATAGTCAGGGTCACAGATGTAGCGATGGCTAACGATAGTGTCATTTGCATTGTCTGGTTTATGACACGCGGGGATGATGGAAGTACAAGAAACAAAGTCCCCACCACCCCTTTCTAGATGGATTTTCAACACTGCTGCTTCAAACACAGCCCTGGACAGTGCTTACCCTGGAGTGAGAGGTTCTTGCCATTGGGTTTGATCTGTTCCAGCAAGGTCACGGCTTCGCTCAGACACGTACTCGTGGCTGGGGCAAGCTCTCAGTCCTTGCTGTGCATCGGTTGTTTACCTGCACTCTTTATAGCCTTTGTGTAAAGATCTTTCTATTTTTTTGCAGGTTTCAGTTTTTAGTACTGGCAAGGGTCAGTCGTCTTTTGCCTGAGGGTTTTTCTTGGTCTTTGGGAATTTCCTTTTTTAATATCTTCTTCGAAATAAATCCAAACCATCGCTAGGAAATATTTTAGCACAAGGTCAGTGTTGCACAGTGAAATGTTGTTTGTAAGACTTTTCAAAGATATAAACAGTATTATCATTGAGTGCTTTTGTACTTGCGTGATTTGGAGTGGTGAATACAAATGGGTCTGTCTCAGGGAGTCTTTTTTTTTTTTTTTTTTTTCCCCCCCCATGGATCACATTATTTTGGTGTGGTAGTACTAATGTGTTAGAGTCTTTCCAAATTAAAACCCTGGCCTATCAGATCTTACAGCTGATAACGAGTGTTGGATCAAGACATAATCTCTACTAACTTGTGTTCAAAACTTCCCGTTAGTTACTGGATGTCTCTGTTCTGGTTAGCACACACTAATGGGTAGCTTCTACTAGATTACAATGTAGAGTTTTAATTATGAACAACTTCAGGATGAATCTTCTAGAACACCATTGGTCTGAAACAAAAATAAAGGCTCTTGGAAGAGGAGAACGTAGAAGGGACATACACTTTGAGGTAGAAGTTAATGCCAGCAGCAATGTCTAATAGAAGAGATAATGGCAGATAACCAAAGAGCAAAGTTGTGAGGGGCCTTGCAAATTAATTAAAAAAAAAAAAAATTGAATGTCTGAAGAGGTGGGCAAAGATCATCACACAAATAAGATGAATCGGAGTTGGGTGGACTTAGAAGACTGATTTTTAAGAATGTTGTGGAGAAAGACTTAAATACGATGCAGATGTATACATTAAAGTTGAAGGTGGTTTCAGTTGAAGAGTAGAGGTCTTGCCCCTGGGAGTAACTGTTAACAGAGGTGCCGTTAGCTGCTCTGGGGACACGAGAGGCGCAGGGAAGAAGGTGAAGGTGTTCTGAATGGGCCGTCCTACAGACACCAGACGATGGGATTTTTATTGTCTGATGGGAAGGAGTTGGAAGGAATTAGGAAGGGAAGTTTGTGTAACAGTAGCAGTATTGACTCGGAGCAGTGAGAGGGTACAAGCGTGGCTCTTCCTGTGTGGCTGCTGTAAGAAACAAGAAACGACAAGACAACTGTGAAGAAAAAGGTTGGGCACGTCTTGTCAGACAGTGTTGAAAAGCTGTCTTAATCTGTAAAAATGCTTTGGAAGAACCTCCTTCGGAAATGAATCCAAGAATTTTCTGAAGAGCAGCAGATAAAAGTCCTATAAGAAATCAAGCAATGCTATTTAATCAGAATATTTATTTTGAAACATTTCATTACTCTTTTTTTTTTTTTTTTTTGCCTGGTAGTAGCTACTGGAGTTACTATTTTTGTAAAGTTTTGATGTGCTGCCTAGGATATTTTTTCTTTTGTTGCTGCTGCACAGCTTAACACACTCATATGCAACTAGCTGTACAGATCCACATAATTATGTAAGGAATTAGTGTAAATATTACATGTTTGTCTCTTTTTTCTTACTGGTAGGGGAGTTTGGAGTCTTTGGTCCATTAGAATGTATATTTAATTAAGATATTGTAGTATTTCTTTCACTGAACTTCAAATAAAGGCTTGGGGCAGGGAAGAACTAGTGAAATTCAGATTACTGAGTTTGCTCACATGGTCTTTAGTTTTTCTGTGGATGGTAACGTTGGATCATATTTCTTCTTTTTCCCCACAATAAATCAAAACCTGCAGTTTTTTATGTAGGATCTTGTTGCGTTACAGGTTGTATCGCCAATAGTCTCTAAAAATATTTTTTTAGCTATAACAACTGACTTTTTTTCCAAAAGAACTTAACAGTTTGTCTTACATGACTATACCGGAAAAATTACAGAGGTGAAGCAGTAGCACTGAAGATATCCTAGAGCAATAACCCACCAATGAGCACATTACTGAGTTCTAATTGACCGCTTTGGGAAATTAAACTTCATAAGGCAACGCCAAGGGCCCTTAAGTTATCAATAAGGCCAGATAGCTGCTAGTGACAGTTGCTTTGATGCCTTTCATTGGTATTAAAAAAAAAAAAAAAAAGCCTTAAAAAAAAAAAAAAAAGAATGTGTAAGTGCTCTTCATTTAGAGCTAAGTATTGAGTCTAATTACGTGTACACTTATTTTTCCTAAAGCAGTCCAGGTGTTATGCACACGGAATGTGTTTTAAATATAGCTTCTTATTTTTCTAAAATCTTCTGTTTCTCCCTTTGGGAAAAGGTGTATTTGCAGGTTAGTTGTTTTTAGTTGGTTTGTTTTTTTTTTTAATGCTTCAGTTTTCTGTTTGGGAAAAGGTACTTGAGAAGACAAGGAGAAGAATATTATCCCCCTTAGTGGAGAATTGGCTTTTTTGATTTTGATGTGTCTACATTCTAAACTGCTATGTATTTTTACTTTTTTTTTTTTTTTAAATCCTCTTTTTCTCCGCTACCACAGCTCTGGCCATGAAATAGAATCTGTTATTTTTTTGCTGCAGAGCTCATGTTTCTCGAGGCAGCTATGCAAACCAGCATATAGCAGATGTCTTAAAGATGCATCGGTAATATCAGACTGTCATTGTTTGCTATGTAAATCGCTGCTGTTTCCAGTGTTAGCTTCTAGAATGTGATTATCAAAATGTGAAACACAAAATTGTAGAATTTAGTAGAAGCATTTTACTGTTTACTTTATTCCCATCTTTCGTTCTTTCTAATTCTAATAACACATGACAGTAACAGAATCTAGTTTAAAAAGATGCAGGCGGAAAACGTATTTCTGCCGAAAAAGTGGTTTACTGTATCTTTCCTATGGGACTCATCTGAATGTAAAATATCCTAGCAAGAGTAACAGTTGCTTTGTAACAGTAGAGTACAAGTAGCTGTCAGCCCCGTGTTATTTCAGAAATTCAGGCTGAATTTTGTTGAATGGACCCAAGTCAACCTTGCTGACGTCGCACGTGCAACCCTCATCCAGCTTCCCTGTTCGTGATGGTTTTAATGACGGATTAATGTTTTTCACTGATTCCTTGCCGTGTTTACATACTAACAGGTTGGTTACCATAATCCTTCTCGATTATCTTTGTATATTACTCTTGTATGACTTTATTCGAGTTACACGAGGGGCAGTTATAACGAGACTGTTGTTCTTACAACCAGCCACCCTGGATCAGGGGTCAGCAGCATTTGAAGTGTGCTGGGCCTAATGCTATGCTTTTTGCAAACTAGAGGTTAAATATTTTGCTAGAAATGTATCAGGCCCTGGGAGAAATTAATTACCAGAGAGATAAGATGATGTTCATCTGTAATGTCTTGCCTCTGTGGCTGGAAGCTAGTCTGAGGCTTCGTGGGAGCCGGGACCTGGGGACCTCTGCCTTTCTTAGCTAGTTTTCTCAAGGTATTGTGGTTCTTTGCTCCTAGCTGTGCTCCGTGCCGTTCAAAATCCATCTTTGTGGCAGAGGTGGTAGTTGCTGACTCTTGCTTTAGAGGATTTTTTTTTTTTTTTTTGGTGGTGCTTTGTTTTCCAGAGATGATCACTCTTCTGTATAAATCAGCATACGTGCCCTGGCATTCTTTGATTGCTGCTTTTGGCCAAGATTTCAGCTGACACAGTTCTCGGTAGCAGGGCACTGCTGTCTTGTACTTCTGTACAAACACATTTTTATCCCATATAAATCAATTGTACTTCAAGATCCAGATAGGCAGCTGCCAGTTTTTGTTGGTATTGTGACCAAAGTGTGCTTTGCGAGTAAGTTTATGCCAGATTAAACTGATTAAGGTTGGGGAACTGTGACGTTTTCTTGTCCCTTCATCCTTTAGTGCCTGTTTTGATGCAGAGATGTGGGAGAAATCCCCCGGTGCTCGGCACTGGTGAGGCCACACCTGGAGGGCTGTGTCCAGGTTTGGGCACCTCAACCTGAGAGAGATCCGGAGGGGCTGGAGCGAGGGCAGAGGAGGGCAACGAGGCTGGGGAAGGGCTGGAGAATCAATCCTGTGAGGAGCCAGGAAAGGAGCTGGGAGTGCTCAGTGTGAGGAGGAGGAGGCTGAGGGGAGCCCTCATCCCTCTCTGCAGCTCCTGACAGGACATTGCAGAGGGGCTGGGGCTGGGCTCTGCTCCCAGGGGATCAGGGACAGGACAAGAGGGAACGGCTGGAAACTGCCCCAGGGGAGGGTCAGGCTGGGCAGGAGGAGAAAATGTTTCCCAGCAAGAGTGGTCCGAGAGTGGAACAGGCTGCCCAGGGAGGGGGGAGTCCCCATCCCTGGGGGGGTTTCAGGGCCGTTGGGATGAGCTGGGGGGGATGTGGGGTAGGGGAGAGCTTTGCAGAGTCGGGCTGAGGGTTGGACTCGATGATCCCGAGGGACTTTTCCAACCTGAAGGATTCCGTGACTCTGTGAGGAGAGTTCTGTGCACTGCTCTGTCCGAGAGCTCTCGCTTTCTTTTAGTGAGGAGCAAGAGAAGACGGGGAGATGCCCACGGATGGAGAGCGTGGTTTGGAGCAAAAAGGGTCAAGCCTGGGTCGTTGGAGTTGAGGCCAGGTGAGAGGCAGTTGTAAAGCTGGAGTACGGCACTGCGAGGAGGGGCCGTTACCAGTTTTGAAGGCAAGGCACCGTGTCTGCCTGGAAAGCAAAAGCAAGAATATGTGTAGATGAGAACGCTTCATCTGGTCCCAATAGAGGTTTATTGGTATAAACCCTCGGCCCTGTTGGAGTCAATGGCAAAGCTGCACTTGACTTCAGTGATTCCAGATTTCACTGAGGTGTGATGTTATAGGAAGAAAAGATTGCAAAAAAAATTTCGATAATTTCAGGCATATGTAGAGCCTTTGTCCTTTTACCATTAAAATAGCATTTAGGTAGCTATCCAAGCAAAATATTTCATGTTAAATATGTGATCACGTCAGGAAAAAATGTGAAAGCTTCTATTTGTTCTTGCATAGTGCAACTGGAGAGAGATATATTTAAATATAATGGATAGTTTAAAAAAATAAAATCTAGGAAAAGATAGGAAGATAATATCTATGCCTTAATATTAACCGTAACTTAAATATTTTGATTGTGCTTTTTTCAGAATTTTAACGTTTTGAGTCTTTAAGTTTTCTGCAAACTCATATATGCATACCTCCAAAATACTGTGAAACACGTGCTTTCAATCTGGAGCTTCCTTATCCGTAAATATTATTTTAAGATATTCTTCAGTTGCAGTTTTCACAGGATCATACCAACTTCTAGTAAGGCAAACTGAAAAACTCTCCTTGACTTTAAAGGGTTATATTATGCTCAGCCTGAATAACTGTTTTTTTTTTTTT